>NC_041388.1:187042784-187060422 GCF_002162155.2 Triticum dicoccoides | reverse complement strand
CATTCGCTTCGCCAAAGCCGCCCTCCCCGCCGCGCCGATACATCGGCGCCGCGGTTCGGCGATCCTCTCGCTCCCACAGTACGCTCTCGTAGACTGCCGTCCTCTAGCCGCGCCGCCACCTCTGGCTACGTTCTTGTGGAGGCACACGGCGGTCAGCGTCGCCACCGCTGGCGACGTTCGTGTGGAGACGCACGGCGGTCAGCTTCTCCCACGGTACACGCATTCTAGACTGAGGCCCCGTTCATGTCGGTGTAGCGCTGAATGTTAGCTGATAGACGCGGTTAATCTCACTGTTTCCCGAAGTAGTTTACTGTCAATATGCTCTGCTTAAGAAGCTTCCTTGCCCTGTTCTGCACTCAATTTGCTTAGCTGAGATGGCATGCCAAGGCCGATTAGTTGCTAAAATATCCTGCCATATATTTATTATCACGTAGATTGCCATGGTCTAGTAGCCAATCTGTTAGGTGAAATAGCTCTACACCATTTATACTTGATCTTTGTTGCTGCGATGGCCTTCGATAGTTCGATGGCTGTGTGCTCGGCCTCATTGACTGCTGAAACAGCCTGCCATAATTTGGCACTCAAATCTGTTTGCTGAATTAGCTTTACATATATTTTGTTACTTAGATCTGCTCGTCCAAATATCTTTGTCGGATTTCGGGTTCCGGCCGACCCTTGAGGTTCGAACAATGGGGTGCGCGCAGAGATCTCGCTTCCTACCTACCTGCACCCCTCCGCCTCGCTAAGATCTAAACTATGGAAAGAACAACACAAGAGACACAAGGTTTATACTGGTTTGGGCCACCGTTGTGGTGTAATACCCTACTCCAATGTGTGGTGTGGTGGATTGCCTCTTAGTCTGATGATAATGAGTGATACAAGGAAGAACAGCCTCGCGAGGGTCTGTTCTTGGCTGGGGCGATGAACTGCTGGGAGAAGTTCAGTCACCTTTCTCTCTCTCTCTCTCTGATCGAACCCCCCTTCCTCTGTGGGTGGCTGGTCCTATTTGTAGAGGCCCTGGTCCTCTTCCAAAATATCGAGTGGGAAGGGAGCCAACAATGGCGGGCTAATTTGAAGGGGGACAGCTAGTACTAGCTACCCTGACAAAAGTAGTCTTCGCTTGCATAAAGCTCTGGTGGTGATGTCATCTTGGGCTCCACGATGACCTCCGTCTTGCAGTCCTCCTAGTCCTGGTCTTGTTGCACCGAAATGGCAACCTTTGCCTGATGCCTCGGTACTCTGCGGCTGCGCTTGCCCCCTTTGCACCAAAGAGGAAAGGAGGACACTGCGCGGGCTGGTACCCACCCGGCGCCCTTGGTCGTCATGGCTTGCGTCATGGGCACCTCGTGAGGTACCCCGCCTTGATCTCTCCGCCTCTTCACGAGCCAGCCTGGTGAGGCCGTGCCTGAGGAAGCTCCGCGTCGTCCGCCCCGCGAGGCTTGGCCCCTCGCGAGGGTCTCGGCTCCATGTTGGTGAAGATGGGCCGTGCTGGGCCCCCTTTTTGAGCCACGCCGCAGGCCGCAGGCAGGCAAGTCTGGGGACCCCCGTTTCCAGAACGCCGACAGTAGCCCCCGGGCCCAAGGCGCGCCCAGGCTTGGCCGTGCAGGGAGGCGGAAGGGCAAGAGTGAAGCATCGCGGGCCCTAACAGCCTGCAGCCTTGGGCGCCGCGTGGCGGTTGATTGGACGTGGGCGTCTCCACTTCCCCATGGCGCCTCGGCAACTGCACGGATTGGACAAGTCCCTGCATGCAAAGCGGGTCATAATTACCTGCGATCATGGGGGCCGTCGGTTGGCCCTCGCCAGCTATAAGTATGGATCGGTGCATGCCCTTCCAGTTCATCCCCCTTGCTTCTCCTTCTTCTTCATGGCCCCATCGAGGAGGTTCTCGACCGTAGAGAAGGGGAAGGCTCGCCAGGTTGAGCCCGCCTCTCCCCCGCCCAAGCGCGGCCGAGGGCGCCCTCGCAAACATCCTGTGGCCACCACGGTAGCTCCCCGCGGCCGTGGAGGCGATTTTCAGCACAACGACGGGCGGATTACTGCGGTCGGGGGGCGCGCTCCAGCTGCGCGTCCCCCTAGGCCGCGCCTTCGCGCTGCTGGAGTGCTGCCGGAGTTCGTCATGTGGTCGGCGGAGCCGACTAGCACCCGGCTTCCACCTCCTCGCTTCCTCCTTGGTGAGCTCCCGGCCGGTGCCCCGGGCGGCCTCTGGCTTCAGGCCGACGGCTGCTGCAGCCGGGCCTCATGGGTCTCAGTGGAGGTCTCCACAGCCGGAAGCCTATCCCTGGCCCGCGGTTGGCAGACGTTTGCCCGCGCACGTGGCCTGAGCCGTCGGTGCACCCTACACTTCAAGTTCGACGACGATGCCACCCTCTACGTGAGGGTGTTCGGGGAAGATGGTCGCCGCGCAGGGTGTTGCCCCGAGGGCGACGACCGCGGCTGGGAACCCAGCTCCGGCGATGATGGAGAGGGCAGCGCTCGCGCGGCTGGCGGTGCTCAGGGTTCCTCAAGCTTCTCTGGTTCTTCTTCAGGCGGCGACTCTTCTAGCGGTGGCAGCGGACAGCCTCCACGCCATCGTATCTGCTTGGTAGGTGGTAGCGTGTCCGCCCACCGTCGCGCCCTGGTGAAGTGCGAGAGGGAGTCTGCCTGAGCTCCGGAGGCAGCTCGGGCCTTCCCTGCGGGCCGGTGTGAGGAGAGCTGCACCTGATTTGTTCTTTCTTTTCCTTTTTCCTGTGTAAAAAAGACAGTAGTGTGGAGCCCCGCGGGGGCGTGTTTGGGTTATTGCTGTTAATCATCGTTTTTCTTCCGTTATCGTACCTTCCGGCTACGTGCCCGCGCGTGGATAGTTCTCGGCCCCGGCCATGGGGGGTAACCGACCCAAGCCCTGTGTTTGTGTCGCGGTGCCCGTGGGGCACGGACTGGAGGGGTGCTCCTGTAATGGGCCCAGGTTGTGAACCCTTTGAACGACTAGGATAGGAACACTCGCGAGGGCGCTCAGCTGCCCCCCCCCCCTCGAGAGGCCTTGCACAAGAGAAATCGAGGTAGGAGAGTGAAAAGTCGAAGAACCACAAGCCAAAGACGGCAACAACTTCAATAAAACTTCGAATGAGAAGGAACAAGCCAACTGCGGAAAGCAAATGAAAAGCCGCGTCTGGCACCTAATCTAGTCTTCGACGTCTTCTCACCAGCGCGGAGCTAAGTGCTGCCACTGGGCGTGGGAGGGAGCCCCAGGGCCTGAGGCCGGCGCTCCTGAGACTCCGGGCGTGTACAACCCCAACTCATTATTACGTGAGAGTGTCACGGGCGGCGAGCTTCACAGGCGTTGGCCTTCTTCACAGGCTTCGGGCCTTTTCCAAAACGCGATAGCTTCACAGGCATTCGCCTTCTTCACAGGCTCTGGGCCTTTTCCAAAACGCGATAGCTTCACAGGCATTCGCCTTCTTCATAGGCTCTGGGCCTTTTCCAAAACGCGATAGCTTCACAGGCATTTGCCTTCTTCACAGGCTCTGGGCCTTTTCCAAAACGCGATAGCTTCACAGGCATTCGCCTTCTTCACAGGCTCTGGGCCTTTTCCAAAACGCGATAGCTTCACAGGCATTCGCCTTCTTCACAGACTCTGGGCCTTTTTAGGGGTAGAACCTCCGGAGGTGCTGGATGTTCCATGCGTTCTGGACTGGCACCCCCTCCTGAGTCTCCAAGCGTGCGGAGCCGGGCCTGGAAACATGAACAACTTTGAACGGGCCCTCCCACATGGGAGAGAGCTTGTGCAGCCCCTCCCTGGAGAGAACCCGCCTCAGCACAAGGTCTCCTACCTCGAGAGTTCTGGGGCGGATGTTGTGGCAGTGATATCGCCGCAGTGCTTGTTGGTACCTCGCCGCTCGTAGCGCGGCTTCTCGGCGACGTTCCTCCCCCAGCACGAGGTCCATCCACCACATGGCGTCCTGCTGCACCTCGTCGAACGCCAGGACCCGCGCGGAGCGACGTCTGACCTCGTGAGGGAGGACCGCTTCGGCTCCGTAGACCAGGAAGAACGGGGTCTCTCCAGTCGGCTTGGTTGCGGTTGTGTGGATGGACCACAACACGGACTGAAGCTCGTCGTACCAACCTCTGCCGCAGGCCTCCAGCTTCTTCTTGAACGTCCTGGTCTTGAGGCCCCTCAGGACCTCCGTGTTGGCTCGCTTGGCCTGGCCGTTGCTTTGGGGGTGCGCCACCGAAGCGTAGCATATCTGCGTTCCAAGGTTAGCACGGTATGTTTAGAAGAGGTTACTGGTGAACTGCGAACCGTTGTCCATGATGATGCGGTTCGGCACCCCGAACCGGCTCATGATGCCCTTGATGAACTTGACCGCGTAACCCGCTTGAATGGTGCGGACAGCCTCTACTTCAGCCCACTTGGTGAACTTGTCCACGGCGACGTAGAGGTAGCGGTAGCCCCCTGGCGCCCGAGGAAACGGGCCCAAGATGTCCAGCCCCCAGACTGCGAATGGCCACGAAAGGGGTATAGTCTGCAAGCCTCCTGCTGGCTGATGGATCTGCTTGGCATGGAACTGGTAGGCCTCACAAGCTTTCACTAGTTCGAAGGCGTCATTGAGCGCGGTGGGCCAATAAAACCCACTGTGGAACGCCTTGCCAACGAGGGTCCGTGATGATGAATGATGTCCACAGTCTCCGCCGTGTATATCTTCCAGCAGTTCCTTCGCTTGCTCCCTGGAGATGCAGCGCAGGGATACATCGTTTGGTCGCTTCCGGTAGAGCTCTCCATCCTTGATGCAGTATGCCGTGGCCTGGCGTGCCACTCGCTCCGCTTCCTCCTCCTTCTCTGGTAGGGTCCCTTGCGTTAAGTAACTCCGGAGCTCCGCGATCCAACATCCCTCCTGAGGTTCCATTGTCAGGAGCAGGCGTGCTCCTGAGGCCGGGCCACAGGCCGGAGCTCCTGAGGCAGGTGGCTGGGGGAGCTCCTCCCGGGGCTGAGCCATGTTTGATAATGATGGCAGGGCTGAGGGCTTGAAGAGCCGCTCCTCGAAAATGCCAGGTTCCTAAGGTAACCGCCTGGACGCCCGTTTGGCGATGTCGTCGGCCTCCTGATTGGTGCCACGGGGCACATGCTGCAACTCCAACCCCCAGAACTACTTCTCCATCCTGCGGACCTCCGCAAGGTAGGCTTCCATGTGCTCATCCTTTGGCTCGTACACCTTGTTGGAGAAATTGACAAGGAGCTGCGAATCGCCCTTGATGGTGAGGCGTTTCACCCCCAGGGCAGCTGCGGCCTTCAAACCCGCTATTAAACCTTCATACTCCGCTATGTTGTTGGAGACCTTTTCACCTTGCTGGAAACAGAGCTGCACAGCGTAATAGAGCTTGTCCTGAGTGGGCGATATAAGCACCGCCCCAGCCCCAGCGCCATGCCTGGAGAACGCCCCATCGAAGTACATGACCCAGCCTTCTGGCGCCTCGCTTCCCGGGGATGGGGACCGATCCTCGTCGGCCTTGAGGCCTGGCGCCTCCGTCCATTCTGCCACAAAATCAGCCAACGCTGCTCCCTTGATGACTCTGGTCGTGCTGAATTCGAGCTGAAACGCTTGCAGTTCTATGTTCCACTCAGCGACCCTTCCAGCTGAGTTAGGGCTCCTGAGCACTCTCTCCAGGGGGTATGACGAGACGACCTTGATGGGGTGACCCTGAAAATAGTGCCACAGCTTGTGCGAGGCCACCAGTAGCGCGAGGAGGAGTTTCTGAGGCATGGGGTACCGTGCCCTTGCATCCCGCAACACCGTGCTGACGAAGTACACTGGGTGCTCAACGAGGTGGAGTGCGTGAGTGCTGGTGGCTCCCTTCGGAGACCATGGCGCCTCTTGAGGCAATGAGGCCTCCTGAGACTGGCCATCTGGGAGAGGGGCCTCTTCCGCCTCCGGTGCGCCCCTCTACAGCGGCTGATCCTCCTCAGTCGCGTTGGCGGTTTCTGTGGGCCTTCCTTGTTCCTGTTTTGCCTTGTCCCGAGCTGCTGCCGCGGTTTTGATTCGACGCTCCTCTCTGACCGCCACCAAGGCTGCGCTGGCGGAGTAGGGAGTGGCGGCGAGGTAAAGCACCAGGGGCTCTTGAGGGCGCGGAGCCACCATGACCGGTGGGCTGGTCAGGTATCTCTTGAGATCCTGGAACGCCTTGTCGGCCTCTTCAGTCCACTCGAAGGGCCCCTTTTTCTTCATTAGCTGGAAGTAGGGCAGCGCTCGTTCCCCCAACTTGGAGATGAAGCGCCCTAGCGCGGTCACGACGTCTTCTACCACCATCTTGATCTGGTGATACCCAGAGAAGGCATCCAAGAAGCATAACAGGTCGCATTCCGCAGTGGAATCAACGATCTGGTCGACGCGGGGGAGCGGGAACGGATCTTGCAGGCATGCTTTGTTGAGGTTGGTGAAGTCGACACACATGCGCTCCTTCCCTCCCTTCTTTGGCACAACGACGGGGTTGTCCAACCAATCCGGGTATCGGACCTCGTGAATGACCCCAGTGGCTTCTAATTTGCGGGTCTCTTGGATGATGAAGGCCTACTTTTCTGTGGACTGCCGCCTGGCCTTCTGCTTCACAGGGCACACGTTGGGGCACACGTTGAGGTGATGCTCCATTACACTCCTAGGGATCCCTGCCAACTGGTCAGGCTCCCAAGCGAATACCTTCTTGTTTGCGCGTAGGAACCCGACCAGGGACTCCTCCTGCTCGGGTTTGAGGTGGGCGCCTATGGTGAAAGTGGCGTTGGTGGACCCGTCCTCATCGACGGGTATCTGCTTGGTTTCTGCCTTATCTTGGGTGAACAACTGTTTCTTCTTGGCGGGTGCAGCCCCCTTGGGCTCGGGGGTCTCCAAGTCGGCGGGCTGTGCCGACGCCGCCGTCTTGAAGGCGAGCTTGAGCACCCGCAGCGCGTCCCCGGTGTCCCCATGCACGGTGAGGACACCGCTGCTCCCAGGCATCTTCATGAGGTTGTACGCCAGGTGCGTCGCGGCCATGAACTGGGCCAGCACTGGGTAGCCGAGGATGGCGTTGTAGGGGAGGCCGATGGGGGCCATGTCGAAGTCGACCAGCGCCGTGTGGAAGTTGTCGTAGGTGCCGAAGGTTACTGGGAGCCGGATCTGTCCCAAGGAGCTGGACGATCCGCCCCCAACGCCTGAGAAGGGTCGGCTGGGTTGCAGCCGTTCCAGGGGTATGCAGAGGAGGTTGAAGGCCTCGACCGAGAGCATGCTAAGGCCCACACCACCATCAATTAGGGTTCTGGTGACAGCCACCTGGTAGATGGTGGGGGTGCACAGCATGGGGAGCGCACCCGAGCAGGCCGAGTTGGAGGGGTGGTCCTCCGAGCTGAAGGTCAGGCCGGTCTCGAGCGCCGCCCGGTCCAGGGGAGCCCCCTGCCGTGTGGAAGCGGCGCTGACCCAGCGGATGAACAGCTTGACGTGGTGACTTGTAGGCGGCGCCTGCGAGCCGCCCAAGAGGGCCGTGACGACCGGGGGTGTTGCTGTAGCGCGATGGGCGGGAAGAGGTTGCGGGGCTCTTCCCGAGAGGCCACGGAGGCTGTCAGCGGGTGGAGCAGCCATGTGCGCGGAGTGCCAGTGAGGGCCATGGGGAGCCAGTTGGCCACGACCCTATCATCACCTCCGGCTTCGAGGAGGGCCTCCTCGCTTGCCAGCAAGAAGGCCAGTGGATCTGTCGCGCCGCCGTAGCGTGGCGGCATCGTTGGCTTGAGCTTGTCCGGCCACCGTACCCGTTGCAGGGCTGGGGCCAGGGCTCGGAGCCCCCTGGCCCTCGTGCTGGCACCGGCGACCGGAGCGGGCGACGCGCTACTCATCGCGAGGCAGGCCGTGGCGGTGGCGGAAGAGAAAACTCCGGTGCACCCCTACCTGGAGCGCCAAATGTCGGATTTCGGGTTCCGGCCGACCCTTGAGGTTCGAACACTGGGGTGCGCGCAGAGATCTCGCTTCCTACCTACCTGCACCCCTCCGCCTCGCTAAGATCTAAACTATGGAAAGAACAACACAAGAGACATAGGGTTTATACTGGTTCGGGCCACCGTTGTGGTGTAATACCCTACTCTAGTGTGTGGTGTGGTGGATTGCCTCTTGGGCTAATGATAATGAGTTATACAAGGAAGAACAGCCTCGCGAGGGTCTGTTCTTGGCTGGGGCGATGAACTGCTGGGAGAAGTTCAGTCACCTTTCTCTCTCTCTCTGATCGAACTCCCCTTCCTCTGTGGGTGGGTGGTCCTATATATAGAGGCCCTGGTCCTCTTCCCAAATATCGAGAGGGAAGGGAGCCAACAATGGCGGGCTAATTTGAAGGGGGACAGCTAGTACTAGCTACCCTAACAAAAGTAGTCTTTGCCTGCACAAAGCATTGGTGGTGACGTCGTCTTGGGCTCCACGATGACCTCCGTCTTGCAGTCCTCCTGGTCCTGGTCTTGTTGCACCGAAATGGCAACCTTTGTCTGATGCCTCGGTACTCCGCGGCTGCGCTTGCCCCCGTTGCACCAAAGAGGAAAGGAGGACACTGCGCGGGCTGGTACCCGCCTGGCGCCCTTGGTCGTCATGGCTTGCATCATGGGCACCTCGTGAGGTACCCCGCCTTGATCTCTCCGCCTCTTCACGAGCCAGCCTGGTGAGGCCGTGCCTGAGGAAGCTCCACGTCGTCCGCCCCGCGAGGCTTGGCCCCTCGCGAGGGTCTCGGGTCTGTGTTGGTGAAGATGGGCCGTGCTGGGCCCCCTTTTGAGCCACGCCGCAGGCCGCAGGCAGGCAAGTCTGGGGACCCCCGTTCCCAGAACGCCGACAATCTTGCCATAGCTTTAGAAATCGACCTAGGTATTTTTTTATGGACTTCATAAAAAAGCATATATGTTTTTCCTGTAATATCTAGTAGAAGAACTAATTTGTATGTCTGACAGATGGGCAGGACTTGGATAACTTCTGCTCGAAGATTCTCTGCTGCATATGTCGAGGGGGTTGAAAACTTCATGAACTTTATCAGAGCTGAGTACGGTGATCCGAAATCAGATGTGCTCTGCCCATGTAGCAGTTGTATGAATTCAGTTACAAGACCCCAGTCAACTGTGCAAAATCATCTACACTTGTATGGGATGTCGGTCACATATACTAGGTGGGTTCATCATGGTGAAGCTGTGAACGTCAATGTTATTGACTACGTGGAAGCAGCAAATCACCATCTTGATCTGCCTGATGCTCAGGTGGAAGAGGAGGAGGAGGTGGTGGCGGCGGAGCCAGTGAGTTTGACCAACATTGAAACAATGCTACGAAATGCTCGTGCATTCCGTGAACTTTCACCTGCAGAAGAAAAACGGTGGGACCGCATGTTGGAACAATGCAACATTGTTGTCACCCCAGGAAATAAGCTGTCAGTATTCTCAGCTATGGTCACCTTTCTTCAGGTGAAGACATCTAAGCGGATGACCAACAAATCATTTGATGCGATGTTGGCTGCTTTCCGTGAATCTTTCCCACATGCGTCTGAGCTGCTACACACCTACAGTAAAATGAAGAATTTCCTTTGTGCGGTTGGAATTGGATATGATATGATCCATGTTGTTAAGAATAATTGTGTTCTGTTCCGGAAGGATTATGCCAACTTAAGTGAATGCCCGAAATGCAAATCATCAAGATGGAAAGATGGCGATGCTGTGAAGAGGATTCCTCATAATGTTTTGAGACATTTTCCAATTACACCAAGATTGCAGAGGTTGTTTCATGATGCTGAAACAAGAGAGGATGTACTGTGGCATTCTAGGAACCAGGAGTACAGAGATCAGAATGTAATGAGCCATCCATCTCATGGTAGTGAGTGGAAAAGCTTCAATGATAAACACAAAGAGTTTGCTGCTGACCCGAGAAACATTAGACTTGGCTTAGCTTCAGATGGATTTAACCCATTTGGCCACCAGAGCGCCACATATAGCATGTGGCCAGTGCTTGTTATCCCTTACAACATGCCTCCAAATGTCTGCACCAAAGAATCAAACTACATGATGGCCTTGCTCATCCCAGGTCCAAAAAGTCCTGGAAAGGATTTTGATTTGTTCACGGAGCCTCTTGTGGAGGAACTTCAACAGCTATGGAAGGGTGTTCTCACTCGAGACCTATATAGCAGCCCACCAGCTGATTTCTTTCTACGTGCTGTTATAATTTGGTGCATCCATGATTATCCGGCTTTGGGCACTATGTCAGGGCGAACGACACATGGTTACAATGCATGTGTTTGCTGTGATAGGAATCCGCTGTCATACGCAATACTTAGCAAGATCTGTTACATTGGACACCGCCGTTTCCTTGCCAAGGACAAGCCGCTTCCTAGAAAATACCGAAGACATGTGTTCAATGCAAAGCATGAAAACCGTGATGCGCCAAAGAGGCTCACCGCCGATGAGTTGCAAGTGGAATTAGAGAAGGTCAGGCATATTACACCAGGAAACTATCCTGATAATGGTAGCGGGAAAAGGAAGCATGGCAGGGCAGAAGAGAGACTATTGTTTACCCGCAGGTCCACTTTGTGGGACTTGGAGTATTGGAAAGATTTGGATCAGCGGCATAATCTTGATGTGATGCACATCGAGAAAAATATATGTGACAGCATTATCGGCACACTTCTTAATATTGAAGGCAAGATGAAAGATACCTTAAAATCTAAGATTGATTTGACACACCTGGGTATCAGACAGGATTTGCAGGTGCAAGATGAAGGTAAACCACAGGATATGGCACCAGCTGTGTACGTCTTGGACAAGTTAAAAAGAAAAGAATTCTGCAAGGACCTGTCACGTCTGAGATTCCCACATGGATTTACTTCCAACCCTGAAAGGAGAGTCAGTGCAGATGGAAACAAGGTACAAGGGTTGAAAACTCATGACTGCCACGTCCTACTTCAAAGGGTTTTACATGTTATCCTTAGAGGATTGGGCTGCCCTGACTTATACAGAGCAGTTGCAGAGTTGGGACAATTCTTCAGGGAACTCTGCAGTAGGAATATCAGGATAGATGCTTTGGAGCGTCTTAGAGACAAGATACCAACTATCCTATGTGACCTTGAGAAGATATATCCTCCAGCCTTCTTTGATGTGATGGTGCATTTGGCTGTTCATCTACCTGATGAGGCACTACTTAGAGGTCCAGTACAGTATGGCTGGATGCACCCTATTGAAAGGCGGCTAGGCACTTTCAAGGGCTATGTTAGGAACAGATCTAGACCCGAGGGTTCCATTGCAGAGGCCTACATTGCTACAAAAGCGTTGACATTCTACTCAAAATACATTGAAACAGTTGATCAGCTTAGCAAAGAGGTGGGTCAAGACAATACCAGGCTCAATGTTTTCGATTATTCTATTCGAGTTACAGGGAAGAGTCGACAAGAGGACAAACCTAAAGATTTGGACAAAATGGTTTGGTATGTGTTGAATAACTGTCCTAAGATACTACCTTATATCAAGCAAGTGCAATATTGCAGCTTATACATCGTAATCTACCAAACTTGCAGCACATTCTTATATATTTAGATGTTTGACGTGATCACTATGTTGTGCAGCATCTACAAAGAGGAGTTACGGCCGCAAAATCCAAGAAACATTGACAAACTGGTTATGGCAGGATTTGCGAAATGGTTCAAGAACCATGTAAGCTTTTGAAGTGCACTGTCAATTTTTTTAATATATTGAGTACATAAGATGATCAGCTTGTCTATTTTCTAACCATAGGTTAAGAAGATGTGGGAGGATGGGCAGGCAGTTGATGATGCCCTTTACTCACTAGCAATGGGTCCTGATACTCGGGTAAGACATTATGAATCTTGCGTTGTTGGAGATGTGCACTACAACACCCTTGCACGAGACGAAGGCAGGAAGACACAAAACAGTGCCATCATGAGCACGGATACGTATGACAAAGAGACAACTGAAATGTATGCTAATATAATAGACATTGTTTAGTTGCAGTATATCTCCAGTTTCGAGGATCATCGGTGTGTGGTTCTGTTGTGCTGTCGTTGGTATAACCTGTTTTCCAGGATCGCAAATCCCAGAGCTGATGATTATTTCAAATCCATCAATGTCAAGGCGGCGTACCAGACCAACGAGCCTTTTATTTTGGCAAATCAAGCAACACAGATATTTTTCTTGGAAGACACATTTGCACGTAGCGATGACTGGAGAGTATTGCAAAGGTTTGAGCAGAGGAATTCGTTTAATGAAGTTGCACAACAAGATGATGCTTACACTGCTCCTGATGTACAAGATAACACAGATGTTCCTAATATCTTTGAGAACCATCACATCAATGACGCCGGTGAAAAGATTGCCTGTCGTCCTGTGGACATACAAGAGTTGATCAAGAAGAAGCCAACGTTCGAGGACGTTGAGGACGAAGAAGAAGATGACACCGTGGGGAATTATGATTCAGACTGATACACATGGCGAAGATGTTGACGCTGCTGCTGCGGATGATGATTACATTGCTTTTGTCGTATTTGCCCGTCAGAAGATGTTTTTTATCTACTATGTGAAATTGTGTTTGCTATGACAACTGAAACCTGATGAACATGTTGTTTAGTATTTTGTTGTGAGAACATCACTTGTTATGTATGCTAATTTGTGTTTGGTGATGGTATGACAACTAAAACATGATGACATTGTTGTTTAGTTGTACTCATATTTGGCTGTGAAACTTGAATTTGATGAAATAGTTTGCTGTTGGACTGCAATTTGCTCGACATCTTCGAATGAGAACAAAGCTGACCCGACAGGGCCTCTGCTATTTATTTATTTATATGAGAAAAAGGGGATACCCCCTGATTTCCGTTAATAGAAATCATTAGATGTTCAAAACACTACTCCCAGCCTGCTACACGGGTTTCATTCATTACTAGTTTCAGCAAAGTGCTCATGTCGTAGCGACTGAATACATCACGAGTGCTACATACACTGCAAATAAAGAGACAATCATCCTACAGAGCACATCAATTTTGCCCATTATCTTTACAAGCTCTTTCATCTCCTCATTGCTGTCAAGGCCGTTCAGCAGCTGTTGCTTGGCCATGATTAGAGGAACTGCATCTTTAACCTTCTGCTCTGCATCTTCCTCTTCTGCCATTCCTTCAGTTACTTATCCAACACCCCAACCTGCTGGTATTGGGATTCCTCGGCTAACCAAATAATCAGCGTAGTTGCATTCCCCCACATCAGCAACTTCCCAAAAATACAAATCACATGAATCTTCCCTTTTCTACATGAATCAAATTGGTAGATCATCAACCAAACTATTAAAAAAATCAGAAACTGAAAGTAGCAGAACAATACTTAAACATATTATTACCCCATGATTCGGGCATTTGTAGAAGACTCGGCCAGGGTTGCGGATTGTGGTTGAGACGTGACGGATGAATCTGCGTGATTTGCAGCAGTGGCACCACACCAACGGCAGCGGGTTGCGATGAGCAATCGGCTGCGGTGCGCGTGTCGGTGAGGGTGTGATGAGACCCACAGGCGATGGTACGGGTTGCGACTTGCACATATCTGGTTGTTGCCTACTGAAGAGCAGGTGGACGAGCAGCCAGCGGACATGGTTGCTGCGGCCAGAGCTTCTGATGCTAGGCAGAGTAAGTAGAGAAGAGGAGAAGCGAATGTTGGATATGTCAGTTTCATTACCTGCAGAGTAGCATAGCACCATATATAGTCATAGTCTAGGTTTGGATTTGAACCAGCTACAGGAGCACGTCTTTCTTTTTTCTAAAACTCGGCAACGTCTCTTTACTGGTACACTAGCTTGTTCTGTACACCTTACCAAGTCTTTGATTTTCTTTCCCTTTTTTGCGAGGACCTGACAGCTGGGACCCACCGGAAGGGCCTCTGTATTTCGCGAAAAAAACGTTCCCCCCGCTGACATGTCGGACCCACCAGCTATATCTTCGCACCCAAGGAAGTGCCTCCTTATTACGCACAAAAAAATGAATACCCCCCCCCCCCCCGCTGCTAGCTAGGACCCACCATAGTGGGAGGATGACTTGTGGGCCAACAAAGTTGACGGGGACGGAGGGCTTTGTCAACTTAGTCAATATGAACAATTGTAGCTCCAGTGACCGTACGATGTCCATCCAACGGGCGTAGTGCTTCTTCAACCTCTGGTCTTCTTGCTCCAGCCGCCCAAAGCAGCGCCGGTCGTGCCGCATGCTCCTGCCTCCCGTGGCCGGCTGTGCTGCTGCGGAGGCCTCACCGCCCCCTACTATTCCCACCGCTGGCCAGGCCCTGCGGCGACCGCAGCCTCACACCGCAGCCGAACCAGTGAACCCTCGTACTCCTCTTCGCGCGGGCTTCCACTGCCGCGTCTTCCCCGGCTCCGCGTCGTCCCCTTCCTAGGCCTCGACGTCGTCCACCGCCGTGGTGCTCTCTGCGCGGCTTGGTCAACGTGGTCAAGGAACGACTTCCATCGGAAGAGTACTGTACATGGAGAGGCTGATAGCTGGGTCCATGGCCACAGCCCAGTTTTTTTGTGATTTGCCAAGTAAGTCGCTTTGTCAGGCCTGTTGGGCTGCAAATCTTTCAAGATGAGGAGAGCTTTCATTCGGCTGGCCGAGAAAATGGCCCATCAGTAATGAGAAACGCGCTGTACATTTTTAAAACACATCAAACCGGCAATTAGTTTCAAATATCTTTTTTTCATTTCAAGATTTTAAGTTACATTAATTTTTATGCGTGGAGAATTTGTTGGATTTTATATTGATATACATTTATTTTTAAAATCAGTTTGAATGTGAGTTGAAATTTCAGGATTAAAAACAGTTCGGACCGCACCGAAATATGCAAAATTTTGTATAACTTTTTAACTATGGCCACAATTTGGGCTGTAATGCTAACGAAAAGAATATGGGCTCCAAAAAAACCTTAAGAATTAGAAAATGGGCTGAAAATTATTAGAAATAATGGCAGATGGGATGTATGATGTTTTCAACAAATTTGAGGCTTTCCTAAAAAAAGGTTGACGCACAAGCAGTGACTGTTGGATGTCCATCCAACGGCCGTCGTGCTTCTTCAATCTCTGCTCTTCCTGCTCCAGCTGCTCAAACAGGCGCCGGCGGGACTGCCTGCTCCCTCCTCCCCGCGGACGGCTCTGCTGCCGCGCAGGCCTCACCACCCCACCGTACTATCATCACTGGCCTAGCCATCCCTCTACTCACCCACACCTGCTGTTATTCTCCGGCGATGGCAGACGAACCAGTAAACCCTCGTACAGTCATACTCCCCTCGGCGTGAGAAACAACTGCCGAGTCTTCCCTGCTTCCGTGTCGTTCCCTTCCTAGGCCTCGCCGTCGTCCACCGCCCTGGTGCTCTCGGCGCGACCTGGTCAACATGGTCAACGACCGAGATGCATCTGAAGTGGACTATACGTGGAGAGGCCGACAGCTGGGTCCACGGCCGCACGCAAGAAAATGCCTCCTTATTACGCGCAAAATAATGATTCCTCCACCTGACATCAGGGACTCACCGAAAGGGCCTCTGTATTTCACGAAAAAACGTTACCGCCGCTGACAGCTCGGACCCACCAGTTATATCTTCGCACTTAAGGAAGTGCCTCCTTATTACGCACAAAAAAAATGAATACTCCCCCTGTTAGCTGGGACCCAGTATAGTGGCAGGCTGACTTGTGGGCCTACTAAGTTGATGGGGACGAAGGGCTTTGTCAACTTAGTCAATAATGCACGATTCTAGATCTAGTGATCGTACTATGTCCATCCAACGGCCGCAGTGCTTCTTCAACCTCTGGTCTTCTTGCTCCAGCCGCCCAAACCAGAGCCGGTCGTGCCTCGTGCTCCTGCCTCCCGTGGCCGGCTATGATGCAGCGGAGGCCTCACCGCCCCCTACTACTCCCACTGCTGGCCAGGCCATCCCTCTACTCACCCACACCCCCTGTTACTCTGCGGCGACGGCAGCCTCACACCGCAGCGAACCAGTGCCCTTGTACTCCTCTACGCGTGGGCATCCACTGCCGCGTCTTCCCCGGCTCCGCTTCGTCCCCTTCCCAGGCCTCGCCGTCGTCCACCGCCCTGGTCCACTCGGCGCGGCGTGGTCAACGTGGTCAAGGAACGGCTTCCATCGGACATGGCCGCAGCAAGGAAGTGCCTCCTTATTACATGCAAAATAATTATTCCTCCACCTGACAGCAGGGACCCACCGGACGTGCCACCAATATTTTGTGAAAAAAATCATTTCCCCTGACTGCTGGGACCCACCGGATGGGCCACCGTATTTCGTGAAAAAACGTTCCCCCCGCTGTCAGCTCGGACCCACCGGAAGTGCCTCCTTATTACGCACAAAAAATGAATACTCCCCCGGCTAGCTGGGACCCACCTTGGTGGGAGGCTGACTTGTGGGCCTACTAAGTTGACGGGGACAAAGGGCTTTGTCAACTTAGTAAATATGAACGATTCTAGCTCCATTGACCATACGATGTCCATCCAACGGCCGTAGTGCTTCTTCAACCTCTGGTCTTCTTGCTCCAGCTGCCCAAAGCAGCGCCGGTCGTGCCGCATGCTCCTGCCTCCCGTGGTCGGCTGTGCTGCCGCGGAGGCCTCACCGCCCCTACTATTCCCACCGCTGGCCAGGCCCTGCGGCAACGGCAGCCTCACACCACAGCCAAACCAGTGAACCCTCGTACTCCTCTCCGCGCGCGGGCGGGCTTCCACTACCGCGTCTTCCCTGTCGTCCCCTTCCTAGGCCTCGCCGTCGTCCACCGCCCTGGTGCTCTCGGTGCGGCGCGGTCAACGTGTTCAAGGAACGACTTCCATCGAACATGGACTGTACGTGGAGAGGCTGACAGCTGGGTCCACGGCGGCAGCAAGGAAGTGCCTCCTTATTACGCGAAAAATAATGATTCCTCCACCTAACAGCAGGGACCCACCGGACGGGCCACCGTATTTCGTGAAAAAATGTTTCCCCCCTGACTGCTGGGACCCACCAGCTACACCTTCGCACGCAAGGAAGTGCCTGACAGTCGGGACCCACCTGGTCGAAGCGTACGTAGCGTTGTCATTCTAGTCACGAACGTGTACGTACATATACACTGGTGGATGTAGAGGCGCGCACATCTCGTAGTAGAGGCGCGCACATAGCATGTACACGTACGTACAGCGGCTAGGGTGCAAGAAAGAAAATACAGCCACGTATGTGTACATACGAGCGGGGTCTCGAACGCCTACTCGCGCATACGTACGGCGAGGGCTCGTGTACATGGCTGGGTCAGAACGGAGAAACAGCGTCGTCATCGTGTTCATGGGGAGGCAACGGAATGCGTCATGTTCATCGGGAGGCAACGCGGCTGGGTCGGAACGAAATGTGTGGTCGTGTTCATCGGGAGGCCTTGGACGGAAGAGGCGATGGAAACGAGGCCTAGCGTACCGCACAACGGAGGAAACGGACCTCCTACGGTCGAAACGGGGGTCCGGTTGATCGGGAGGGGTGTGGCGTACCGCAAAATGGAGGAAACGGACCTCCTACGGTCGAAACGGGGGTCCTGTTGATCAAGAGGGGTGTGGCGTACCGCAAAACGGAGGAAACGGACCTCCTACGGTCGAAACGGGGGTCCTGTTGATCGGGAGGGGTGTGGCGTACCGCAAA
>NC_041388.1:186996856-187042298 GCF_002162155.2 Triticum dicoccoides | reverse complement strand
CAACGCTCACTATTCATCCCATCGATCGGCTTCAGTTAGCAGCAGTAGCCAAGGAATCGCTCGATCGGGTTCAATAAACAGCCATCGGTCGATCGCTCGGGTTCAGTAACGCGTAGCCTGCAGTGCAATCGCTCGGGTTCAGCTAGAGCCCAACGCCTCGCTCGGGTTCAGTTAGAGCCAACGCCTCGCACACACGCGCGTACTTGTATGAGAGAAACGTGCATCGCTCGGCCCCTGACCTCCCACCGTAACCGGGAACTCCCCGAAATTTTCCTCCCCCTCACTTCTACCATGGTTTTTTTCCGTCATGGACGGCCCAAAGAATGCCATGCAGCTGCGTCTCCGGCTCGCCCAGGACAAAAAGCTGCATCCTTAAATCCGTCACCACCTCGAAAGTGGAGAGTGCTATGAATCATCGGTGCCACCGGGCCATTTTACAAGACCCTGGCTTTTCAGAAGAGTTGTTTAACGCCTTCAACTCAGCTGATGCATACATCTGGGCTGCTCGAGATGGGATTAATAGGGCCACAAAGCAACATTTGAAAGATGTGCATGTAAATTTGCTTTGTCTGACTATGATAACCATATGCCAGTAGCCCCCGAGACATAAAGGAGTTGAAACAACTGATTTAAGGATCAATGCATGACCAGATGCTTATGGAGAAGAATACCTGGCTAGCTCAAGAACTAGGAAAGTGTCAGCGCCAGCTACTTGCTGCCAATGCCGAACTGGAGAAATACAAGGCATCTCCCGGTAATATTTTCCTCTATAAAAAATTCATAATGATACACCGATAGTGTGAATCTGGGTTCTAATCTTTGTGTTGGGTCGTTAGACCAAGTACGAGGGCAGTTGGACGCCGCTGGAAGTGAAGAACACGGAGCCAAAAAGCTACTAGCCGCGGGCGAGCGTGTATTAACAAAAGTCGTTGAAGAGAAAAAGAAACTCCAGGATTCGAACACCAAACTGGGCGAAGAACTAAAAGATGTGCGAGCGCAGCTAGCTGACTCTGTTAAGGAGAACAAGAAGCTGCGAGGTGGCATATTCAGTATGTGGCCGCTTTTATCTTATAGCAGTTTGGAGGTAGTGGCAGCTGATATAGCTGTAATTGCAGGTGTATTGTCAAACCGCCCCGAAGAGGAAGTGTCCGGATCATCAAACGATCTTCTGCAAGGGCTGTCGCAGTTGCACGAGCAAGGTCGGCAAGCTATGCGGAGTGTAGCCAAGGATTTATGGTCATCCGACTCTCCTCCAGGAAGCATATGGAGAAGCTGGTAGAGCTGTTCAAGGGAGCGCGGCGGCGTATCCGGCTGTGGAAGATATCTGCCTGCCGAGAGGGTGCGCGAGAGGCCTGGGCCATGGTGAAGACACGGTATTCCAAGCTGGATCCTAATCACATGGCTCGTGTCGGACCGGTAGGGCCGAATGGGGAAGAAATTCCCATTAGTATAGTATATGACCAAGTAGAGGTGGCCGCCAAATATTCCCAACAGGATTGTAAGTTAGACTGCCTATTGAAAGGTCTAGAGGAAGATGTGTTCGAGTCCAAGTGACTGTGTACTTTCCTCATCTAGCTGAATTGTATATCATTTGTCATGGCAGACCTTTTCGCTTCAACCTCCGGACCTGAAGGTGTGGAGTGTTTCCGAATACGCTCGCGGCCAAATAGGTCGGGGTATGCCTGGAAAACTAGGTGTAGGGGTCATAGTTGCTTGAACAGACAAGTTGTATCCGGCTAGCTATGTTATATTACATTGATATCGTAAGAAACATCTTCCAGAGAGAATAGTTCCGTTAAGGGTTCCTTTCCCTGGGTGTGCATGCATTTAATGTACATGTTCGAATTGTGATGCGAACACCATAGTTTGTATAACTTCTGGGGGTGCACTATGGAGTGAGTTTAGAAAACATCTTCAATTCACCGACCGAATATTCCCTTAAGAACGCTAGCTTTCGGCTTCACCCATTCTGAGGTACACATCCGGATGACCCAGCAGTAACAATCGCAGAGGTGCTCCCTTTATGCGCTAGCCGAACTAACGGGAACGTAGGGCATAAGCACAGGAGCCAGCCAACCCAGCTTGGCCAAAACTTAAGTCATATCGATGCATATAGTGGCAAAGAAAAGGTACATATGGAAAAAATCATATGTGAGGAGCTTAATGCTCAAGGAATGACAAGAACTTCTGTCCGAGAAGCCCCCAGGTACAAGTGGCCTACATATTTAGAGATGTATGTGTCGATGGTGTGCAGCCTAGCCGTACCAAAGCGTTAAAGCAAGAAATAAGAAAATAATCATAAAAGAGAGAAAAATAATGGAAACTACAGGGGAGGAGGAAACGAACAAGGGGTTTGGCGCTAGGCATAGAATCTCTGGAGTCTGGCCGCGTTCCAGGGGTTCGGCTCGAGGCGATTGTCTGATGCATCACGAAGAGGGTACGCTCCTCCGGTGAGAACTTCGTCAATTATGAAGGGACCCTCCCATTTGGGCTTGAGTTTGTCCTTTTTCTTCTCCGGCAGGTGTAGAATGAGTTCACCAACGTTGTAAGTCTTGGCCCGTACTTCTCTGCTTTGATATCTTCGAGCCTGTTGTTGGTAAAATGCTGAACGGGCTTTTGCGACATCGCGTTCCTCCTCCAGGGCATCTAGGCCATCCTGCCGATCAAGCTCGGCTTCTCTCTCTTCGTACATACGCACTCGAGGTGAGTCGTGAATAATATCGCAGGGCAATACGGCCTCTACGCCATACACCATGAAGAAAGGTGTGTATCTGGTAGTGCGGTTGGGCGTGGTCCGCAGCCCCCAGAGTACGGAGTAAAGCTCCTCAACCAAGTGCTTGTCTGATTCTTTCAAAGATCGCACTAGTCTGGGCTTGATGCCGCTCATAATAAGACCGTTGGCTCGTTCGACTTGACCGTTGGTTTGTGGGTGGTAGACGGAGGCGTAATCGAGTTTAATACCCAGATTAGTACACTAGGTTTTTACCTCGTCGGCTGTGAAATTGGAGCCGTTGTCAGTGATGATGATGTGTGGGACACCATAACGGTGCACAACACTGGATATGATGTCTATCACCGGGCCAGACTCAGCCGTTTTGACCAGGTTAGCCTCTATCCACTTAGTGAATTTGTCCACCATAACCAGCAGATATTTTTTCTTATGGCTTCCCCTTTAAAGGGTCCAACCATATCGAGTCCCCAGACCACAAAGGGCCAAGTAATAGGGATTGTTTGTAAGGCGGTGGGGGGCATATGGCTTTGATTGGCAAAGAGTTGGCATCCGACGCAACGTTGGACAAGGTCCTGTGCATCTGCTCGGGCCATCGGCCAATAAAACCCTGTACGGAAGGCCTTGCTAACAAGGGCCCGAGCTGCAGCGTGGTGACCACCGAGTCTGGCATGAATTTCAACCAAGAGCTGTCGCCCCTCTTCCTCGGATATACATCGTTGAAGGACTCCGATGGCGCTTTTCTTGTAGAGCTCTCCATCATGAACCTTGTAAGCCTTTGAACGCCGGACAATGCAGCGGGCCTCATTCTGGTCCTTAGGAAGCTCTTTCCTGTTGAGGTAGGTCAGGAAGGGTTCGGTCCATGGGGCAGTGACTGCCATGATGAGATGCACCGAAGGTGTTATTTCGATGGCTGAGCCCCCGACGACGTCGGTGTTTCCGTGATCTTGGATTATGTTTGGTTCTGGACTAGTATTGCCGTTTTCCCCCTGCCACACCACGGATGGCTTAAAGAGCCTTTCTAGGAAAATATTAGGTGGGACGGGGTCGCGCTTAGCGCCGATACGAGCAAGAACATCCGCCGCTTGATTACTTTCTCGAGCAACATGATGGAGCTCGAGTCCCTCGAACCGGACCAGGCATTTTTATGACTGCGTTATGATACGCCGCCATCTTCAGATCTTTAGCATCGACATCTCCGTTTATTTCAGATATTTCCAGGTTGGAGTCCCCGGGTACTTCTAGGCGTTGTATGCCCATGGAGATAGCCATCCGGAGACCATGTAATAAGGCCTCGTATTCAGCTGCATTATTGGAGTCTGTGTATAGTATTTGGAGAACGTACTGGACGATGTATCCAGTAGGGGATGTTAAAACGACGCCCGCTCCTAACCCTGCCAGCATTTTGGAGCCGTCAAAGTACATGACCCAATTGGAGTATGTGTCGTACTCTTTAGGGAGTTTGGCCTCTGTCCATTCGGCGACCAAGTCGGCCAGTACTTGGGATTTGATAGCTCGACGTGGTTTATATGTAATGTCAAATGGGAGGAGTTCAATGGCCCATTTGGCAATCCGTACCGTAGCATCACGGTTGTTTATGATGTCATTGAGTGGTACTTCGGAGCCCACTATGATCGAACACTCCTGGAAGTAGTGACGGAGCTTTCGGGATGCCATGAAGACCGCATATGTTATTTTTTTGATAATGAGGGTACTAGGATTTGCATGGTGTAAGGACAGTACATACATAGTACACTAGCTTCTGAAGTGAGAATTTATGTCCGTCCTGTTCTCATTCAATGACGAGTACGGCGCTCACCACCTGTTGTGTTGCTGATATGCATAATAACATCGGTTCGCCAGTGTTTGGTGCGACCAGGATTGGATTGCTCGCAAGAAGGGTTTTTATTTCCTCCCGTCCAGTTCTTGCCACGTTTGTCCACTAGAAGTGGTCGGTTCGTCGTAGAAGGTGATAGAGTGGTAGTGCCTTTTCTCCCAATCTGGAGATAAAAGCGGCTTAGAGCTGCTACGCAACCTGCAAGCTTTTGAACTTGTTTAAGGTCTGTTGGCTTAGCCAATTGTGACAAAGCTCGGATTTTGGCTGGGTTTGCTTTGGTTCCTCTATTGGAAATGATGAAGCCCAGCAGTTTTCCAGCGGGGACACCGAAGACACACTTTTCCGGGTTGAGCTTAATGTCATATGCCCAGAGGTTGTTGAATGTAAGACATAAGTCGTCTATTAGTGTTTTGACGTGCCTGGTTTTGATGACGACGTCATCAATGTAAGCTTCTACTATTTTTCCGATCTGTTTCTCCAGGCATGTTTGAATCATGCGTTGGTATGTGGCGCCGGTGTTCTTGAGCCCAAAGGGCATGGTGTTGAAGCAGAATGGCCCATATGGGGTGATAAATGCTGTTGCGGCTTGATCGGACTCCTTCATTTTGATTTGATGGTATCCAGAATATGCATCGAGGAAACACGGTGAGTCGTGTCCTGCAGTGGCGTCGATAATTTGATCAATGCGGGGGAGGGGGAAGGGATCCTTGGGGCAAGCCTTGTTGAGGTCTTTAAAATCGACGCACAGGCGCCAGGATTTGTCCTTCTTTGGTACCATAACCAGGTTTGCTAGCCCGTCCGGGTGTTAGATTTCTCTAATGAATTCGGCCTCGATGAGTTTGGCCAACTCCTCCCCCGTGGCTTGTCACTTGGGTTCGGAAAAGCACCGTAGTGATTGCTTGACCGGTTTAAACCCTTTAATATATTGAGGCTATGTCCGGCCAGCTCGCGTGGGATCCCTGGCATATCTGAAGGGTGCCAGGCGAATATGTCCCAGTTTTCGCGCAGGAATTCTTGTAGTGCAGTGTCAACTATTGGGTTCAGTTGAGCTCTGATAGATGTTGTCTTCTTGGGGTCCGTTGGTTGAACCTGGAATTTGACTATTTCTTGTGCTGGTTTGAAGGATGTGGATTTAGGGCGTTTCTTCAGGATCACGTCGTCCCTGTCCACTATGGAGCATAGTGCGGTTAATTCGTGGGCCGCGAGGGCTTCGTATAGCTCCTCTAGGGCCAGGGATGTGGTTTTGTTTTCAACGCGGAGTGCTATATCCAGATCATTGACGAGAGTGATTATACCATTTGGTCCGGGCATTTTGAGCTTCATATACCCGTATGGGTATGGCCTGAAAGCGTGTAAAAGCATCCCGCCCCAATAGGGCGTGATATCGGCTCCTGAAAGGGGCCACTTGAAAAGTTATTTCTTCGGACTGATAGTTCTCCGGTGTGCCGAATACTACATCAAGTGTGATTTTGCTCGCGCACCGCGCCTCCCGACTGGGAATAATTCATCGGAAGGTTGTGTTACTTTGCATGATGCGGCTCATGTCTATTTCCATTTTATGGAGTGTGTCCTCATAAATGAGGTTTAGTCCGCTGCCTCCGTCCATGAGGGACCTTGGTAAGTCGAAACCCGTCCATGATGGGACTGAGGACTAACTCGGCTGGCGCTCGTACTGTTATGTACTTTGGTTCGTCAGTGGCGTTGAATGTTATAGCCGTGTCGTTCCAGGGGTTTATCGCAGCAATTTGGCAGACTTCGGCGAGCTCGTGAAGTGCCCTTTTGTGTTTGTTGTTTGAAGCGAATGTCTCAAAGACCGTCCATACTCTTGAGTTATTGTCCCCTGGGGGATGCCGTTCTGGGTCGTCCTTGATAAGGATTTCCTCGCCGCTCTTGGCTATCTGTCGTAGTATCCACCATGCTCTAAGGCTGTGGGTTGCCACGGTATCTGGTGTTGTATGTATTTTGCATGGGCCATCGAGCCACCCCACCAGAACGGTGCTGCACCGCATAGCGGTTTTGTGTTTCTTGGCTGTTGGACTGGGCGTGCCGCGAGGGTGCGCCCTTTTTGCTTGTATGGGGAGTTGAGTTGGGACTGACGGTTCCCAGCGAGCTGCCTGAGTTTTCCAGGTGCTCTCCATCGCGCTGTACTTTTGTACGATGGCTGCTAGGTCAGTGAATTTCAGTATGCAGCGGCGATTGATGGCGTTGAGGATTCCTTCGTCCGTGCAATTGTTGCAGAATGCTAACATTGCGTCCTCGTCATGGCAATCTTTTACCTTGTCCTTGACAAGGAGGAATATGGCCCAGAAGTGGTGGACCATTTCCTGATACTGTTGTTTTATGCTCATGAGAGCGTCTATATCCGCGTGGGTGGGTGGTATTAAATTTGAATTCCGACCTGAGCGATTATCCAGAGTCTGACGACCTTTCGGGCTTAACAGTCCGGGTTCCGAAATATCTTCTGATTGTTTAGGACCGCCATCCGATGCTATGTTCGGAGGGCTGGTCGCACCCTTTCGCGGGTGCGTATCCGGCTCTTCCTGGTCGGCGATCCGAACATAGTCCGTCTTTTGTATAGAAGAAGGCTCGCCGTCCTTCTCCACGACTACCGCAATCTGGTGGGTGACTGGTAGGGTCTCGATTTCTCCTTGATCGGTTTTAGGCCCGATCCAATCGTAGTCTGTGGCTATTCCCAAAGCGGCCATGCGATCTAGGAGTTCGTTCAAAGACGAAAACTCTGTTGGATCCATCTGCTTGGAGTGCTCGGAGTTGATGCGAAGGGGGTTTTCGATGGCCCGGGAGGTCATCATCGGCTCGATGGCCGAATGGGTGATCATAGTAAAGCCGCCCAACCGTAGGGTTTGGCCCGGGGCCAGAGCTCCCTCGGAGGTGATGTTGTCTTTAAGGACAAGGCGAGCCATCGAGCCTTTGGTCGATGGCACAATGGAACTCTCAATGAAAGCACCAATGTCGGTGTCAAAACCGGCGGATCTCGGGTAGGGGGTCCTGAACTATGCGTCTAGGATCGATGTTAACAGGAGATGGGGGACATGACGTTTACCCAGGTTCAGGCCTTCTCTATGGAGGTAATACCCTACGTCCTGCTTGATTGATCTTGATGAATATGAGTGTTACAAGAGTTGATCTACCACGAGATCGTAATGGCTAATTAAACCCTAGAGGCCTAGCCTGTATGACTATGGTAATGAGTATATCCTTTCCGGACTAACCCCTCTGGTTTATATAGACACCGGGGGGGTCTAGGGTTACATAGAGTCGGTTACATAAGAAGGAATCTTCATAGTCGGTCGCCAAGCTTGCCTTCCACGCCAAGGAGAGTCCAATCCGAACACGGGTATAGTCTTCGGCCTTCATGTCTTCACAGCCCATCAGCCCGGCCCATGGATAACAGGCCAGAAGCCCGAGGAACCCTTAGTCCTGGACTCCCTCACCTTCATCCATCGTGACCTCTCCCAAAACTTGAAAACTTCAATCACACAAAACTTAACAGAATGTTCGGTAAGATCCATTAGTATAATAAAGCAAATCACTACTCTAAGTATTGTTGCAAACCAATTCATATTTTGTTTTTGCATTGTAGATACTGTAATATAACTTGTCCATTGCTTAATCCACTAATAGAAATTGATAGTTTCATCAAAACAAGCAAACTATGCATCAAAAACAAGATCTGTCTTAAACAGGACAGTCTGTAGTAATCTGAACATTCACCATAATTCTAGTACTCCAAAAATTCTGAAACAATTAGGAAAAATAAAAAAATTTAGAAAGACATTGCAAAAAGTTTTAGAACCGTTTGACATTCCAGTAAAAAATGTAAAATCACGCACTACAGCCAAAGTTTCTGTTCTGCACCACACAAACCAACAAGCAATGTAAACATCCTAAAGGCAAATCTTGGCACATTATTTTTATAATACAATGGAATTGTACAAGGGGAAAATTATTTTTGTTGAAAAGTTTCTGTAATCAAGATTCACAAAGTTTCCGTGAGCATGAACAATGTTCAAGGAGCTCCCCCACTTCAACAATGCTTGTCTCTCTCACTTTCACTTTCCTTTTTGAAAAGTTTTTGGTTCCCCTCTTTATTTTTTGTTTTAAACTATATAAAAGAACTCAACAGAAATAAATGAATCTCTAAAACTTCTGGGTTGTCTCCCTGGCAACGCTTTCTTTAAAGCCATTAAGCTAGGCATAAGGTGCTCAAGTAATGGATCCACCCGGATCCCAAGGTATATCAAAGCCAATTTTAATTAACAATGATTTATGATTTAGTAGTGAGCACAAGGTAACATATATCATGCAACAACGAAGTCTAACTCTCTTCCTATGCATCGAAATGTCATAAAAGAACAATTCGTGCACACATAGTAAAGGCCAATGCATAGTATAAACAGTTTCTTCCAATTTTATCGTGTTGGAAACATGGAGAGGCGAAGATGTAGTTCCTCTCTCATAATAATTGCAAGTAGGAGCAGCAAGCACACGCATATTATATCTATCAAAATCATCATGTGTAGTAGTGAAACGCAACCCATCAATATAATCCTTAATAAGGGCAAACTTCTTCGATATAGTGTAGTCGGGAGAATTCAAAAAGATAATAGGACTATCATGTGTGGGTGCAATAGTAACAATTTCATGTTTAACATAAGGAACTATAGCAAGTTCATCTCCATAAGCATAATTCATATTGGCATCTTGGCCACAAGCATAGCAAGCATCATCAAAAAGGGATATTTCAAAAGAATCAACGGGAGCAGAACAATCATCATAGCAAACATCCTTCGGTAAGCATGAAGGGAAATTAAACAATGTATGAGTTGAAGAGTTACTCTCATTAGAAGGTGGGCATGGGTAGCTAATCCGCTCTTCCTCCTTTTGTTCTGCGCTCTCCTCATCATCTTTCTCATCCAATTCGCTCACAGTTTCATCAATTTCTTCTTCCATAGACTCCTGCAAAATATTAATCTCTTCTGGGACAGCGGAGACTTTCTCAATAAATTCATCAATATCATAATTGTATTTATAATTCTCATAGCAATATTTTAGGATAGCTAAATTTTCAGGTCTATAAACTGAATCATCAAAATCTTCAAACTCTTTAAACAAAGATTCAATTTATAAGCACCCATAAAAGCAATGATTTCATCTATTTGTTCCACGTCATAATAATCATATATACCATTAGCATAAGAAGCCAAGGTTTCATCATCATTAAATTCACATGAAAAGGGAAGGTGTGGATCCTTCATCCTAGAGCAACAAGTATAATCATATCTCAAGCATAGTTGCCGAGCATACCAATGCAACATAAATTTGATCCCATAATAGTTTCCCTTTTTGAGTCAAGCGATAATCCCTAAAGTATTCACGTTGATCCAACGTTACTCCCATTATAAAGTTGAATGGGGTTTTCTCAGGATTATCAAAGTAGTACATAACATCTTTCACATAATGAGCATCGAAGATTTTAGGAGGTTCCCCATCTCCATGAGTAGCAAGTAAACCTAATTTTTTTGCTATTTCGTGTTCTATATCCATAACTAAATATAGAGAACAACTTAGAACATCAAATAAAAACTACTTAGTGATAAAGCAAACAAGCACACACAAAAATATTCACCCCACGCTATAACTCCCCGGCAACAGCGCCAGAAAAAGGTTTTGGTAACCCACAAGTATAGGGGATCAATTGTAGCCTCTTTCGATAAGTAAGAGTGTCGAACCCAACGACGAGCTAAATGTAGAACAAATATTCCCTCAAGTTCTATCGACCACCGATACAACTCTACGCACGCTTAACGTTCGCCTTACCTAGAACAAGTATGAAACTAGAAGTACTTTGTACGTGTTGTAGGCTAGGTTTGCAAGATAATAAAGAGCGTGTAAATAAAAAGTATGGGCTGTTTAGATAAAGACACAACTAAGTTAATTTTAGTAGAGAGCTTGTTGTCACACAAGAAAGTTATTTGTCCCTAGGCAATCGATAACTAGACCGGTAATCACTATTGTAATTTTATTTGAGGGAGAGGCATAAGCCAACATACTTTCTCTTCTTGGATCATATGCACTTATGATTGGAATTCTAGAAAGCATCTGCAACTACTAAAGATCATTAAGGTAAAACCCAACCATAGCATTATAAGGCATCAAGTCCTCTTTATTCCCATACGCAAACAACCTACTTACTCGGGTATGTGTTTCTATCACTCACGCCACCCACCATAAGCAAATCATGAACATATTGCAAACATACAGCAGGGATCCCTCACGCTTGCGCGATACGGAGAGCACCATAGGACAACACCAATAATAAAACATGCAACTCAAACCAATCACGATCATCAATTAACCCATAGGATAAAACGGATCTACTCAAACATCATAGGACAACCATACATCATTGGGAAATAATATATAGCGTTGAGCACCATGTTTAAATAGAGATTACAGTGGGTAAAATAGGGGTTACACCGCTTCATAGAGGGGGGAGAGTTGGTGATGATGGCGGTGAAGTTGTTGGTGTAGATTGTGGTGATGATGATGACCCCGGCGGCGTTCCGGTGCCACCGGGAGAGAGGGGGAGAGAGCCCCCTTCTTATTCTTCTTCCTTGACCTTCCCCCTAGATGGGAGAAGGGTTTCCCCTCTGGTCCATGATCTCCATGGCGTGGGACGGGTGAGAGCCCCTCCGAGATTGGATCAGTCTCTCTGTCTCTCTCTGTTTCTGCGTTCCAGATTCTGCCCTTTCACCGTTTCTTAAATTCCCAGAGATCTGTAACTCTGATTGGGCTGAAATTTGGAAACGATTTTTATCTGGATATTAGCTTTATTGCGCCGAAAGAAGGGCATAAACTGCCTTACGAGGTGTCCACGAGGGCCCAGGGCACGCCCCCCTGCCTCGTGGCCCCCTCGGGCATCGTCTCGCGTTGATTCTTCTTCCCAAAAATCACATATATTCCCAAAACAATCTCCGTCAGTTTTTATTCTGTTTGGACTCCGTTTGATATAGATATTCTGCGAAACAAAAAACATGCAACAAACAGGAACTGGCACTGGGCACTGGATCAATATGTTAGTCCCAAAAATAGTATAAAAAGTTGCCAAAGGTATATGAAAGTTGTATAATATTGGCATGGAACAATCAAAAATTATAGATACGACGGAGACATATCCCTCAGCTACCCCATTACACAACTACACCAGCACCTCACATGCAACATCTATAACCTTTCAAAATTAGCAACATAGACAGTGCATAGACAGATGTATCACATCTGGAAAACTGCTGAAACAAAATGCGAATATTGAGCCTTCGTTGATGTTGAAGGCCTTTGCTACTTTAGCCAGTGCCTGTGGATGATTGACCGTCTATCCTTCGTCCTCTTAAGGAACACTTCAATATTGAACTGTGGGTGTTGTATGAATATCTTCCTCGCCTCCTGACCATACTGGTGGTTTGAGAGGTAATCATTAGTGAACTACTTTGGAAAGGCCTAAAAACAAGGATGTGCATAAATATCTTCTCTATATTGGAAATGGGGCAAACGAATAAAAAGGCAAGGTGTAATAGTTAGTACCACCCCGTAGCTAGTGAATTGATGTCTTCTTCATTGTGCAGACAAAGATCTTGTTGTTTTTTGTCGCTAATTTCTTTATCCTAACAATCTTTTTGTGTTTCTTGACTTGACTTATATTCATGGACAACTCATTTCCCCATATGCAAAAAGGATCGAAAAGAGGGTCAAAACCTCTGACAGCAGGACCTACATGTGCAAGACCAAATTGTTTAAAACCTAAATATTAGAATGGTTCCTGCAATTGCATAATAATGTGATATTAGACAAAGGACTAGGCATGTGCAAACCTCGATTGTAGACCTCAGTGCTTCCCATTGTATCCCTGCAACACATATAAGGTAGTTAGTCATCAGGTTAAGTGAGGGTTCGTATGCTATCAGTAAAATATGTTGATGAAAAATAAACACATTGCAGATTCATCAGATTAATTCAAGCCACATGGAAAACCCATTTATCCAAACCAAGCATGATTAAGAACTAGGAAATGTAGCACTTGTATATGTTTCTCATGTATTAAGTCCAGCCAAATTCAATTTATTCCTCACATGCACAACAATACAAAATTCTACCCATGACAGTTGGACATCGCATTGCATAATTGAACCAAGCAGTTAACTAAACACCACAACAAATGGACCAAATATTAACTGAGCACCACATTGCACAATATAACATACACCTAATAGAAGATCAAATAGTTAACCAAACCAAGCATGCTTAACAACTTGGAAATATAGTAATTGTATTTGTTTCTCATGTATTTACTACAGCCAAATTTGATTTATTTCTCACATGGTATAGAATAACAAAATGCACCCACAACAATTGAACATGGCATTTCAGAATTGAACAAAACAGCCAACCGCGTCGCGTCATCGGTGTGCGAGGCGTCGACGGTGGCCTCGATGACGAGGTGCTCCTCCAAGATCTGGGGGTCGACATGAATGGCAGACATCGCGACCTCATCTGCGCGTGCGGCCGTGATTTGCTTCTCCGCTACCAAATGCTCCTTGAGATCCTGGCTATACTGTGCGCACCATGGCTTAGGGCGGCGCTTATTTGGTGGAGGGGTCAGTGATTTGGGTGGAAGGTGTCGCATCGGCGGTCGGGGCATGTGGGATGTGAAGGAGGAGGAGGATCAGGGTCGGGTGTGGATACCTGCCTGGATAGGCGAGGCCGAGCATTGTGAAGGAGGGTCGCCGCGAGGAGGCGGCTCTGCAAGCAAGGAGTGAAGATTTCAACCTGGAAAGGAAGGCGAAAACAGGGGAAATGTGGCTTTTGGTAGGGGGGCGCAGGGAGGTTGATATTTCCGCGGAAGCCAAAAATTTGGAATCGCTTCAGCGAAAAAACTGGCACGCAAAGTGTCATCAGACACGGTCCCTTATTCAAAACTATGTACGATATGTGAACATCACAAAAGATTTAGATAGCTTAATCCCTGTGTGATGAGTTTGAACGTCAAAAATTTTGGTTCGAATTTACCTAGTTACAGTGGTCATCCACATCGTTGCATAATTTGAGTACACAAAGGAGACTACAGCACACCCACACTTCTTAATCGAGCAAGTTCAGCAATTAAACAGAGCTAGCTGACCTAAACATTACTCTAACAAATTAAAGACTGGAGCTCATAATTAAACAAAACAAAGAGTACTAGTACGGCTGGTGCTCGTCGATCTCGGTCGCCGCCTCCATGTCCAGCTCGCACCCGGCGGTCTCCTGGGGAATGGGCTCCATGGCATCAATCGCACCATACTCGGCAAGCATCTCGCCTTCCGCATTCGCCATATCTTTGGAATAGGCCACCATAAGCTAGGCATGGGCAGGCGCGATCTGGGCTTTGGCGGGCTACGTCGTGGCAAGGTATGTCGCGCAGGAACGGACGGCTGCTCGAACGCTCTCGACGATTGCCAAATCTTTGGCCGTGGGTTGCCGACCATTGTCGGAGAAGCTTCGTTCAATTTGTGCAGTGACCGCCACGAGCTAGGCATGGACGGCCTCGACATGGTCGTGGGCGGCCTCCATCAGGGATAAAGCCGCCACTGTGGAACGGAAAGCTGCTTTTCTACTCTCGCCAGTTGTTATTCCCGAGGCAGATGCTGCTGTCACCGCCTGAGAAGCAACAGGGGCCGTTTGGGCTGCCTTGGCCGCCCGGATGCAGATTGTGGTCGCCCTCACAAAGCTTGTTAGCACGCGCCTAGCAGCTGCGACCGCCCTCTCGCCAGAGTGGGCCGCCGAAGTTGCCCTCACAACGCAGTTCCATGTCCCCATCTTTCACCGGCGACGATTGAACAGTGAAATGATATTTGAGGAGTGGGCTAGTGTGCTTGACACTCCGACGGTGCTCCAAGATATTTTGTGCTGCATCTCACACGGTTGGTGATAATAAATTGTGTGTGATCTACTTGATTTTTCGTCTTGATTTGAATTACATAATAGGGTCACAGCCGCAAACAATGGTGTTTGAATTGCTAGAACTTTTATCTACAGTGAACATGCAACTATAGGTGTGTGGTCAAAAAAATTGGAATTATTCAGGGTTCGTTTGGATGTTTTTATACATTAACTTGGTTTTGTAGGCATTTCAGGTGCATAATTCAAATTTGAACTACATGCACATGCTCTAGAGCATATAAACGGGTTGAAAAATCAAATATGTGTCCTTGGTTGCATGCTTAGGTCCCATGCAAGAAACGGGAATGAATGTCAAACACCTTGCCACCGTCACTCGGCCGCAAACATTGAGATACCTGGTTTTTAAATTCTAGTAAATCCAAAACTCGTCTAAAATTCATGAAAATTGGCATGCTATCAAGGAACGGCATCAAGATGTCGCGGTAAAAATGTTGTCCCATTTGGGGCTGGATTGAGTATAAGCTTCTCACAAACGTGAACTTCTCACAACAAGCGTGATGGTTTCGGTAGGGAATGTGACACCTTTGGGGACGAAACGATATCTGTTTCCTCTTATTTCTTTCAAAAAGTTTCTAGTGTCAACATAGAACATCAGGAGTGTTGTGTTCAATTTTGGAATTTTTTGGGGTTCGTTTGGACATTTTATACATTAACTGGGTTTTCTAGGCCTTTTATGTGCATAATTCATATTTGAACTACATGCACATGCTCCAGTGCATATAAATTGGTTGAAAAAACAAATAAGTGTCCTTTGGTGCATGCTTAGATCCCATGCAAGAAATGGGAATGAAATTCAAACAGCGTGTCACCGTCACTCGGCCGCAAACATTGAGATACCTGGTTGTTAAATTCTAGTAAATCCAAAACTCGTCTGAAATTCATGAAACTTGGCATGATATCATGGAGCGGCATCAACATGTTGTGGTAAATTTTTTGTCCCTTTTGGGTCAGGTTTGGGTATAAGCTTCTCAGAACAAGCGTGATGGTTTCGGTAGGGATCATGCCACCTGTAGGGACGAAACGATATCCGTTGCCTCTTATTTCTTTCAAATAAATTCTAGTGTCAACAGAGAACAACAGGAGTGTTGTGTTTAATTTTGGAATTTTTCTGGGTTCATTTGGAAATTTTTATACATTAACTGGGTTTTCAAGGCATTTTATGTGCATAATTCATATTTGAACTACATGCACATGCTCCAGTGCATATAAATTGGTTGAAAAATCAAATATGTGTCCTTCGGTGCATTCTTAGGTCCCATGCAAGAAATGGGAATGCATTTCAAACACCCTGCCAACATCACTCGGACGCAAACATTGAGATACCTAGTTTTTAAATTCTAGTAAATCCAAAACTCGTCTGAAATTCATGAAACTTGGCATGCTATCATGGAGCGGCATCAACATGTAGTGGTAAATTTTTTGTCCCATTTGGGGCAGGTTTGGGTATAAGCTTCTCACAAACTAGATATTCTCACAACAAGCGTGATGGTTTTGGTAGGGAACGTGCCACCTTTGGGGACGAAAAGATATCTGTTGCCTCTTATTGCTTTCAAAAAATTTCTAGTGTCAACATAGAACAACAGGAGTGTTGTGTTTAATTTTGGAATTTTCCGGGGTTCATTTGGACATTTTTAGACATTAACTGGGTTTTCTAGGCATTTTATGTGCATAATTCAAATTTGAACTACATGCACATGCTCCAGTGCATATAAATTGGTTGAAAAATCAAATTTGTGTCCTTGGTTGCATGCTTAGGTCCCATGCAATAAATGGGAATGAATTTGAAACACCCTACCACCTTCACTCAGCCGCAAACATTGAGATACTTGGTTTTTAAATTCCAGTAAATCCAAAACTCATCTGAAATTCATGAAACTTGGCATGCTATCATGGAGCGGCATCAACATGTCCTGGTAAAATTTTTGTCCCATTTGGGGCAGGTTTGGGTATAAGCTTCTCACAAACCAGAGCTCCTCACAACAAGCGTGATGGCTTCGGTAGGGAACGTGCCACCTTTGGGGATGAAATAATATCCGTTGCCTCTTATTGCTTTCAAAAAATTTCTAGTGTCAACGTAGAACAACATGGGTGTTGTGTTTAATTTTGGAATTTTTCGGGGTTCATTTGGACATTTTTATACATTAACTGGGTTTTCTAGGCATTTTATGTGCATAATTCAAATTTGAACTACATGCACATGCTCCGGTGCATATAAATTGGTTGAAAAATCAAATATGTGTCCTTCGGTGCATGCTTAGGTCCCATGCAAGAAATGGGAATGAATTTCAAACACCAGCGCACTATAAACTGCCAACAAAACATTGCGATACTTTGTTTTTAAATCCTAGTAAATCCAAAACTTTTCTGAAATTCATGAAACTTGACAAGCTATAATGGAATGGCACCCGACATGCTGTGGTATTTTTCGTTTCCATTTTGAGAGAAGGCGCACTCGAATATCAGCCAACAAAGGCATTTTGGAACAAATAGCTGCCACTGTAACATCTCAAATGTTTTGTATAATTTAAATTGTGTGCGCTCTGTTAACCATTCACGTGATGCCACACCTCACTCTTTTAATGGCTAGGAGGTGTTGTGCGGACAAGTGCTTGAGTGCTTGACTAAACGGGAGGCGTGCGAGCTGTACTCCAATGTCAAGGCTCACCGGGAAGCGTGCGAGCTATACGCCATGCTGGCTAACCAGGAAGCTGATACGTCCATTTTGCATCATGTTTTCCTATTGTTATTTATGATGTTTTTATCCGTAATAATGCTTTTTGGAGTAATTCCAATGCCTTTTATCTCATAATATGCAAGGTATACTCAAAGAGGGAGAATTCCGGTAGCTTGAAATCTAGACCTGGAAAACCTACGTCAGGCCACCTATTCTGCACAACTCCAAACAAGCTGAAACTTCACGGAGAATTTTTATCAAATATATGATGAATATTGGAGCAAATAACTACCAATGGGGGCCCACCAAGTGGGCACAACCCACCTGGGTGCGCCCTGATGGGTTGTGCTCACCCAGGGCCACCTCTGGTGCCCATCTTCTGGTATATAGGTCATTTTTACCAAGAAAAAATAAGGAGATGACTTTTGGGACGGATCTCCGCCATCTTGGGGCGTAACTTGGGCAGGAGCACTTTTGCCCTCCAGCGGAGCGATTCCGCCGGGGAAACATCCCTCCCGGAGGGGGAAATCATCGTCATCATCATCACCAACAAGTCTCCCATCTTGGGGAGGGAAATCTCCATCAACATCTTCAACAGCGCCATCTCATCTCAAACCCTAGTTCATCTCTTGTGTTCAATCTTGTTACCGGAATTATAGATTGATGCTCGTGGGTGACTAGTAGTGTTGATTACATCTTGTACTTGATTACTATATGGTTTATTTGGTGGATGATTATATGTTCAGACCCAATATGCAATTTAATACCCCTCTGATCTTGAGCATGATTATAATTTGTGAGTAGTTACTTTTGTTCTTGAGGTCACAGGAGAAATCATGTTGCAAGTAATCATGTGAACTTGATATGTGTTCGATATTTTGATAGCATGTATGTTGTGATTCCCTTAGTGGTGTCATGTGAACGTCGACTACATGACACTTCACCATATTTTGTCCTAAGGGAATGCATTGTGGAGTAGCAATTAGATGATAGGTTGCAAGAGTGACAGAAGCTTAAACTCCGGTTTATGCGCTATTTCGTAAGGGACCTATTGGATCCAAAAGTTTAATGCTATGGTTAGAATTTATTCTTAATACTTTTCTCGTAGTTGCGGATGCTTGCGGGAGGGTTAATCATAAGTAGGAGGTGTGTTGAAGTAAGAACAGCACCTAAGCACCGGTCCACCCACATATCAAATTATCAAAGTACCGAACATGAATTAAACCAACATAATGAAAGTGAGTAGATGAAAACCCCGTGTACCCTCAAGAACGCTTTGCTTATCATAAGAGACTGTTTTGGCCCATCCTTTTCCTCAAAAGGATTGGGCTACCTTGCTGCACCTTTGCTACTATTATCATTACTTGCTCGTTACAAATTATCTTGCTATCCAACTACTTTATTATTTACAATTTCAGCACTTGCAGACATTACCTTGCTGAAGACCACTTGTCATTTCCTTCTGCTCCTCGTTGGGTTCGACACTCTTACTTATTGAAAAGAGCTACACTTGATCCCCTATACTTGTGGGTCATCAAGGCTATTTCCAAGCGCCGTTGCTGGGGAGTTAAGCGCCTTCGGTAAGTGGAATTTGGTAAGGAAACATTTATATAGTGTGCTGAAATTTATTGTCACTTGTTACTATGGAAAACAATCCTTTGAGGGGTTTGTTCAGGGTATCTTCACCTTGACCGGAACCACAATTAGATACCCCTCAACCTACTGCACCTATTGGAAATATTGAATATGAAATTCCTTCAGGTATGATATAACAACTGATAGCTAATCCTCATGCAGGAGATGGAACCAAACATCCTGATATGCACTTGATATATGTAGAACAAATTTGTGGATTGTTCAAGCTTGCAGGTTTATCCGGGGATGAAATTATGAAAAAGGTATTCCCTTTATATTTGAATGGGAAAGAATTGGCATGGTATAGGCTATGCGATGATATTAGATCTTGGAATTGGAATCGTTTGAAATTGGAGTTCCACCAAAAAAATTATCCTATGCATCTAGTTCATCGTGATTTGAATTATATATATATAATTTTTGGCCTCGTGAAGGAGAAATTATCACTTTAGCTTGGGGGAGGCTTAAGTCAATGTTATATTCATACCCAATCATGAGCTCTCAAGAGAATTATTATCTAGAATTTTTATGCTCGGCTTTCTCGTAATGATCAAACCATGATTGATACTTCTTGTGTTGGTTCTTTTATGAAGAAGACTATTGAATTCCGGTGGGATCTTTTGGAAACAATTAAACGCAACTCTGAAGATTGCGAACTCGACGAAGTTAAAGATTCAAGTATTAAGCTTAAGTATGATTTTGTTAAATCATTTATGAATATCGATGCTTTTCAAATGTTTAGCAATAAATATGGACTTGACTCTGAGATAGTAGCCACCTTTTGTGAATGATTTGCTACTCATGTTGATCACCCTAAAGAGAAGTGGTTTAAATATCACCCACCTATTAAAGAAGAAATTAAAGAACCGTACCAATTAAGGAAGAAACCATAATTTATAATGTTGATCTAGTTATTCCTTCTGCTTATATTGAGAAACCACATTTCCCTGATAGGATAAAGGAACATGCTAAAGTTTCAACTGTGGTTAACAAAAGCTATATTAGAACACCTAAACCTAATGCACAAATCAAAGTAGAACATAGTATTGCTATGGTTAAAGATCTCTTGTAAGAAGATATGGATGGGCATGCTATTTACTTCTGCGAAGAAGCTGCTAGAATTGCCAAACCTGATAAAAAGGATAAACATAGACCTGTTGTTGGCATGCATGTTGTCTCAGTTAAAATAGGAGATCACTGTTATCATGGTTTATGTGACATAGGTGCTAGCATGAGTGCTAGTCCTTACACCTTATATCAAGAAATTATGAGTGGCATAGCACCTGCAGAGATAGAAGACATAGATGTTACTATTAAACTTGCTAATAGAGACACTATATCACCAATTGGGATTGTTAGAGATGTTGAAGTCTTGTGTGCGAAAATAAAATACCCTACTGATTTTCTTGTTCTTGGTTCCCCACAAGATGACTTTTGTCCCGTTATCTTTGGTAGACCTTTCTTGAACACCATTAATGCTATAATAGACTATGAGAAACAAATTGTCAGTGTTAGTTTTGGTGATGAGTCTCATGAGTTTAATTTTTCCGAGTTTAGTAGAAAGCTTCATGAAAAAGAATTGCCTAGTAAGGACGAAATAATTGCTCTTTCTTCTATTGTTGTACCACCTACTGATCCACTAGAACAATATTTGCTAGACCACAAAAATGATTTACATGTGCAAGAAAGAAATGAAATAGATAAGATTTTCTTTGAACAACGTCCTCTGCTTAAACACAATTTGCCTATTGAAACTCTAGGAGGTCCTCCTCCACCTAAAGGGGATCCTGTGTTTGAATTAAAACAATTGGCAGACACTTTGAAATATGCTTATCTTGATGAAAAGAAGATATGTCCTATTATTATTAGTGCTAACGTTTCAGAACATGAAGAAGAAAGATTATTGAAAGTTATAAGGAAGCACCAAGATGCTATTGGATATACTCTTGATGATTTAAAGGGCATTAGTCCCACTCTATGTCAGCACAAATTTAATATGGAACCTGACGCTAAACCCGTTGTTGATCACCAACGGTTGGTTAAATCCAAAGATGAAGGAAGTGGTAAGAACGGAAATCTTAAAACTTCTGGAAGCAGGTATAATCTATCCCATAGCTGATAGTAGATGGGTAAGTCATGTTCATTGTGTCCCCAAAAAGGGAGGTATTACTGTTGTTCCTAATGATAAGAGTGAACTTATTCCACAAAGAATTGTTACAGGCTATAGAATGGTAATTTATTTTAGAAAAGTAAACAAAGCAACTAGGAAAGATCATTACCCTGTGCCTTCTATTGATCAAATGCTTGAAATATTATCTAAGCACACACATTTTTGCTTCCTTGATGGATATTCTGTTTTTTCACAAATACATGTCTCTCAACCTGATCAAGAAAAGACCACTTTTACCTGTCCCTTTGGAACCTATGCTTATAGATGTATGCCTTTCAGTTTATGTAATTCACCTGCTACCTTTCAAACATGTATGACTACTATATTCTCTGACTTTTTTTAAAAGATTGTTGAGGTTTTCATGGACGACTTCTCTGTTTATGGGAAGTCTTTTGATGATTGTTTAAGCAATCTTGATCGAGTTTTGCAGAGATGTGAACAAACAAATCTTGTCTTGAATTGGGAGAAGTGCCACTTTATGGTTAATGAAGGAATTGTCTTGGGTCATAAAATTTCAGAAAGAGGTATTGAAGTGGACAAAGCTAAGGTTGATGCAATTGAGAAAATGCCATGTCCTAAAGATATAAAAGGTATCCATAGTTTCTTAGGTCATGCTGGTTTCTATAGGAGATTTATCAAAGACTTTTCTAAAATTTCTAGGCCTCTTACAAATCTTTTGCAAAAGGATATTCCATTTGTTTTTTATGATGATTATTTAGAAGCCTTGAAACACTCAAGAAAGCCTTAATTTCAGCACCTATTGTTCAACCACCTAATTGGAACTTGCCTTTTGAAATTATGTGTGATGCTAGTGATTATGCTATTGGTGCTGTTCTAGGATAAAGAGTTGATAAGAAACTGACTGTTATTCATTATGCTAGTAAAACTCTAAACAATGCTCAAAGAAACTATGCAACTACTGAAAAAAGAATTCTTAGCAGTGGTGTTTGCTTATGACAAATTTAGACCTTATATTGTTGATTCCAAAGTAATTGTTCACACAGACCATGCTGCTATTAAATATCTTATGGAAAAGAAAGATGCTAAACCTAGACTTATTTGATGGGTTCTCTTGTTACAAGAATTTGATTTACATATCACTCATAGAAAAGGAGCTGAGAACCCCATAGCTGATAATTTATCTAGGCTTGAAAATGTGCCTCATGACCCACTACCTATTGATGATAGTTTTCTTGATGAGCAGTTAGCTGCAATAAATGTTGCTCATAGTAACCCATGGTATGCTGACTATGCTAATTACATTGTTGCTAAATATTTACCACCTACATACCAACAAAAAAATTCTTCTATGATTTAAGACATTACTTTTGGGATGACCCACATCTTTATAAAGAAGGAGTAGATGGTATTATTAGACGTTGTGTGCCTAAGCATGAATAGGGACAAATCCTACAAAAATGTCACTCTGAAGCTTACGGAGGGCATCATGCTGGAGATAGAACTGCTCACAAGGTATTGCAATCTGGATTTTATTGGCCTACTTTCTTCAAGGATGCCCGTAAGTCCGTCTTATCTTGTGATGAATGCCAAAGAATAGGTAATATCGGTAAGCGTCAAGAAATGCCTATGAATTATTCACTTGTTGTTGAACCATTTTATTTGGGGGATTTGATTACATGGGACCTTTTCGTTCCTCTAATGGGTATACACATATTTTGGTTGCTGTTGATTATGTTACTAAATGGGTAGAAGCTATTCCAACCAGTAGTGCTAATCACAACACCTCTATTAAAATGCTTAAGAGAGTTATTTTCCCAAGGTTTGGAGTCCCTAGATATTTAATAACTGATGGTGGTTCACACTTTATTCATGGTGCTTTTCGTAAAATGTTTGCCAAGTATGGTGTTAACCATAGAATTGCATCACCTTATCATCCTCAATCTAGTGGTCAAGTTGAACTTAGCAATAGAGAAATAAAATTAATTTTGCAAGAGACTGTCAATAGGTCCAGGAAGAATTGGTCTAAGAAATTAGATGATGCACTTTGGGCTTATAGAACAACATATAAAAATCCTATGGGCATGTCTCCCTATAAAATGGTTTATGAAAAAGCTTGTCATTTGCCTCTTGAGTTAGAACATAAAGCATATTGGGTAATCAAAGAACTCAATTATGATTTCAAACTTGCTGGTGAAAAGAGGTTATTTGATATTAGCTCTTTAGACGAATGGAGAACCCAAGCTTATGAAAATGCTAAGTTGTTTAAAGAAAAAGTTAAAAGATGGCATGATAAAAGAATCCAAAAACGTGAGTTTAAAGTCGGAGAATATGTTCGTTTCAGATTCTTTGCAGGAAAACTCCTCTCAAAATGGGAAGGACCCTATGTTAGCGAGGAGGTTTATCGGTCTGGATCCGTCAAAATAAATAAAGCCGAAGGTACTAACCTAAAGGTTGTTAACGGGAAACGAATAAAACATTATATCTCAGGTACGCCCATTAATGTTGAAAGTAATATTATCCAAACTTTGACACCGGAAGAACACATAAAAGAGTCCTTCCGGAACACTCCATAATCGTGAAAATAAGGAGGTACGTGATACGGTAAGTAAACAGACTCCGAAAAATCCGCAAATATTTTTTTTTGTCAGTTTTGGAATATTTAGAAAAATAGAAAAATAAGAAACTTCCAGGAAGCGTACCCTGGTGGGCACAAGACACCAGGGCCTAGCGCGCCCAGGTGGGTTGTGCCCACCTGGGACACCTTTCAGACTCCGTTTTTCTTCAGTTTGCTTGTTCCCAAAGATAGAAAATCTTTATATACTCCCCGAACATGTTGATCACCGTATCGTGGAGAAATCCTCTGTTCTCTTTTCTTGTTGTTTCCTGTCATATTCAGCCAGGCTAGCCTCATGTCTTCCTCAGCCTCCAACAATGGAGAAAAAGACACATGGGCGATTTAGGAGGATCTAAGAAGAGAGGAAGCTGAAGAGCTGGCTATGGAGGAAGAGGAGGAAAATACTTTTGGGGTTCACTCTGCGGCTTCCAAGAGAGGAACCTTGGCCGACATCTCCACTCACCCGAATCCTCATCAAGCTATGAGGCCACCAAATAATGAAGAGAGCCTCGAAGTGCAAGAAGAAACCCCACCAAGGAGGCATTTACATAGGTTACATCGTAACAATTTTGGCAATTTGATTCATAACTATGGGTTCGAGAATACTCCTCGTAGGCACATACTGTCCAATTGGGACATATCTCGCCCAGGAGAAAACAGTGCAGGAATAAACCCTTGGGGCCCGGAAAATAAACACATAATGGCTAAAGTGAAGAAAAACGGTGAGCTAATTCATCAAGCCCTTCGGGAGATCCAAGGCTTGAAGGATCTACTCATGGTTATACTGGAAACTACCACTGCACCACCACCTTCTTCTTCATCACCAAAGGAAAATTGAGTATCGGGTATGGGCACTCCCCTTGGCTTATGCCAAGCTTGGGGGAGGTGTCCCGGTATCGTATCATCCCCACTATCTTTTGCCTTAACTTATTTTAGTTCGATCTTTTGCTTTAAATGAATAAAAGTTTAGTTTGATCCTTTCTTTTCGAGAGTATGCTTAGTGATCTATCCTTGTAATCGTGTGCAAGATATATATAATAAAGTTTAGTTTGAGGTTTTGCTCTCTTTACTTTCATGTTGCAAATAAAAGAAAATAAATAAGGAAGAAAAAAAGAAAGGAAACAATAAAAAAGAAAGGAAATAAATGAAAAAGATCATATGCTAAATCTTATGGTAGGTGATGACACCACATAAGGAAAAGTATAAGTAGAAAAATTTATTAGAGATTCACAAACATGGCATTAGTTAATGATGCAACTCATGAAAGAATTAATAAGGGAAGGGAAGATTCACATATAAATATACTATCTGATACGTCCATTTTGCATCAGGCTTTTATATCGATATTTATTGCATTATGAGGTGTTATTACACATTATGTCACAATACTTATGCCTATTCTCTCTTATTTTACAAGGTTTACATGAAGAGGGAGAATGCCGACAGCTGGGATTCTGGGCTGGAAAAGGAGCAAATATTAGAGACCTATTCTGCACAGCTCCAAAAGTCCTGAAACTTCAAGGAAGACATTTTCAGAATATATAAAAAATACTCGGCAGAAGAAATTCACCAGGGGGGCCACACCATGCCCACGAGGGTGGGGGTGCGCCCTACCCCCTTGGGCACGCCCCCTACCTCGTGGGCCCCCTAGTGGCCATCTTCTGCTATATGAAGTCTTTCGATGGGAAAAAATCATAAGCCTTCTTCTCGGACCACACTCCGCCGCCACGAGGCGGAACCTTGGCGGAACCAATCTAGGGCTCTTGCGGAGCTGTTCTGCCAGGGAAACTTCCCTCTCGGAGGGGGAAATCATCGCCATCGTCATCACCAACACTCCTCTCATCGGGAGAGGGCAATCTCCATCAACATCTTCATCAGCACCATCTCCTCTCAAAACCCTAGTTCATCTCTTGTATCCAATTCTTGTCTCCAAGTCAGGGATTGGTGCTAGTAGGTTGCTAGTAGTGTTAATTACTCCTTGTAGTTGATGCTAGTTGGTTTAATTGGTGGAAGATCATATGTTCAGATCCTATATGCATATTAATACCCCTCTGATTATGAACATTTTTATGCTTTGTGAGTAGTTACTTTTGTTCCTGAGGACATGGGAGAAGTCTTGCTATTAGTAGTCATGTGAATTTGGTATTCGTTCGATATTTTGATGAGATGTATGTTGTCTCTCCTCTAGTGGTGTTATGTGAACGTCGACTACATGACACTTCACCATTATTTGGGCCTAGAGGAAGGCATTGGAAAGTAATAAGTAGATGATGGGTTGCTAGAGTGACAGAAGCTTAAACCCTAGTTTATGCGTTGCTTCGTAACGGGCTGATTTGGATCCATATGTTTCATGCTATGGTTAGGTTTACCTTAATACTTTTGTTGTAGTTGCGGATGCTTGCAATAGAGGTTAATCATAAGTGGGATGCTTGTCCAATTAAGGGCAGTACCCAAGCACCGGTCCACCCACATACCAAATTATCAAAGTACCGAACGCGAATCATATGAGCGTGATGAAAACTAGTTGACTATATTCCCATGTGTCCTCGGGAGCGCTTTTCTCTATATAAGAGTTTGTCCAGGCTTGTCCTTTGCTACATAAAGGATTGGGCCACCTTGCTGCACTTTATTTACTTTTGTTACTTGTTGCTCGTTACAAATTATCCTATCACAAAACTATCTGTTACCACTTATTTCAGTACTTGCAGAGAATACCTTGCTGGAAACCGCTTATCATTTCCTTCTACTCCTCGTTGGGTTCGACACTCTTACTTATCGAAAGGACTACGATAGATCCCCTATACTTGTGGGTCATCAAGACTCTTTTCTAGTGCCATTTTCGGGGAGTGAAGTGCCTTTGGTAGGTGGAATTTGGTAAGGAAAAATTTATATAGTGTGCTGAAATTTACTGTCACTTGTTACTATGGAAAGTAATCCTCTGAGGGGCTTGTTCGGGGTATCTTCACCCCGACCAGTAGAGCAAAGAGTTGCTCCTCAACCTACTGAACCTACTGAAAATGAAAATGAAAATGTATGGTTTGAAATTCATTCGGGTATGATAGAAAAACTGCTAGCTAATCCTTTTTTAGGAGATGGAACAAAACATCCTGATGAGCATCTAATATATGTGGATGAAGTTTGTGGATTATTTAAGCTTGCAGGTGTACCCGGAGATATTGTTAAGAAGAAGGTCTTGCCTTTATCTTTGAAGGGAGACGCATTGACATGGTATAGGCTATGTGATGATATGGGGTCTTGGAATTACAAATGATTGAAACTGGAATTTCATCAGAAGTTTTATCCTATGCATCTTGTTCATCGTGATCGCAATTACATATATAGTTTTTGGCCTCGCGAAGGAGAAAGCATCGTTCAAGCTTGGGGGAGGCTTAAATCAATGTTATATTCATGCCCCAATCATGAGCTCTCAAGAGAAATGATTATTCAAAAAAAATTATGCTCGGCTTTCTGATAACAATCGCACCATGCTTGATACTTCTTGTGCTGGCTCTTTTATGATGAAGACTATTGAATTCAAATGGGATTTATTGGAAAGAATTAAATGCAACTCGGAAGATTGGGACCTCGACAAAGGTAAGGAGTCGGGCATGACACCTAGTTTTGATTGTGTTAAATCTTTTATGGATACAGATATTTTTCACAAATTTAGCACTAAATATGGACTTGACTCTGAGATAGTAGCTTCTTTCTGTGAATCTTTTGCTACTTATGTTGATCTCCCCAAGGAGAAGTGATTTAAATATCATCCTCCCATAGAAGTAAAAGTAGCTGCACCTATTAAAGTTGAAGAAAAGATTGTCACTTATAATGATCCTATTGTTCCTACTGCGTATGTTGAGAAACCACCTTTCTCTGTTAGGATAAAGGATCATGCTAAAGCTTCAATTGTGGTTCGTAAAAGCAATCTTAAAAGATATAAACCTCCTGAGCAAGTTAAAGTTGAACCTAATATTGCTATTGTTAAAGATCTCTTGTCTGATAATATTGATGGGCATGTTATTTATTTCTGTGATGAAACTGCTTGAATTGCTAAACCTTGTGCTAAAGATAAACCTAGACCTGTGGTAGGCATGCCTATTATTTCTGTTAAAATAGGAGATCATTGTTATCATGGCTTATGTGATATAGGTGCTAGTGCTAGCGCAATACCTCATTCCTTATACAAAGAAATTATGCATGATATTGCACCTGCTGAGATAGAAGATATTGATGTCACAATTAAACTTGCCAATAGAGATACTACTTCACCAATGGGAATTGTTAGAGATGTTGAAGTCTTGTGTGGGAAAACTAAATATCCTACTGATTTTCTTGTTCTTGGTTCCCCACAAGATAGCTTTTGTCCCATTATATTTGGTAGACCCTTCCTGAACACTGTTAATGCTACCATAGATTGCAAAAGGGATGTTGTTACTATCGGTTTAGATGATATGACTCATGAATTTAATTTCTCTAAATTTAGTAGACAACACCGTGAAGAAGAATTACCTAGTAAGGATGAAATTATTGGTATTGCTTCTATTGTCGTACCTCCTAGTGATCCTTTAGAACAATATTTGCTAGACCATGAAAATGATATGTTTATGAATGAAAGAAGGGAATTAGATGAAGTGTTCTTTAAACAGGAACCTATTCTGAAAAACAATTTACCTGTTGAAATCCTAGGGGATCCTCCTCCACCCAAGGGTGATCTCGTGTTTGAGCTTAAACCATTACCTGTTATTTCTGTAAAAAGATATATCCTGTTATTATTAGTGCTAACCTTTCAGAGCATGAGGAAGAGAGATTATTGAAAACTCTGAAGAAGCACCATGCTGCTATTGGGTATACTCTTGATGATCTTAAGGGCATTAGCCCCACTCTATGTCAACATAAAATTAATTTGGAAGAAGATGCTAAACCAGTTCGTGATCATCAACGTCGGCTGAATCCTAAAATGAAAGAAGTGGTAAGAAAGGAAATACTAAAGCTCCTTGAGGTAGGTGTAATCTATCCCGTTGCTGATGGTCAGTGGGTAAGCCCTGTCCATTGTATCCCTAAGAAGGGAGGTATTACTGCTGTTCCTAATGATAAAGATGAATTGATTCGGCAAAGAATTATTACAGGTTATAGGATGGTAATTGATTTCCGCAAATTAAATAAGGCCACTAAAAAGGATCATTACCCCTTACCTTTTATCGATAAAATGCTAGAAAGATTATCCAAACATACACATTTTTGCTTTCTAGATGGTTTCTCTCAAATACCTGTGTCAGCCAAAGATCAATCAAAGACTAATTTTACATGCCCTTTTGGTACTTTTGCTTATAGACATATGCCTTTTGGTTTATGTAATGCACCTGGTACCTTTCAAAGATGCATGATGGCTATATTCTCTGACTTTTGTGAAAGATTTGTGAGGTTTTCATGGACGACTTTTCCGTCTATGGATCTTCTTTTGATGATTGCTTGAGCAACCTTGATCGAGTTTTGCAGAGATGTGAAGAAACTAATCTGGTCTTGAATTGGGAAAGTGCCACTTTATTGTTAATGAAGGTATTGTCTTGGGGCACAAAGTTTCTGAAAGAGGTATTGAAGTTGATAAAGCCAAGTTTGATGCTATTGAAAAGATGCCATGTCCCAAGGACATCAAAGGTATAAGAAGTTTCCTTGGCCATGCCGGATTTTATAGGAGGTTCATTAAGGACTTCTCCAAAATTTCTCGGCCTTTGACTAATTTATTACAAAAAGATATACCGTTTGTTTTTTGATGATTACGTAGAAGCGTTTGAAATACTTAAGAAAGCATTAATCTCTGCACCTATTGTTCAACCGCCTGATTGGAATTTACCCTTTGAAATTATGTGTGATGCTAGTGATTATGCTGTAGGTGCTGTTCTAGGACAAAGAGTTGATAAGAAATTAAATGTTGTTCAATATGCTAGTAAAACCCTAGACAATGCTCAAAGAAATTATGCTACTACTGAAAAAGAATTCTTAGCAGTTGTATTTGCTTGTGATAAGTTCAGACCTTACATTGTTGATTCTAAAGTAACTATTCACACTGATCATGCTGCTATTAAATATCTCATGGAAAAGAAAGATGCTAAACCTAGACTTATTAGATGGGTTCTCTTGCTACAAGAATTTGACTTACATATTGTTGATAGAAAGGGAGCTGAGAACCCCGTTGCAGACAACTTGTCTAGGTTAGAAAATGTGCTTGATGACCCACTTCCTATTGATGATTTCTTTCCTGGTGAGCAATTAAATGTCATAAATGCCTCTCATACTGCTCCATGGTATGCTGATTATGCTAATTACATTGTTGCTAAGTTTAAACCACCTAGTTTCACATACCAACAAAAGAAAAAGTTTTTCTATGATTTGAGGCATTACTTTTGGGATGACCCACATCTTTATAAAGAAGGAGTAGATGGTGTTATTAGATGTTGTGTACCTGAGCATGAACATGAATAGATCCTACGCAAGTGTCACTCCGAAGCTTATGGAGGACACCATGCTGGAGATAGAATTGCACATAAGGTACTGCAATCTGGTTTTTATTGGCCTACTCTCTTCAAGGATGCCCGTAAGTTTGTCTTATCTTGTGATGAATGTCAAAGAATTGGTAATATTAGTAGATGTCAAGAAATGCCTATGAATTATTCACTTGTTATTGAACCATTTGATGTTTGGGTCTTTGACTATATGGGACCCTTTCCTTCCTCTAATGGATATACACATATTTTAGTTGCTGTTGATTACGTTACTAAGTGGGTAGAAGCTATTCCAACTAGTAGTGCTGATCATAACACTTCTTTTAAAATGCTTAAAGAAGTTATTTTTCCAAGATTTGGAGTCCCTAGATATTTAGTGACTGATGGTGGTTCACATTTTATTCATGGTGCTTTCCGTAAAATGCTTGCTAAATATGATGTTAACCATAGAATTGCATCTCCTTATCATCCTCAGTCTAGTGGTCAAGTAGAATTGAATAATAGAGAGCTCAAATTAATTTTGCAAAAGACTGTTAATAGATGTAGAAAAAATTGGTCCAAGAAACTTGATGATGCATTATGGGCCTATAGAACTGCATATAAAAATCCTATGGGTATGTATCCTTATAAAATGGTTTATGGAAAAGCATGTCACTTACCTCGAACTAGAACACAAGGCATATTGGGCCATTAAAGAACTCAATTATGATTTCAAACTTGCCGGTGAGAAGAGGTTATTTGATATTAGCTCACTTGATGAATGGAGAACCCAAGCCTATGAAAATGCCAAGTTGTTTAAAGAAAAAGTTAAAAGATGGCATGACAAAAGGATACAAAAGCGTGAGTTTAATGTAGGTGATTATGTATTGCTATACAACTCTCATTTAAGATTTTTTTTGCAGGAAAACTTCTCTCTAAATGGGAAGGTCCTTACGTTATCGAGGAGGTCTATCGATCCGGTGCTATAAAAATCAACAACTTCGAAGGCACAAATCCGAACGTGGTGAACGGTCAAAGAATTAAACATTATATCTCAGGTAATACCATAAATGTTGAAACCAATGTTATTGAAACCGTAACTCCGGACGAATACATAAGGGACACTTTTCGGAACGTTCCAGACTCCGAAAAGGAATAGGTATGTGGTACGGTAAGTAAACCGACTCCAAAACAGCTTTTAAGGCAATATTTCTCCGTTTTGGAATATTTAGAAACATAGAAAAATAAGTAGCAGTCCGGGAAGTACACGAGGGCTCCACGAGGGTGGAGGGCGCGTTCTACCCCCCTGGGCGCGCCCCCTACCTCTTGGGCACCTCGTGTGCTCTCCGGACTCCGTTTTTGTACATGACACGTATTTTGGTCGGTAAAAATTAATTATATAATCTCCCGAAGGTTTTGACTCCCGTATCATGCAATTATCCTGTTTTGTGTTTCGAGTTGTTGCTGCTGCAGATTAGAGCAAGATGTCTTTGCAAGAGTCAGTCGGGGAGAGCCGGGTGTCTCACCCGGCACCGAGATCAATGACAAACAACAATGCTGACCTATTTGGGCCAGCAACATAGGAAGAGATGGAGGCTGAATTGAAGAGGATATATGCCATGGAAGAGGATCAAGAAGTCACTCCCGCTTCCAAGCTGGATTCACAATGGGAGAACTACAGAGCTCGGCTATTCCAAACTCGGTTATCCCTTCCAATGTTAGATTTCTTTCTTATGAGAATATGAACAAGAGTGTCACTGGTTCTCCCGCAGCTATGCAGCACCCTTGGGTGCAGGGAGCTTTGGTTGTTACAGGAAAACTTCGAAAGGAAATAATGGACCTCAAGCAGCAAGTCAATAAGCTCGAGGAGGAGAATCGTATCCTGAGGGGCATCGTCGCCAAGAACATCACATCACCACCCACAAAAAAGAGAGACATAATCACCTGGGTATGGGCACTCCCCTTGGCAATTGCCAAGCTTGGGGCAGTGCCCCGGTATCGTATCACCATCATTTTTATCTTTACCATTTTTCTTAGTTCGATCCTTTTGGTAATATCTTGATCTAGTAGAATAAAAGTTCTTAGTATGATCTAGTCGTGAGTTTTGCTTTATAATTCTTCTATGTAATCGAGACCGTGAGCTATATAATAAAGATTAGTGTTGAGTCAAGAGCTTGATTATTTTGCCATGATCTTAAGTGAATAAAAGAAAAGAGAGAGAAATAAAAAGAAACAAAGAGATCATGTGAGTCTTATGGAGAGTAATGAGCTCACATAGAAAAAGTATGATCCATAAAAGTTGTTGAGGGTTGACAAACATAGTTTTGGTCATCGTTGCAATTAATAGGAAGTAATAAAGAAAGAGAGGTCTTCACATATACATATACTATCTTGGACATCTTTTATAATTGTGAGCACTCATTAAAATATGACATGCTAAAGAGTTGACGTTGGACAAGGAAGACAACGTAATGGGTTATGTTTTCTTACATCTGAGATAAATTATATTGTCATGGATCATCCAACATGGTTGAGCTTGCCTTTCCCTATCATGCTAGCCAAATTCATCGCACTAAGTAGAGATACTACTTGTGCTTCTAAATACCCTTAAACCAGTTTTTCCATGAGAGTCCACCATACCTACCTATGGATTGAGTAAGATCCTCCAAGTAAGTTGTCATCAGTGCAAAGCAATAAAAATTGCTCTCTAAATATGTATGACTTATTAGTGTGGGAGAAAATAAGCTTTATACGATCGTGTGATATGGAAGAAATAAAAGCGACATACTGCATAATAAAGGTCCATATTACAAGTGGTAATATAAAGTGACATTCTTTCGCATTAAGATTTTGTGCATCCAACCATAAAAGCGCATGACAACCTCTGCTTCCCTCTGCGAAGGGCTTACCTTTTACTTCTATCTCCTACATTGCATAAGAGTCATGGTGATCTTCACCCTTCCTTTTTACATTTTATCCTTTGGCAAGCACGTTATGTTGGAAAGATCCTGGTATATATGGCTAATTGGATGTGAGTTTTCATGAACTATTACTGTTGACATTACCCTTGAGGTAAAATGTTGGGAGGCAAAACTATAAGCCCCTATCTTTCTCTGTGTCCGATTAAAATTCCATACCCATAAGTATTGCGCGAGTGTCAACAATTGTGAAAGACTATATGATAGTTGAGTATGTGGACTTGCTGAAAAGCTCTTATATATTGACTCTTTCCTATGTTATGATAAATTGCAATTGCTCCAATGACTGAGATTATAGTTTGTTAGTTTTCAATGAAGTTTACGATTCACACTTGAAATTGTGATTGAATTATTACTCTAGCATAAGAAACTATATGACAAGAATTATATAAGTTGCTATTCTAAGAATGATCATGATGCCCTCATGTCCGTATTTTATTTTTATCGACACCTCTATCTCTAAACATGTGGACATATTTTTCAATTTTGGCTTCTCGCTTGAGGACAAGCGAGGTCTAAGCTTGGGGGAGTTGATACGTCCATTTTGCATCATGCTTTTATATCGATATTTATTGCATTATGAGTTGTTATTACACATTATGTCACAATACTTATGCCTATTCTCTCTTATTTTACAAGGTTTGCATGAAGAGGGAGAATGCCGGCAACCGGGATTCTGGGCTGGAAAAGGAGCAAATATTAGAGACCTATTCTGCACAGCTCCAAAAGTCCTGAAACTTCACGAAAGACGTTTTCAGAATATATAAAAAATACTCAGGGGAAGAAATTCACCAGGGGGGCTACACCCTGCCCATGAGGGTGGGGGGCGTGCCCTACACCCCTGGGCGTGCCCCCTACCTCGTGGGCCCCTTGGTGGCCCTCCAGTGGCCATCTTCTGCTATATGAAGTATTTCGATGGGAAAAAATCATAAGCCTTCTTCTCGGACGAAACTCCGCCGCCACGAGGCGGAACCTTGGCGGAACCAGTCTAGGGCACTGGCGGAGCTGTTTTGCCGGGGAAACTTCCCTCCCGGAGGGGGAAATCATCGCCATCGTCATCACCAACACTCCTCTCATCGGGAGAGGGCAATCTCCATCAACATCTTCATCAGCACCATCTCCTCTCAAAACCCTAGTTCATCTCTTGTATCCAACTCTTGTCTCCAAGTTCGGGATTGGTGCTAGTAGGTTGCTAGTAGTGTTAATTACTCCTTGTAGTTGATGCTAGTTGGTTTAATTGGTGGAAGATCATATTGAGATCCTATATGCATATTAATACCCCTCTGATTATGAACATGTTTATGCTTTGTGAGTAGTTACTTTTGTTCCTAAGGACATGGGAGAAGTCTTGCTATTAGTAGTCATGTGAATTTGGTATTCGTTCGATATTTTGATGAGATGTATGTTGTCTCTCCTCTAGTGGTGTTATGTGAACATCGACTACATGACACTTCACCATTATTTGGGCCTAGAGGAAGGCATTGGGAAGTAATAAGTAGATGATGGGTTGCTAGAGTGACAGAAGCTTAAACCCTAGTTTATGTGTTGCTTCGTAAGGGGCTGATTTGGATCCATATGTTTCATGCTATGGTTAGGTTTACCTTAATACTTTTGTTGTAGTTGCGGATGCTTGCAATAGAGGTTAATAATAAGTGGGATGCTTGTCCAAGTAAGGGCAGTACCCAAGCACCGGTCCACCCACATACCAAATTATCAAAGTACCGAACGTGAATCATATGAGCGTGATGAAAACTAGCTTGACGATATTCCCATGTGTCCTCGGGAGCGCTTTTCTCTATATAAGAGTTTGTCCAGGCTTGTCCTTTGCTACAAAAAGGATTGGGCCACCTTGCTGCACTTTATTTACTTTTGTTACTTGTTGCTCATTACAAATTATCCTATCACAAAACTATCTGTTACCACTTATTTCAGTACTTGCAGAGAATACCTTGCTGGAAACCGCTTATCATTTCCTTCTGCTCCTCGTTGGGTTTGACACTCTTACTTATCGAAAGGACTACGATAGACCCCATATACTTGTGGGTCATCACTATCCTAGAAATCTTTTTTGATTGTGAGCCCTCATCAAAATATTATATGCCAAAATTGTTGATGTTGGACAAGGAAGACAACTTAATGGTTTATGTTTGTTTATATTTACATAGAAGTCATATTGTCATGGATCCTTTAAGATGTGGTGATTGCCCCTATCTTTGCTAGCCAAAAATTCCGCACTAAGTAGAGATACTACTTGTGCATCCAAAAACCCTTAAACCCAAATCTTATTTTCAAGAGTCCACCACACCTACCTAGGTATTGAGCAAGATCCCTCAAGTAAGTTGTCATCAGTGCAAAAAGGAAATAAAAATGCTTCTAAAAGTGTGAGATCATTTAGTGCAAGAGAAAATTGAGCATTGTACGAACTTGTGATAGTGAAGAATAAAAGCGACAGACTGCATAATAAAGGTTGCTATCACAAGGGGCAATACAATGTGACGTTCTTTTGCACTAAGGGGTTGTGCATACAAACAAATAAGCGCATGGCAACCTCTGCTTCCCTCTGCGAAGGGCCTATCTTTTACTTTTATGTATTTACTTTTATGCAAAGAGTCAAAGTTTTCCTTCTATTCCTTTGTATTTTCTCCTTTGGCAAGCATCATGTGGTGAGGAAAGATCTAGGCACATATGTCTAGTTGAATATAGATAGCATGATTTATTATTGTTGACATCACCCTTGAGGTGAATACGTTGGGAGGCGAAACTACAAGCCCCTATCTTTCTATGTGTCGGTTGAAACGTTTTGCTCATGTGTACACGGTGAGTTTTAGCAATCATAGAAGACTATATGATGGTTGAGTATGTGGACTTGCCTAAAGGCTCTGACACGTGACCCTTCCTGAAAAGATGATGAATTGTAGTTGCAAAGTTGACTGAGAACATAGTTTGTTGGTTTTTAATAGAGTTTTTTCTTTATACTTCGATTGTGTGATGAACTGTTACTTATTCATGAGAAGTATATGATAAAAGTTCTATGACAAGAGTCTTATGTTTAAGTTTGTTGCTGTTATAATAATGAACATGATGCTTCTATGTCTGTATTTTGTTTTTATCGACACCTCTCTCTCTCTCTAAGCATGTGGACATGTTTTTCGTTTTCACTTCTTCGCTTGAGGACAAGCGAGGTCTAAGCTTGGGGAAGTTGATACGTCCATTTTGCATCATGTTTTCCTACTGATATTTATGATGTTTTTATCCATAATAATGCTTTTTGGAGTAATTCTAATGCCTTTTCTCTCATGATATGCAAGGTATACACAAAGAGGGAGAATTCCGACAGCTAAAAATCTGGACCTCGGAAAGCTACGTCAGGCCACCTATTCTGCACAACTCCAAATATGCTGAAACTTCACGGAGAATTTTTATCAAATATATGATGAATATTGGAGCGAATAACTACTAGAGGGGGCCCACCAGGTGGGCACAACCCACCTGGGCGCGTTAGGGAGCCCAGGCACGCCCTAGTGGGTTGTGCTCACCCAGGCCCACCTCCGGTGCCCATCTTCTGGTATATAAGTCATTTTTACCTAGAAAAAATAAGGAGAGGACTTTCAGGACGGAGCGCCGCATCTCGAGGCGGAACATGGGCAGGAGCACTTTTGCCCTCTGGTGGAGCGATTCCGCCGGGGGAACTTCCCTCTCGGAGGGGAAAATCATCATCGTCATCATCATCACCAACAACTCTCCCATCTTGGGGAGGGCAATCTCCATCAACACCATCTCATCTCAAACCTTAGTTCATCTCCTATGTTCAATCTTGTTACCGAAACTATAGATTGGTGCTTGTGGGTGACTAGTAGTGTTCATGACATCTTGTAGTTGATTGCTATATGGTTTATTTGGTGGAAGATTATATGTTCGGATACAATACGCTATTTAATACCCCTCTGATCTTGAGCATGATTATCATTTGTGAGTAGTTACTTTTGTTCTTGAGGTCACGGGAGAAATCATGTTGCAAGTAATCATGTGAACTTGATATGTAGTGTTCGATATTTTGATAGTATGTATGTTGTGATTCCCTTAGTGGTGTCATGTGAACATCGACTACATGACACTTCACCATATTTGGGCCTAAGGGAATGCATTGTGGAGTAGCAATTAGATGATGGGTTGCGAGAGTGACAGAAGCTTAAACCCCAGTTTATGCGCTATTCCGTAAGGGGCCGATTGGATCCAAAAGTTTAATGTTATGGTTAGAATTTATTCTTAATACTTTTCTCGTAGTTGCAGATGCTTGCGTGAGGGTTAATCATAAATAGGAGGTTTGTTCAAGTAAGAAAAGCACCTAAGCACCGGTCCACCCACATATCAAATTATCAAAGTACCGAACACTAATTAAACCAACATGATGAAAGTGACTAGATGAAAATCCCGTGTACCCTCAAGAACGCTTTGCTTATCATAAGAGACCGATTTGGACTGTCCTTTGCCTCAAAAGGATTGGGCTACCTTGCTGCACCTTTGCTACTATTATTGTTACTTGCACGTTGCAAATTATCTTGCTATTAAACTACTCTGTTACTTACAATTTCAGCACTTGCAGACATTACCTTGCTGAAAACCACTTGTCATTTCCTTCTGCTCCTCGTTGGGTTTGACCATCTTACTTATCGAAAAGAGCTACAATTGATCCCCTGTACTTGTGGGTCATTAGAAGCGAGCCCTTTGACTTCCATGGCCGGCCACCTTGCTCGCGTCGTCTCCATTAATGGCGTCCAAGCCGTAATTTAATATGGTTTTTAAATGTAAAACACTCATCGCAAATGTTTTAGTTAGAACACACGTATGCAAACCGATAACTTCCCCAGGGAGCCAAGGGAAAATGTGCCTAGCAGGAGTTGTGCAGCTCTTGATCGCAAACGTTTTTTTAGAACACCCATATGCAAACCGACAGCTTCCTCGGGAAGCCAAGAGAAAATGTGCCAAGCGGGATTTCTGCAGCTCTTGATCGCAAACGTTTTAGATAGAACACGCGTATGCAAAGTGAGAGCTATGGTCTTCCCCCTTAAGTCGAGGGAAAATTTGCAGCACAGGATTTGTGCATCCCTTCAATGCAAACGGTTGTTTTGGATGACCCGTGTGCAACCACATACAAACAATTTGGTAAGATTTGCATCTGTCATATTGGGTATGTTGCCATTTGTCAAACTAGAGAGATTGACATTTGTTGATCTAGTAACATTGCCATATGTCAATCCTTGTAACACTGCGATTTCTCAAAATATGCAGCTAAAAATCACTAGCACTATCTAATTTTTGCAACTAAAATTCAGTAATTAAGCATACATTTCATTCATAGATTAAGCAGTCGTTCTTAATTTATACAAACAGTTCAACTCGACAGCTGAACCAACCAAACTTTTCCCCAATTTTGCCAACCACGTACTTGAATAGCTAGTTCAACAATATATACTAGCTAATTTTAAGTACGTTGTACAGTTCCACCACATCTATAGTTAGATGAACTGAACAAAATAGCCCCTAAATACTACTACTACGGAGGGGCTTTGTGCTACTTCCGGCAGCCTCTCCTCTGTCGAGCGCGCTCAGTAAGAGGCAAAGGAGGAGGAGCCTATGGACGAGCTGGACAAATGCTATATGATGCATGCCGGTGTTGCACGTTTAGCGATGCTCGCCAGCTCGAACGCCCACTGCCACTCCATATGATCCCTTTCGAAGCGGCCGGATGATAACCCACAAGTATAGGGGATATCAACAATTTTCGAGGGTAGAGTATTCAACCCAAATTTATAGATTCGACACAAGGGAACCAAAGAGTATTTGAAGATATTAGCAGTTGAGCTGTCAATTCAACCAGACCTGGAGATTAATTCTCTCCAGCAACATGATCAGTAGCAAAGTAATATGATATTTTTGATAATGGTAGCAGCAGCAGCAATGGTAACGGTAATAGTGATAACAGTAGTTTTCTAACAAGTGCAACAGTAATGATAGCAGCAGTAACTTAGCAAGAACAATATAATATAAATTCGTAGGCATTGGATCGGTGACTTGTTGGATGATATTCATCATGAGACAGTTATAACCTAGGGCGATATGGCACTAGCTCCAGTTCATCAATATAATGTAGGCATGTATTCCGTAAATAGTCATAAGTGCTTATGGAAAGAACCTGCATGACATCTTTTGTCCTACCTCCCATGGCAGTGGGGTCCTATTGGAAACTAAGGGATATTAAGGCCTCCTTTTAATGGAGAACCGGAACAAAGAATTAACACATGGTGAATACATGAACTCCTCAAAGTGCGATCATCACCGGGAGTCGTCCCGACTATTGTCACTCCAGGGTTGCCGGATCATAACACATAGTAGGTGACTATAACTTGCAAGATCGGATCTAGAACATGGATATAGTGGTGATAACATAAATGGTTCAGATCTGAAATCATGGCACCCAGGCCTAAAATGACAAGCATTAAGCATGGCAAAGTCATAGCAACATCAATCTTAGGACATAGTGGATACTGGGGATCAGGCCCTAACAAAACTAACTCGATTACATGATGAATCTCATCCAACTCCTCACCGACCAGCGAGCCTATGAAGGAATTACTCACTCCCGATAGGGAGCATCATGGAATTGGTAATGGAGAAGGGTTGGTGATGACGAAGAACGAAGATCCCCCTCTCGGGAGCCCCAAACGGACTCCAGATCTGGCCTCCCGATGAAGAACAGGAGGTGACGGCGGCTCCGTCTCGTGGATCATGATAATTCTTTCTCCTTAATTTTTTTCTGGAAAAATAGGATTTTATAGCGTCAGTTTCAGGGTCTGCGGGCCGCCAGGTGGGGACAACCCACCTGGGCGCGCCAGGAGGGGGCGTGCCTTGGTGGGTTGTGCCCACCCAGGTGCCCCCTCCGGTGGATATTGGCTCCAGAAATTCTTATTTATTGTATAAAAAATCCTCCCAAAGTTTCGTTCCATTCTGAGAACTTTTATTTCTGCACAAAAAACAACACCATGGTAGTTCTGCTGAAAACAACGTCAGTCCGGAGTTAGTTTTATTCAAATCATGCAAATTAGAGTCCAAAACAAGAGGAAAAGCATTAGGAAAAGTAGATACATTAGAGACGTATCACCGGACTGCTCGTAGATCTCCTGATTCCTCGCCTCTATGTCGGCATGTGATGCAGCCATGGCTGCGGTAAGGCTCTTTGTGTGCTCGACGAGGTGCCCCTCCTCCTCCCATAGGAACTCGATGTAGCATGCAAGGTCGCTGACACATGTGCGGGCCTCCACCTCCGCCTCCCTCCTTCGGGCGGCGGTGGCGGAGCGGGTGATGATCCTGGCGGTCGATGATGGGCAGGCGACCACGAGGCCAACGATGGGGTGGCGGCCATGACGGCCACCTCCCGCCTTCGGGCCGCGGTGGCGGAGCGGGTGATGGCCGGTAGTGGGGTGGCAGCCACGGTGGCCACCTCCCGCCTTCGGGCCAGGGTGGCGTAGCAGGTGATGCCGGCAGTGGGGTGGCGGCCACGATGGCCACCTCCCGCCTTCGGGTCGCAGCAGCAGAGCGGGCGATGGCCCTGGCTTTCGACGGTTGTCTGGCGGCAAGGGCGGCCGGCAACAGCTGCCGACGGGCACCGGCGGCGGGGCATGTGGTGCGTGTTCCGCGCACACCCAACTGGGACACCACGCGCACTACAGTATGCCGGGGACTGAGCCTCTGCCGCGATGTAGCCTCCCAGCTGGAGTTGTCCTCTAGTGATGGCGGAGCGGCTGAGCGACGATGAGGGACCGGTGCCATTGGCGATTGTGGGAGAAGCAGATGAGATAAGCTAAAGGGAGGAAGGGGAAAATGCGACGCACGACTCGCCGGTCGTGAGGGTTTATATAGCAGGCATGTAAGCATTGGGATTTTGGGGGATTTCACCAAGTCGGGCGGGAAGCTTGCGCGGGAACCTGCAAGGTTGCGCAGGAGCGGCCTCACCGATGATTCATTGGCACCACCGTTTGGCCAAAAGAACGCCCCCGCGCGCTGCGCAAGCTTTTGCTGTAGGCCGTCTGCGGTAGCGGGGTGACAAGACGTGCGGGAGGAGGGTGAAAGGACACGTACACATATGGTTAATACAAAAAAACATTTGCGATTTAATTACCTACTATAACCCCGTCTTGGTTCATAAGTATGATTTAACTAATAAAATATGAATGCATGTCGCCAAAGATTATATCATTGGATTCGTATTTGAACATTGTTCTCAGTTATACAATTTTTGTAACACGCATTAACACTTTTTTGGTTAAATTTAAGGTTATATACCAGCAAGCGTTTGCCCGCAACACACATGGCTTATTCCATCACAAACAGCTCGGATGGATCAACTATATGCCACGTATCGCACACGCAACTCTAATCTATCGTGCTTGATGTCTCTGACATCGCTCGCACGGTTCGTCTTATTTGCCATGTATCACTGTGCCGGCCTCTGCTCACGTCCCCCGGCAAGTTCTACTCGCCGTTAGGCGCCGCGGCGCCCTCTGCTCGCATCCGTTGGCGCGCTTTGCTCGCGTTCGTCGGCGCGCTTGGCTTGTGGACAGCTTTTTCTTGCGTGTTCAACTGCTATATGCATATTGAGGCGGCGGAGCGCTCTGCTTGCGTCCCTCCATGCGGGCTCTGCCAGCGGTTGGGCGTGCCCATGATCACGTCGGGGGCCCCATATACATGCGGTTGTGCCGCGTTTGTTGCCACACGATGCAGTTACGTGCGGCACCATGGAGTTACGCGCTACAAATTAGAACTGCCATCAGGGCCTGCCGATATTCCTGGCCGTCAAGCTTCCCTTTAATTCCCGCGACCATTATAACCTTACTCTCTTCAACCTTTCGATCGCGCCCCACAACACAACAAGCACACCCACGACGACACATAGAGAGGGGATGTCTAGCGGTGCTCCAATGGAGTTCGGCAAGCATAGAGTGGAGACCCACACGAGGGAGACGGATCTCTCGGTGGTGTACACCATCGATCCGGCTGTGGTGGACGATTACATCAACAGCGTTGAGCACATGCTTGCTCAAGACAAGTACAAGGTGGTCGGCATCGACCTTTAGTACACCGCTGGTCGTCCCGACATAGATCAGAAGGTCGCCGTCGCCTAGTTGTGCGTGCGCCATCATGTCCTCATCTCCCACTACTGCATGGCCACAGGGCCTTGCGACCGTTTCAACAAGTTTGTCAACAGCACCGACTACAAGTTTGCCACGGTGGAAACCACTGACGATGTAAAAGCGCTCAGGGTTACGGGCTTGGCCTGTCAGAACCTTGTCGAAATCCGTGAGCACTACAGGGTCTGGGGCAGCACGAAGGACTCCCTGCTTGAACTCGCCTCGGCCATCATCGACCCCTACTACGGAAAGATGAAGTAGGATGCCAAGAGAACAAGTCCTGTATCCTGGCACAGGGCCTGGATGCGACAACTGGATGAACCTCACCTCAGGTTCGCAGCCAAGAGCATGTACACATGCTACGAGATGCATAGGCGGATCATTGACATGAGGAAGTGCCTCGTTACCCAAATCGACGAGCCCGGCTTGAGCCACAAGTAGAGCAAGCGTCACAAGAAATAGATGATGACCAGATGATCGTTTATGCTAGTTAATCATGCATGTAATATATAGTTTACTTTATTGGTGTGTGGAAATGTCATGTGTGTAGTAGCCACCTATGTAATTATGCATGTAATAGTTTACTTTGGTGTGTGCAAATGTCATGGTTGTAGTAGCCACCTATGTAAGTGGATGTTTAATTTGATTACGCAACCATGTGCTTATATATATATGACTCCTCTTCTGTACTCCTGGGAGTATGTACTCCCATTCTCAATATACCTCATATACGCATTAATTATACCTCTTTATTATTCTCAATATACTTCATTAAATATTCTAAGATACCCAATACGAGTTTTGTTGAAAAAATATCATCTGCGATGTACTTTTTGTAATATACCTTTTTCACGTATAAACACATTAGTATATACGTAAACATTTAAAAATATGCAGACTCACATGAATTTTTTCATGGAACTCATTTTGGTATCTAATAATTATTAATGAAATATATTAAAAATAATAAAATGGTATAAAAAATTCATCTATGTGGTATATGGGAAGCGGGAGTACGTACACAACCATTTTCCTATATATATACTCCTACATGACAGAGCTATTTTGTTACTAGTAACAGAATCTGTTACCCTCAGTTCTATAAGGGCCCGATCCATAATTTCCGAAGACCCCACCCCGAACAGCACAAAAACAGAACAGAAAGTTACAGGCCGTGAGCCTCACTCGGTCACTCCCCATGAACCCCGCCGCCTCCGTGGCAGCCGCCAAACCCTGCACGGTGGCCTCCTCCCTCCCCTGCCCTCCGGTCAACTTCCTCTTCGCGTGACGACCTCCTCCCAGCACCGCGCTCCGGCCGCCATCCTCCCCGTGCTCCGGCCTCCTTCCTCCCCCGCCTCCGGTAGCCTTCCTCCCCGCGCTCCGGCCGCCTTCCTGGCCGCGCCCTGGCCTCCTCCCTCCCCCGCCTCCGGTCTCCTTCCTCCCCACGCTCCGGCCGCCTTCCTCCCTAAGATTCGTCCACCTTCCACCCCCGAGATCCCAGCGCCGGTGCCCAACCCGTTCGTCCGTGAGCTAGGAGACTGGGACTCCCTCCTCGCCGCGGCGTCATTGCTAGCCGTCAGCGGCGGAAGCGGGGTGGTGGCCGGGACCTTGTCATGCTCGTCTCCGACTACTGTCAAGGTATGCGTGCACATCTGTACTTCAGTCAACAAAAGACAGCAGGGATTGGTATTATGATTTGTGTGATGATTGGTCCTGTGTGTTACTTTAATGTTGGACTGAGGAATCTGATTAAAATAAATTATCTACAAGCTGGAACATGGAGCTTGCAGCTTATGTTTGTTGTACTATGAACTTAGGCTCGTCTCTCTCTCGTGCTTCAGTTATTCTTCAGTTTTCAGTATTGGTGTAGTCTGTATGGTGAAGTATCGTGTACTTGTAACACTAATCAGTTCTGTTCTCGAGAGAGGTAAGCTCAGAGAAAAAAATATAGAAGTTCAAAGTCGATAAAAAAGAGGATGTTATTTCTTTGTACTCGTAATTTGTTATTTCTTTGCAACCAGATGCGACAGACAAAGGCAAGATGCAAAGTGTGCTATTTGTTAGATGTTCAGTACAGATTTTTCTCCAAGAAAAAAGTAGCAGGAGGCAGCAGTTTTAAATGTGCTAGTTGTAAGTCACTTAGTTATTAGATGGTCATTTCAGATTTTTGTAGATGCAACAACTAGTTTGTTTTCTTGTGCTAGTTGAACTAGTCTTGGTTCAGATATTTCTCTCAGAAAAAAGTAGCAAGAGGCGGCAGTATTGAATGATCTTTGTTAGATGTTCTGTAAATATTGTGGATTTTTCTGTGGGACACACCTGAACTGAAGTTGTTACCAACTAAAAGAAACTTCAACTTGTTTGAACATATACTAGCTAGGTTAATTATCATTACTATAGCTCTCTGCTATCCCATTTGCATACCCTATATTCAATGAACGATGTGCGCATACTTCTGAATTGTCTTGCCACCGTGACCGAGTTAGCTTCAACGTGTGTAGTTTAGTCGCCATATGTCTGATGCATCCGCAGTTAGTTGACCACAACTCGTACAATTAAATGCCACCTCTGGTTTCAGGTTTCTTCATTGTTGTAAGGCTTTTGAAATATCTTACAATTGAGGTTATGGTGCCTTTTTCTTTCAGTAAAAATTTAGGTTGGGAAGCTTATTTTTTCCAAAGTGATTGTTTGGGTACTACAAGCTCTCACAGAGTGGAAGCGGTTGTTACCGAAAAAGGCTTTCGCCCCGCTTTATAAGTAAAGCAAACCGCCACAGAGCACACATGCATGGACTAGTTCAAACACACGCACCCAAGTCTCACACACAAGTACGAAGGTTCTGCTGAGGGCACAACTCAACAAGCCCAAAAACAACTAAAAGAAAAGAGCCGGAGGGCCCAACAAGCATCTAGTCGGGTTCCGACGGTGGCGGCGGGGGCGGAGGAGACAGACGGATGACCATCGAGTGAAGGTCGGCGATGAAGGCAGAGATGGCGTCACGGTCATCAGGGCGGCTAAGCGGCCGCCAAAGCTGCAAGAAACCAGACAGTTTGAAGATAGCGTCAGTAGCCCATCGAAGAGGAGCACTCTGGATCACAAGCTTATTACGGATCGTCCAGAGGGTCCAAGCGATGACCCCAATCTCAAGCCACCTAATGTGGCGA
>NC_041388.1:186991894-186996505 GCF_002162155.2 Triticum dicoccoides | reverse complement strand
AATTTCCACCCACCACCTCGCGGAAGCATCTCCACACGAATTGCACAGACACACAGGAAAAGAAGATGTGGTTCGAGTCTTCGGGGGTGGCGCAAAGTGGGCAAAGGCCAGAGCCCGGGCCATTACGCTTGCGGACCTCAACGCCCGACGGAAGCCGCCCGCGAATCCACTGCCACATGAAGATCCGGATTTTCAGAGGCAAGCGGATGGACCACACCGTCGCAAGGGGGGGAGGGGCGGAGGAGGGGGCGATGGCATGGTTGAGAGACTTAGTGGAGAATTGGCCCGAAGGCTCGAGCCGCCATCTCACCTGGTTCGGGCCACCGTCCCCCACAGGCTCGTGGAGAGCCACGCAATCTAGTAACTCACGCCAAGCGGCGTATTCCGGGGGACCAAAGGGCCTCCGGAAAGCAAGGCGCCCTAAGTCAATAAGGGCCCTCTCAACTGAGATCAAGGGGTCTACCACTATGGAGAAGAGGACGGGGAAGCGCGCAGCGAAGGGGGAGTCTCCGGCCCACCGGTCAAACCAAAACAAAGTCTCCGTGCCGGACCCCACCAAGATGGAAGTCCCGATGCGAAGGACCGGGAGAAGCTGGACGATCGACTGCCAGAACTGCGAGCCGCCAGTTCTCTGACAAAAGGCAAGGGGTTGTCCATGCAGGTACTTGTTCCAGATGATATCGAGCCAGAGACCACCCTGGCCGTGCGAGATGCGCCAGAGCCAGCGGGATAGGAGGGCGATATTCATGCGCTTGGAGCACATGATACCGAGGCCGCCTTGTTCCCTGGGCTTGCAGATGTCAGGCCAGCTGACCATATGATATTTCTGCTTATTGTTGTCGCCAGCCCAATAGAAGCGGGACTGGATTTTGGCGATCTCATGGTGCAGAGTCTCGTGAAGGCTGTAGAAGTTCATAAGAAACAAGAGGAGGCTGGAGGACTTCATGAAGAACAAGCACCCCATCCAGGATGTACCGCCCCTGAATGAAGGTGGACTGGTTGGGGTGGGTAACATGGTCAGTGAGGAGGGTCACCCTATTGGCGTACCCTTTAGCCAGAATCCAGAAGATCACGTTGATGACCGTGATTGGATGAAACTGGCGGATGTCGGAGGCACCCGGGACCTTCGGGATGAGCTAGATAATCCCATAGTTGAGGCGCCCAAGGTCGATGGATCCAACATAGAACTCATCAAAGATGGCCATGACCTCAGGTTTAATCACGTTCCAGAAGGCCTGGAAGAATTTAACCGGAAGGCCGTCGGGGCCCGGAGCGGAGGTGGGATTCATACCTCGAATCGCGGTCCAGACCTCGCCCTCGGAGAACAGGGCCGTGAGGGCCGCGTTTTCCTCATCAGAAACCAGCTGGGCATCGGTCCAGCAATCAGTCGCCATGGAGAGGCCGCTCCTAGGAGCGGCAGAGAACAGGGACCTGTAGAAATCGTCGACATGGCTACAAATGTCGCGGGGATCTTGCAATAGGGAGGCACCATCCCAGAGGAGGGGGATGGTGTTGCGTCTACGTCGGCCGTTCGCGATGGCCTGAAAGTAGGCCATGTTTGCGTCGCCCTTCAAGACCCATTTCTGGGCCCCGCGGAGGCGCCAATACGCCTCCTCATCAGTGTAGATGACGAAAAGCTGGTCTTCTAAATCGTAGCGAGAGAGCCACTCGTCCCGGGAGAGACCGATTGAGTTAGCCCGCAAGTCCAAGGCTTGGATGGCGGCCAACAAGGCCTTCTTACGCTCGCGGAGGTCATGCCCCAAGTTAGCACCCCAACCCTTCATGAACTGCCGGCCACGCTTGGTGCAGAAATGCCAAGAGTCAATAGCCGAAGGAGGGCGGGGGTGGGGGTGGCCACGGGCCTCCACCCAGCGGGCGCCAGCAGCCTCCACAAAACCGGTTTGGGATAGCCAGAATGTCTCAAAGCTGAATCTAGGAGGAATCGGCGGTCGCTCGTCGGCGGAGGAGAGGAGGAGGGGACGTGGTCGGATCCAATCCCGGTGATGGCACGAAGGGAGGCTAGAGGGCAACGGAGGTCCCAATCCAGGGAAAACTAGGACCCTGTCCAGAACGGACTTGGTCGGGGAGGCCTGGCGATTGGTCTAGGTAAACCTGACACCAATCCTATCAATCTCGCGGAGGCCAAGGTCAGCAATGCAATCATTAAACATTTGCATTCGTGCAAAGTTAACGTTCGCGTTGCTCTTGTCCTCCACGAAGCGGAGGAGGTTGAAATCGCCTCCAAGGACCAATGGGAGAGAGGCCGCCGAAATCTTCCGGTGGATCTCCTCGAGGAAGGACGCAGACCTACTATGGTCGGCCGGGCCGTAGACAATGATGATCTCCCACTTGAAGTTGAGCGACCGTTCAAAGAGTCCATGCTCACAAAGAATTGCCTCCGATCCATGCTCCCCACCTCGAAGGTGGCATCCTTGACGCCTAACAGGATGTCACCCGAGTGGCCTATGCTCCCACTAGAAGGGAGCCAATGCCAAGCAAAGAGGTGAGAGCTCAGACGGTCAAGCTCCGGGAGAGAAAATTCTGTACGCATGGTTTCTTGGATGGCGACAATGTCAATGTGTTCATCACGCATGTATTCCACGAGTTGGCGGCGTCGGACATCATGGCCGAAACCGCGGATGTTCCAGAAAAGGGCCCGCATTAAGGCGCCATTGGGGGGCTTCTTGACCCCAGGACACGGGATGTGCTTTGGGCGCGGAGGGCGGCGGTGCGGGACCGCGTACGACCACGATGCTCGGCCGCGGCGAGGTGGAGGAGGCCGCTGGGCCGTCTAGGTGGTGCTGGGGAGGCGACTACCACAAAAGGGGAGGGGTTAGCAGGCGAGAGCAGAGCCGCGCGGGCCTCCGCTAGCCTACCGTCGAGGATCTCACGGGCCTTGATGGCCTCGATTTGGACTAAGGGGGGAGCAGCCTCCCCCGGAAGATTATCGCGGAATCAGTCACCACCTTTGCGAGGTGACCAAGAGGCACCGACTCGAGAGCAGAAAACGAGCAAGTAGCAGTAGAAGGGGGGACAGGGGGGTACCTGGCTCCAGGTTCCGAGCTGTAGCCCGGAGCTCCGCCCGGGCGGGAATGGGCAGAGCCGGACTGCCTTCGGGACGCGCAGCGTCGAGCCAGGCGCTCCGGCGGGAAGCCGTCACCGGGGAGGAGGCAGACCGGCCACGGCGGGAGTAGGCCGCGGTCCGCGGAGGGGGAGGCTGAGTAGCCATCGGGGTGGTCACCCGCGTCTCTCACTCCACCTCAGGGGCCGCAGCGGGGGCAGGCCGGAGCACCAGCCCGATGCAGTCGAGGAGCGAGGAAGAGGGCAGCGGAGCAGTCGGGGACGAGGGGTAGAGCGCCAGGTCGGAGACAGAGCCGGGGGGATGGCGGCGGGGGCGAGCACGAGGCTAAGGCCCAGGGCGAGCATCGCCGGCGAGGCGGGCCAGATGACGGGCGTCGCCAGCGGAGCCAACCCGGCCGGGGCGGAGGGACCCAGAGGAACGATGGCAACCGGGACCGGTGGGGAGGTCACGGTGCCATCCACCCTGGTCGGGGACGGGACGACCTCAGAGGGGGCCAAGGGGCCCAAGGGAGACGGCGGCGACCCCTCCAAAGCCGGCATGGAGCAGCCGACGACTGCTGGGAGCGAGGAGAGGACGCCGGGAGGACCACCAGGCCGACGCTCGACGTGTCGCTCCCATCCATGGTCTCGCTGCCCGGCACAAGGGAGGCGTCCCGGGGAAGCGGAGAGCTAGGAGGGGGGCCGAGCAAAGCCTGACGGCCCTGGGGTCCAACAACGGGGGGAGGAGGCGACGGTGACAGAGAGCGGGAGCACGAGTCGCCGGAGCCCGCATCATCATCAGATCGGTGGGAGCGGTGAGAGCGTGGGTGGTGGCGGCCATGGTAGTCGCCGTCGACCCCAGGGTTGCCACCGGGGGGCCCGTCATCGGAGAAGCGAGGACGCCCGACGTGGTTGGGAGGCTCAGGGGCGATCCGGAGGTCAAAGCCCTGGCCATTGAAGAACACCCGGGTGGTGGCCCGAAGCTTGGAGGAGTCCAGAGATTTGACCTTAACGCGGACATCCTCCTCTTTGCGAAGGGAGAGCTCGTCCACCACCACCACCTTGCCCAGGATCCGGGACATCTGGCGAATGACCACCTCAGACCGAGCAATGTCTGGGAGGCCTCCCACCAATATCCAGGCCGTGTCCAGGACGGCCACCACCTTCGGGTCCAGGATCGGCTCAGTGATGTCGACGACGAGCTGGTGGAGGGCGAGGGTGATCTGGCCGCTGCGGGTGGCGTAGCCGTAGCTGATGGCGTCGGGGAAGATCACAGTGAAGATGTTTCCGGCGGTGGGAGTGACCACCCAGTCCCACTGGCGCCGGTACAGGTGGTTGAGCAGCTCCTCGATCATCTCTGGGGAGGCCACTCCATCCACCAACGTGACGACCGCCTGGAGAGACGGGGTGGGGGAGGGATGTCCGGCACCTCGAGGTGGAAGAAGCCCAACCCCTCGATACCATGACCGTACATCATGAGCTCGGCCGGTACGGGGCGATCCGGGCACAGAAGGGCGGGGTGGCCTGGGTCCTTGCAGATATAGCAGCACT
>NC_041388.1:186956492-186991644 GCF_002162155.2 Triticum dicoccoides | reverse complement strand
GAGTGGGCAAGATGCCGTGACCCTGCCCACGACGCTTCTTCTTCTTCGCTTGACCTTGGCGGCCACGGGCGGGAGCGGCACCCGCACCCAACCCGGCCGCGGAGGAGGCATGCGGGGGAACATATTTCCGGGCCGCCGCGGGAGGCTGCTGGGCTTGTGGGCGGGGGGACGGAGGGCGAAGATGGCGCGAAGGCGAGGGGGAGCGGCCACGGCGTGGGGAGGGCGAACGACGTCGCCCGCGCCAATCGGCCCCGGCGCCGGGAGGAGAGCGGGAGCAGCCGTGCCGGTCCGAGCGGCCAGGGGAACGGCGGTCATCACGGTGGCCATCCCGAAGAGCACGGAGCTCCCGCCGGAGCTCCTCCTCCCGGCGGACCGCGTCCGGGGACGGGCGGGGTTGGTCCTCATAACGATGTTTCCGGCGAGCCTCCCCATCATCCCATTCCCGGGTCATGGCCGGACGGGTCAGGGGGAGGGGGGAGGGGGGGAGGTCGGGGTGCAAGAGGACGGCGCGGGCGGCGGGGATGGAGCAGCGGAGGGAGCATGCGGGGAGGCGAGAGGGGAAACAGATGTGGCAGCGGAGAGGGGAGCGGATGCAAGCGGAAACCCATAAGGGGGCCAGATTCCAGAGGCCGCCACAACGGGCCTAGGGCACCACAGCAGCCCAACATGGCCAGGCCAGCCCAAGCTGCAGGCGGGAGGCCCAGCCAGGGCAACGGGCCGCTGGGCCGGGCACGGGCCTAGCAGGCCACGCCCACGCGCGACAGGGCCTAGGGGAGGGGCGCGGGGTGGTTGCCGACAGGGTTTCCCCTCCACAGGCGACCGTCGCCGCCGCCGCCGGCGCGAGGACGTCGGGGGAGGCCAGCCAGGTCCGGCTAGGGGGCTGAGACGGACGGAGAGCGAGTGTTCACGAACCAAAGTTGGCGATGAAGGGGCGAAAGGGGGAGGAGTGCACGAGCGGGCCGGCAAGAAACTTCGCACGGCAAGCTGACCGCGGGCGCGGCGCCGGCGAGAGGGGAGATCCCGCCACCGACCGGCGCCAAGACGCACTGGCCAAGCCCATCTCCGAGCGGCCAGCCACGCCCCAGGCACGCAGCCTACGTCGTCGAGCACCGCGGCCCCGCAAGACAGTGTCTTGCGGCCCAGGCGCCAGGGTAGAGCGCAGCGGCCGCCGCGAGCTAACAGCCGAGCCTCGCACATGGGAGGCTAAGCTGCCAGCCACGCAGGGTGGCGCGGCTCGCAGAGAGGATGGGGAGGGCCATGCCGAACGAGCATCAGAGGGGCAGACGAGGGGGGAATCGGCGTCGTCTTCGGCGAGGTTGGTCCACCGAATCCTCGGCGGGGCGGCCAGGAGCACAGCGACCGAGGGTGAGGGGAGCGTCTCCGGCGACGGTGGAGGGGGCGGGCACGGCTCAGGGACGGCGGGGCTAAGCGCGCCGGCCACCGCGGGCGGAGCCACGGCCGTAGGCGAGTCGCCAGGGCAATCGCCAGAGCGCACCATCCCTCTCCCCTCACCCTCGGCTAGGGTTTTCACCGCTCCTAGCGCCCGCATATGGAAAGGCGACCTTCTATATCGGAAGTGGTTGTTACAACAGGTTTGAAGTAGATATGACAAAAGGTTTGATTATTCTAGACCATATACAAAAACAATAGCAGTTCTAGTACTTATGCAGTCGTCTGCCTGTTCTTAACTTTGTTTGATTTGTTTAGTGAAATATGTAAAAGCCAGTAGTAGTACTATTACTTATTTTACAACAGGTCATTGACTAAAACTATATCAGTTTAGCACATGTACTTACAAAAACAAATCAACAGGTTTGTAGGTTTTTTCAGCTCATCTTGTTGGCTTTTTCGGTTCATATTGCAGGCTTGTAGGATTAGATTCAAATGTGTGTTTCGGTATTAGGGAGAAGTAAAACCATTCATTTCTTGTATATTTATTATTACTGTAGTACTAGCTACTCCGTTCTAGTAGTATATGGAGTATGTGATCAGCTCATGCAGTATATATTATGCACAAAATGTCTGTACAGTGCTTTACATACAAAAAACTTGTTTTCTCTAGACCATGCAAGCTTCCTCAAAGGAGCTAGTGTCGAACGAGTGCTTTACATACAAATGAGTGTAATGATGGGCCATTAGCTTAATATCCAGGCGCACGCGACATCTCTAGTCGCGTGGCCGGCGCCATTATCTTAAATTTTTGTTTCTGCACTAAGTTTAATAATGTATTTTGTTCACAAAATTTTCGTGAAAAATTTACTTCATGTTACTCGTGATCTTGCAACTGTATGTTCACCTGTGAAGGTATCTCTCATTGCCTATTGTTACATTATTTGCCATGGTAAGAAAGGTTTACATTAAAAGTAACATCCATATAGGAAAAATGCTTCTATTCTCACACATTTTTTTTGGAAAAAAGAGCCCTTGTACTGATGAGTCGTACTGACAAGGATGTCGTCTACAATTCTGATGAGTCGTACTGACAAGGACATAATTATTGTGCAAATAGAAAAAATAAATGTTTTATAATGAAATGTGCTTGAAGTTCAATTACTATGGTCTAAAAAATTCAATTAGATCGCTAGTACATTCAGAATTGCTAATTCAAAAAAATGAAGTTCCTGTTTCAGGATTATGTAAGTTCAAAATTATTGTATGATGTGTGTGCCATAGTTATCTGAACTTCAATCCTGACTAATATTCCATTATAGTACTACTGCATATTCACTTCTGATTGCTTCTTGCTGCCACTATTTTTATCATGATTTTGTGTGTCCACCCATGAGTGTTTTTGTTTCTGTATGTCAGCTGCTCAACAACAGAAGCATGTACCGCCCAGTACATGTATTACTACTGCAAAGGTTCAAAAATCAGAACTCAACAGGTTCAACGTTGATGGTTCTACAACATAGCGCTAAGCCGTTCTACGTCGCAGCTCGGGAGGTGCTAGCTTTTCCCCACCTCCCCCTGGACGTTCACCTCCTTATCTTGCGTATATTCAGTTCAACATCTGGTGGTTCTTCAGGTCGCCTTAGTGTGCATTTTCTGTTCATCTTGCAGGTGAAGGAGCTCCCCTTGGGTTCATCTTGCAGGTTTCGTTCAAACCTGGCCACCTAGGCCGTTCAACAACACCACCAGAGCCCGTTCAGTTGGTGGCGTTACTGCAGCTGCAGATGTGGTGCTGACAGTGCTAGGCGTTGGTTGTATTTGATCAAATGCCTAGGAGCTCCCATGATTTAGCAAGCACTGTTGCTCAATTTTCTAGGTTTACTTCAGTCCAATTTCTAGTTTCTGTTCGTCCAATTTTTAGATAGCATAGTGCGTGCAAAAAAATATCATCAGTTCATGTTTCAAAACTAGATATATCACCTAAAATATGTTTCAAAAGAAAAATTGTGTAAGTTCAATCTGTGTGCTGCTACAATTTTGCACTTCTTGTCGAGTCGTACTAGTATTGATGAATAACGAGGTACTGATATAAGTATTACTGATTGAAAAATGTAGGGGTTGAAGTAAACCCTCTCGATATAACTATTACTGATATATGTGCTCCGCCTGCACATTTTTTCATAAGTTCTAAAATTCGTAGAGCTTCAGTCCAACTATGTTGCTTCTGAGACTTGAACCGCAGTTCCAACTTCAAGCAGACTCCGCAGTTGTCAGTGAAGGTGAGACGGTTGCTTGCGTTTGTAGGAGTACTATGTAGTTGCAGATTAGCTATTACTCAGCCAGCATGGTTTGTAGGAGTACTACCTAGTTGCAGATTGTATTAGATGTTTCTCTTACTGTTTTCCTGTTGATTCTTGGACACAATATACTTTCTCATATGTTTCATCAAATAGAACACGTCAAATCTAAGTCAATACTCAATAATATCAATTTTGTGATGCATCTTCTTTACATTGAGGAACTGTACTCCAATTCCCAGGTGCAGTGCGACATGAGCTTTCTGACCCCATTTCCAGGTGAATCGCCAGGGATCTCACTGTGGGGTGCGCGAAGGCGCTAGTGACTCTGCTTCCATTTCTCTTCAGAAGTTCTGCTAACCGATTAGTCACTGATGAGATGACTTTGCTTCCAACTAGCGACTGAAAGTTGTGGCCATTTAATGTCACCTCTACATTTGAGATAGGTCAAACCGTAACCTTCCAATGTTATCGTTTGGTAACTTAAGATGCTTTATGTTTTTTTGATCTACAGAGTGGCTATCTGAGAGCTATGTTGAACTTTCTTATTACAGTTTGAAACTCCTTTAAAAATCCGAGTTGATTCTAAATGTGATTTCCTCATCAGTTCTAAAAATCCCAGAGCATCCGTCCAACTCTGTATCAGGAAATACCATGTTGCTTCTTCAATTTCTGTATGGTTTTGTACCGAGTGCTCTCCCCTGCCTATTTTGGTTGATGTCAATGAATGGATAAAAAATGTATGGGAAATGTTGTATTATTACTAGCATATAAGTACAGAAAAAATTGAACACGGCGTCCCAGATAAGTTTGGAAAAAAAAACTCAAACAAAAAAAATGTAAATTCAAAATGGTAAAAGTTCAAGTGTTAAAATGAGAGAAGTCGAGAATATCGTTGCAAAACAATGTTGAGTTCAAAAAGAGAACACAATTTTTTTGTTTTATTAAAAATATCATTCAGTTCAACGGTATAAACTATGCAAGTTCGGTATTAAAAATATCATTTCGTTCATAAAAAAATCATCCAGTTCAATGATACCATTGAGAAGTTACGAGGAAAATTATATGTTCATTAAAAAATCATTCAGTTAAATGATACCATTGAGAAGTTACGAGGAAAATTATATCGAAAATACAGAGGAAAGTCTAGTACGTGAAAACACGCTCAGTACAAAATCATACAGACATCCGTTCAAGTACTCTTTTTTCGGAACCATTCGAAATTGCTATGTGAGAAATACATCAGTATAAACACACATATAGATCAGTACAAGTACTCTATTCTTTCTGACATCATGATGGGTCTCATCATATTCAAAATTACTCTTCACCAGTTACGAATTTGAGAAAACGTTCAACATGACTAAGTTTCGCATTTTCGATATCTTTCCAACGGTATATTATTTGTCCCATTTCAACAAACTTAAAAAAAAGTCGCGTTCGAAATCAAATTTGACCATATATGAATTCGATTTTAAACCATAAGGAATTAGAAAAACATTTCTACATGAAAAAGTTGCGCATTTTCTATAGCTTTCTAACGCCACATCATTTGGGTCAATCCGACAAACCGTTTGCAAAAAACGCGAAAATACGTTTCACCCAGAATTTCACTGTTTTTGAAATTACTTTTAAATTGTATATAATTGAAAAAAACAGTAGATATATGAAAGATGCAAATTTTTACCAGCTTTCCAACGCCATCTTATTTGCTCAATTTCGACAAACCATTTGAAAATTGAGTCCAAAATACGATTCACGTTTTCGATTTTGGAAAAAATGTTTTCTCAAAACTGCTTTTAAACCGTGATGATTTTGCAAAAAATTCATATATATTTGTAATGTAGATGTCAAGAGCTTTCCAACGATATATTACACGCACCATTCCGACGAAAAGACGATCAGTTCGACGGGATGAAAATCATCAGTACAAACCGCCTGAAACCATCAGTTCAAGTAGGGTAACAGAATAATATTCTATTACGCGAAACAGAATAGCCTAGATGTGTGTGTGTGTATAGGGCTGGACTATTCTGTTACCTGTAACAGAATAATATTCTGTTACCCCCCGGCCCTATATAGGGCGCGACGCGCCTACACCATAGAATATCCCCGACCCAGCCCGAACCCAACCCACCTTCTTCTGCCCGAGGTAGCCGTCGTGGGTGAGCGAGCGATGGCGGTGGCCGGAGCGAGAGAGCCCGCGGCGCCGTGACTGGCCGGCGACAGATCCACCGCCGCCATCCCCTTCCTCGGTGGCAAAGCAACGACGGGGACGTGATCCCCGCCTCCTGCCTCCCTCCTTCGTCGGGGCTCCTTCGACGGGGCCGTGATCCCCGCCTCGAGCCTCCCTCCCTCGTCGGGGCCGTGATCCTCGCCTCCTGCCTCCCTCCCTCGCCAGGCTCCTTCACCGGGCCCGTGATCCCCGCCAGCCGCTGCCTCCCCGGACCTCCACCACAAGCAGGAGCGTCGTCGTCTCCCCAAGCTCCTTGTCTGCATCACTGGCGCCGCCTCCCAAGAACATGCCAGTACGCCGCCACGAGAGGAAGAAGAAGAAGTCAGATCCAAGAACATGCCACTTGAGGTGATGTCTGCTTCCCACACTAATTTTCCTCAAAAATTGAATCAGTTCAAAAAATGTTTTCATGTCTGGGTTTGCCTGAAGAAAAATACCACATTTGTATCAGTTCATCAGTCCTGCTATGAAGAAGATTCAGTTTAAAAATTGCACACACTATGCTCTGCCTACATGTTACACTATCAGATTCATCAGTACTACATGTGTGCTGCATCAGTGACACATGTTCCTATGATGCAGAAGCTGATAGTACATTGCAAATGCTTGCATCAGTTCATTACACCCTTGCCACTTGATTAACAATTTGGATGTTGAGGTTACTGTCAGTACCTCTAATATGCTAGCTTTAGTTCAAGCCAAAAAACATAAACGTATGCATCAGTCCAAGTAGCTACTAGGCTTTATATAAGGTTCAGCTACCACTGCAAGTTGTATGATGTTATTTCTAATAATACATGTCTTGTAGTTGCGTCAGTTCGAACTAGTAAAAGAATGTTGTTGAAAAAATATACACTTGTTACACAGTAAGTTAAATGATACATAAACTAGGAGTACTTCTAGTGTAGTTGCGTAAGTTATAGATGAAAAAAAGAGAAGACATGCATCAGTTATATATAGATGCATATCCATACATCTCTGAAATTCAATGTTCAATTTGCAAGCAGTGCACCAAATGTTTATGCATCAGTTATAGGGAAAAAGATAAAAAAAACTTCCCATAACAGATGAAGTTCAATGTTCAATTTACCAGCAGTGCTAAAAATCAGTACATCAGTACATCGGTGCTGAACATGTACATTCATCAGTTCGGCTGAAACTAAAAAAATAGAGAACAAAGTTTAATAACGCCCAGCGATGCAAGTTCAACTTGTACATTGCCTTCAGCGCATGACATGTTACCCATAGCATGTATACGAGAAAATGCAGAAAATGATTAATCCCAAAACTGTTGAATGTTATTGCAGAAACATGCAAGGCGGCACACGCAGCGAGGGTTTGATGAGCCAAGAAGATATGGGGCACCGCCTGGTTGGGTAACACCAGAAATAGCACCTAGATACTTAAACAATACAAGAAGATTTCAAGCTACACCAGAATCATTAGAAGCACGGACAGGTTCTTCTCAGCAAACACCGATATCTGGGAATACAAGCTTTGCCACTGCTGGGTTGCAACAAGGCCAACAATTTCCCTAACAACAAATGTTTTCCTTCCCTAGCGCATGCAGAAAGGCAAGGACACACAGGCTTCCCACCAGTCGCTCCGTCAACATCAATCATCTGTGCTACAAAAGCGGTTGCGACGGGAAGACCAGGCCAAAGAGACAGAAATTTTGGCCACTCTAGCAGGGTGCAAACTAGAAGATATGAGCCATATAGACAGGAGCAACCTCACAGCGAATCTGAGGGAAGACGGTCGTACAATGAGAGACGGAGAGCTTCATCAACATTGCTCCCTTCAAGAGATGCATTGCTGCATGTGCCAAGGGTGACACCACCCGCACCCATACACCAGGGTGAACAGCAAACACCGGAGGCAGCACAGAGCTATACAAATGTAAGTATCCATTCTGAAAAACATACAAGCACAATCCATACCCTGGTACTGTGACCACCCCATCTAACATTTTCATAACTGCGTTTTTGTTTGCTCACTGTTGCGTGCAGCCACCTAACATTGAAGCTTACGTTCTGCCAAGGCTAGAGATGCGCTTTGAAACTTTCAAAGAAGCAAAGGACTTCTACAACGTCTATGCAAAGCACGCGGGTTTTGCTGTTAGGGAAGGCTCCAAGGTTGAGACCAGAGTCTACCTTTATTGCACGTTGATACGTCTCTGTCGTATCTATAATTTTTTATTGTTCCATGCCAATATTGTACAACTTTTCATATACTTTTGGCAACTTTTTACACTATTTTGGGACTAACATATTGGCCCAGTGCCAGTTCCTATTTGTTGCATGTTTTTTGTTTCACAGAAAATCCATATCAAACGGAGTCCAAACGGGATAAAAACTCACGGAGATTGTTTTTGGAATATATGTGATTTTTGGGAAGAAGAATCAACACAAGACGATGCCCGAGGGGGCCACGAGGCAGGGGGCGCGCCCAGGGGGTCAGGCGCGCCTTGGGCCCTCGTGGCCACCCCGTAAGGTGGTTGGTTCCCTTCTTTAGCCACAAGAAAGCTAATATCCGGATAAAAATCATGTCCAAATTTCAGCCCAATCAGAGTTACGGATCTCCGGGAATTTAAGAAACGGTGGAAGGGCAGAATCTGAAACGCAGAAACAAAGAGAGACAGAGAGACAGATCCAATCTCGGAGGGGCTCTTGCCTCTCCGCCGCCATGGAGGCCATGGACCAGAGGGGAAACCCTTCTCCCATCTAGGGAGAAGGTCAAGGAATAATAAGAAGGGGGGCCCTCTCCCCCTCTCTTCCGGTGGCGCCAGAACGCCGCCGGGGCCATCATCATCATCGCAATCTACACCAACACCTCCGTCATCTTCACCAACATATCCATCACCTTCCTCCATCTATCTACAACGGTCCACTCTCCCGCAACCCGCTGTACCCTCTACTTGAACATGGTGCTTTATACTTCATATTATTATCCAATGATGTGTTGCCATCCTATGATGTCTGAGTAGATTTTCGTTATCCTATTGGTAATTGGTGAATTGCTATGATTGGTTTAATTTGCTTGTGGTTATGTTGCTGTCCTTTGGTGCCCATCATATGAACGCGCACGTGGATCACACCATAGGGTTAGTTGTATGTTGATAGGACTATGTATTGGAGGGCAAGAGTGACAGAAGCTTCAACCTAGCATAGAAATTGATGCATACGAGATTGAAGGGGGACCAATATATCTTAATGCTATGGTTGTGTTTTACCTTAATGAATGTTAGTAGTTGCAGATGCTTGCTAATAGTTCCAATCATAAGTGCATAGAATTCCAAGTCAGGGATGACATGCTAGCAGTGGCCTCTCCCACATAAAACTTGCTATCGATCTAGTAAAGTAGTCAATTCCTTAGGGACAATTTCGCAACTCCTACCGCCACTTTTCCACACTCGCTATACTAACTTAATTGCTTCTTTACCTAAACAACCCCTAGATTTTATTTACGCACTCTTTATATTCTTGCAAATCTATACCATTACACCTACAAAGTACTTCTAGTTTTATACTTGTTCCAGGTAAAGCAAACGTCAAGCGTGCGTAGAGTTGTATCGATGGTCAATAAAACTTGAGGGAATATTTGTTCTACCTTTAGCTCCTCGTTGGGTTCGACACTCTTACTTATCGAAAGAGGCTACAATTGATCCCCTATACTTGTGGGTTATCAAGACCTTTTTCTGGCGCCGTTGCCGGGGAGTTATAGCGTGGGGTGAATATTCTCGTGTGTGCTTGTTTGCTTTATCACTAAGTAGTTTTTATTTTGTGCTCTTGTTCTCTATCTTTAGTTATGGATATGGAACATGAATTTCCAAAAAATTAGGTTTACTTGCTACTCATGGAGATGGGGAACCTCCTAAAACCCTCAATGCTCATTATGTGAAAGATATTATGTACTACTTTGATAATCCTGAGAAAACCCCATTCAACTTTATAATGGGAGTAACATTGGATCAATGTGAATACTTTAGGGATTACCGCTTGACTCAAAAAGGGAAATTATTATGGGATCAAATTTATATGTTGCATTGGTATGCTCGGCAACTATGCTTGAGATATGATTATACTTGTTGCTCTAGGATGAAGTGTAACACCCCGGTGTAATGATGCTACAGTAACCCTTGGGGTTAAGCTAATCATTTTGCTAAACAAGTGTTTGGTCATCATTGTCTTCTATCTCTTTCATTATTCCAGTTGAATTCAAATTCAAATTCTAGGTGAATTTCAAAATTTCTCAAACATGAAAACTAAAATGTTCATCATGTGGATAATATTCTTCTGGTAATATTGGTGGTGAACCAACTTTTTTTCCAATGTGTCTAAATGGCCTAGAATAGCTAAAGCTGAAAATTAAAAAAAAGAGAAAAGAAATAGAAAAGGGAGAGAGAGAGAGAGAGAGCAAACTCCTTCCTGGACCGAACCCACCTGGGCCGGCCCACCTAACCCACTCCAGCAGGCCGGCCCACTCCCCCCCATTCCCCTTGGTCGCCTCCTTCCCCGCGCACTGCTCCTCCGACCGAGCGGGACAGAGCGCGTCCATCACCGTCCAATCACCTCCCCGGGCGAGGATAAAGCCTCGACGCCTCGGGCTCCCCTCTACCCTCCCACTTGCCTTGCCGCCCCCACTCGCGCCAGTCCCTATCCCCTCTCCCCTCTCGAGCTCTTTCCCTCTCCTCCGAGCGCCATCACCGCCGTTCTCCGTCGTCACCACGGCCACCGGCCACCCCGCGCCTCGCCAGCTCGACCACGAGACGCACGTCCTCAGCTACACCCTCTGCACCAACCGGAGCGAGAAGGGAGTCACCACTGCGAGCCTGACGACCCCTTCTTCCTCCTGCGGCCGTCTTCGTCTCCGGCGCCGATTCGCCGCCGTTGGTCCTCCCCGAGCACACTACCACCTCCCTACGGCTCCCGGTGAGCCACCGCGTCTTTCCCCTCTCTTTCTCGAACCTTTCCGCCGCTGTAGCCCCTCCTCCACGTCGAGCCCGAACGCGGCTCCGCGCGAGCTCGTCGCCGGCGTAGCCACAATGACCTTAGGGTCCCGTGCGTGCCACCATCGCGCTCACCGCACCGCGTAGGACTCGTCTATCCGCTTGGGTTGCCCGCAAGCGCACCCCAGCCCCGTTCCTGACGACGGCCGAAGTCTGGTGTCTGCCTCGCCGCTCACCGTCGACGTCCCCGACCTCCGCAGCCTCTGCCACCACCCTAGATCACCTCGCCGTTGTCTTCTCGTTCGAACGAGCCCGACCATGCTAAAAACAGTGTCCCGTAGCGCCATTCCCGTCGAGCACCTGTACGCGTCACCGCCTCTGCTCATCGCCGGTGATGATTCTGGCCAAATCCGGCCGCGCTACCGCCATCACTCGACGCGCGACAACGTCCGCGTTCGAACGCACCTGGCTGGGTGTGAAACGGAGCCCTATGCTCGTTTTCCGGTCGTCTCCGGCAAAGGGCCGCCGCGGGAGAGGCTTGCCGGAGCTCTCTCCGGCGCTGACCCGACGTGGCTCAGTGGGCCCGCCCCTGGGTCGCTGACCAGTGGGCCCTGATGGCCCAGTTGACTAGGTTGACCCAGTTAACTACTGACTGCGACGCCCAATGGCACTGACATGCGGGCCCCGCCGCGAATTAAACTAATTCAATTGTTTAAATATTTAAAACTAATTAGTTTAGCTAACTAGTCTATGACAGGTGGGGTCTAGTAGCTAATTAACCTAGGTTTGTTAGTTTAATGCACTGTTAGACTAACAGAGGCTGACACACGGGTCAGGTTTGACCTGGTCAACCGTCTGTTGACCTGCTGATGTCACTGTGACATCATGCTGACATCATATATCATTTTCTTTAAATATAATAAATCCAGAAAATTGGAAAATCTTTAGAAATTCATAGTAATTTAACGGTAGCTCGGATGAGAATGTTTTCTATATGAAAGTTGCTCAGAAAAATCCAACGAATCCGAATAGGCGGTCCGTTCATCTGTCACATGCCCCTAGAATGTCGAACATGGAACTTTCCCCCTCTTTTCCTTTGTCCGGAATCCGGCTAACGCCGGGAATTCCTCCTCGGATGTTTATCCCCTCCGTCTGCAACGTGTAGTACTATGTTAGGGAAACCCTAGCTCTGCCCGTTGTCATGTTATGCTTTGTGATGCTATGTTTGCTTTATATTTACTGTCTCTTCCCCCTCTTCTCTCCGGTAGACCCCGAGACCGATGCCGCCCCTGTGATCGACTACGTCGACGATGACCCCTCCTTGCCAGAGCAACCAGGCAAGCAAACCCCCCTTGAGCATTCCGATATCGCCTATTTCTTTCCCTCTCATGCTTGCATTAGAACTGCTACTGCTTTCTGTATGATCCTACTCTGATGCATAGCCTGTTGTTGTTACCTGCTTTCATACCTTACCTGCTTATCCTAAACTGCTTAGTATAGGTTGGTTAGAGATCCATCAGTGACCCCACCTTGTCCCATTTGCCTTGCTTTATGTTTGATGAATCGATCAACGTGATCGACGTCCAAGCCCCAACACCGCACATCACCCCCTAGTTGTACGACTCTCCAGAGTTACCATCGAGTGCCGAGGGTGGAACCTCTTACATCACTCCTGATGAGACCTTTGTAGTGTAGCTATACGATCGTGGTCATCGAGGGTGATTTCCTCCTTAACCACTTCCGTTACGGCTCTGTCGTGCAACCCCTCAAGTGTGAACCTCGAGGGTGGATCCTCTTACATTCACCTTGATGATAACATCGAGTGGATTTCACCGGGGGTGATTCCTCGGGCTTTCCCCTTGGTGTTAGACACATAGTTACTATGGTTACTATGACTTCACACTGAGCCATATTACTAAAGATGGGTCGGCCCTGAGGGGTACCCGCGCGAGCTTAATAGCGAGTGATGTGGAGTCGGGTTGACCTGGAAGGTGCCCGCGAGATACTTACGAGGCGTGGCCGGGCATTCTTAGCCCTTGCCGCAAGTACTCGAGACGGAGCGACGGGGTCACATCGATCGCGAGTCTCTGCTGGTTACCGCGTGCTCCTAATCCACTACGGTTTGGATATTTGATCCGAGGGGCCTCTGGACAGATAGCACTAACCATCACGTGGGCATAGTATGGGCGTTCTGCGTTGTATACATCAGCCGAAGCTTAATAGACGTCAGCGACTGAGCGGCGTGCGCCGGGTTGGACTGGTAAGCACCTGCCTTTTTGAAGGAGGTTGCTAGGTCTACTCACCGGCCGAGTACACAACGTGTAGGAGTTCCCGGGGAGATGGCCCATGACCCCTGGGGGCCTAGGTTTAGTCCGGCGTGCTGGCCTCTCTATTAAGCCTAGGTCTGGTTGCGGCGTATTGTTTGGCTGAGGCCGGGCTTGACCCAGGAAAGTGTGTCCGACCGGAGTTAATCGAGCGTGGTGGGTACGTTGGTGCACCCCTGCAGGGAAGAAAACATCTATCGATAGCCTGTCCTATGGTAACGTACACTTGGAGTTGTATCCCGATCGATACAACTAGAACTGGATACTTGTGATGAGAACAGGATGGTGATGAGATTCAGAACATGTTGACACTTGGATAGTATGGCTCTGGGATTGCTTTCTCGCTGGGAGTCGAGAAAGGATCTCTGGCCGAGGTTGATAACATTACTGCTACTTTACGTTATGCTACTCTACTCCCTCCTGTTGCTGCAAGATGGTGGTTTCCAGAAGATGCTAGTCTTTGATAGGCTAGGCTTTCCCCTTCCCTTCTGGCATTCTGCAGTTTAGTCCACAGATACAGCCCATTTCCTTTGATACTGATGCATACTTAGTTTAGATCTGATGTAAGTCTTGCGAGTACTTTGGATGAGTACTCACGGCTGCTTTGCTACCTCTTTTCCCCCATACCCAATTGTTGCGACCAGATGACGGATCCCATGAGCCAGACAACACCACTGATGACTACTGCTACCCCGAGGGTGCCTACTACTACGTGACGGCCGCTGATGACTTGGAGTAGTTTGGAGGCTCCCAGGCAGGAGGCCTTGCCTTTTCGATCAATGTTGCTTTTGTGTTAGCCTTCTTAAGGAAAAACTTGTCTAAATTATGTCTGTACTCAAATTGCTTCCGCTGACTCTTGTGTTTTTGAGCTTATGTATTCGAGCCCTCGAGGCCCCTGGCTTGTAATATAAAGCTTGTACTATTTTAATTTGTGTCTAGAGTTGTTTTCTGATATCTTCCCGTGAGTCCTTGATCTTGATCGTACACATTTGCGTGTATGATTAGTGTACGATTGAATCGAGGGCGTCACAAGTTGGTACCAGAGCCGACTGCCTGTAGGTAGCCCCCTTTCCAACTCCTTGGTCGAAGTTGAGTCTGGTCACTGAAAAACTTTTACTAACATTGGCTGTGTGTCTTACGGGCCCACGTTGCCATATGGGTGGTATTAGGATCTTTTACTCCTCGATCTTTACTCTGGGACTCTGATCTCTCTTCTATCCGAGTTTAAATGGTTTTACTAACACTAACATTAGGATCCCGTGACCACATTCACCCCAAAGCTGGATAAGCCATAGTTTTTCTTAGAATAGTATTCTGCATAGTACACACACTATCGTGATGACAACGAAGTGGTATCCATCGTACCTCTTTCATTATGCATGTTTCATCATGAATGATCCTTGTTTTTACAAATGCTCAATGCTGAACTACCCCCTGTTACATGTTAGCAGGATGGTTAGACCCGCTGGTCGTGGCGTGGTGCCAACGATCCACCACCGCCCGAATTCCTTGCTGGAATGATGCAACAATTTGAGCTGAACCGCCAGTTCATGGAAGGAATGATGGCTCAGTTTCCTCGTCCGAACATGAATCAACATCCAACCCCAGTAACTCTACAAGACTTCATGCATCTGAACCCAACTATTTACCGCAGCTCAAGTCAACCCCTTGATGCTAATGACTGGCTCCGCGACATCACATATGAAATGGAGTCTGCTAGTGTGGCGCCTGCTAGCTATGTCACCTTTGCATCTTTCTTTCTGAAGGGTCCCGCTGCTCAATGGTGGGACAGCCACAGGCGTACCCTGCCTACAGGAACAGTCATCACTTGGCCAGATTTCCAAGCTGCCTTCCGTGCCCGCTTCATTCCTCAGGGAATCATGGACAAGAAGAAGCGAGATTTCCGCAACCTCACCCAAGGCAACAATACTGTAGATGCTTATCAGCGGGAATTTCTGGACTTGTCTCGTTATGCTGAAGAAGACATTGCAACTGATGCTCGTAGGCAAGAAAAGTTCTGTGATGGACTTCACCCTGATATTAAGCTGGCACTGCTCGCTCATGACTTTGCCGACTTCGCCACCTTGGTGAACAAGGCTATTCAGGTTGAGACTGGTCTTCAGGAACACCAGGGATCCCTTAGGCGCAGCCGTGACGCTGGCTCATCTTCGGGCCTGTCAGCGTAGAAGCGTCGGATATAGATTCCCCACAACATGTATCGTCCAGCTGCATCTGCACCAAGATAGACCTATGCCGCACCTCATCTACCTCCTCCACCGCAGAGGCAGCCCCTTCGGGTTGTACCACCCCAAGCTTCTGCTCCCGATCCCAATGATGGTTTGTGCTTCAGATGTGGCCACTCAGGTCACCTTGCCAAAGAGTGCCATCAGAAAAAGAGTCAGCTAGCTCTGCCTTCAACTGGCCGTAACAACCAGCCCCACAACAACAATGCCAGAACTTATGGTCGCGGTCAGGCTAATCATGTTGATCTGAATGAAGCTCAAGACCAGCCTGCTACTGTGATGGGTACTCTTCTCGTAAATTCAGTGCCGGTTCTGTTTTATTCAATTCAGGAGCATCACATTCATTCATGTCAGAATTTTTTTCTTACACACACGACAGCCGATGCGAGCCCATGAACACTCCGATAGTGGTACGCACCCCTGCGGGTCAGTGTCAAACTACCATGATTGGTCGCGATGTCCCCGTTGAAATTGAAGCGTTGGAATTTCATGTTTCTCCCATTATTCTGGAGTCTTCCAACATTGAACTCATTCTGGGACTGGAATGGTTGAAAGCACATACTGCCTCCATCATTTGTGCCACCAAAGTCATTCATTTCCTACATCCTTCCGAGGAGATAGTAAGCTACCATGCTCAACTTGTTCAAAACGCTGAAGCACGACTTTATGTCTTGAATACGTTGAATGCATCACCTCTTGAGGGAATTGAAAAGATTCCAGTTGTTCGCGACTTCCTAGATGTATTTCCAGAAGAACTTCCAGGAATACCTCCTGCCCGGGCTGTCGAGTTCGTCATCGACTTGAAACCAGGCACCGTTCCTATTGCCAAACGATCCTACAAGATGCCGCCTCACGAACTCCTTGAACTTAAGGAGGAAATCGACAAATCTCTTCGCAGTGGTTTCATTCATCCAAGTTCCTCAGCTTGGGGAGCACCTTCTCTCTTTGTAAAGAAGAAGGATGGAATGAACCGTTTGGTCCAAGAATATCGTCCTATCAACCAAGCTACAATTCAGAACAAATACCCCCTTCCTCAGATCAATGATCTATATGATCAACTTGCTGGTTCATCAATATTCTCTAAACTCGACTTGAGGTTGTGTTACCACCAGATCCGTGTTCATGAAGAGGATATTCCAAAGACCGCATTCGTCACTCGTTATGGTTCTTACGAGTACACAGTCATGTCTTTTGGCTTGACCAATGCTCCAGCCACATTCTCTCGTCTGATGAACTACATATTCATGGATTACCTCGACAAGTTCGTCGTAGTCTATGTGGATGATATCCTGGTATATTCCAAGAACAAAGAAGAACATGTTGAACATCTCCGACTTGTTCTAGAGAAGCTTCGAGAACATCAACTTTATGCCAAGTATTCCAAGTGCGAGTTTTGGTTACCCGAAGTCACCTACCTTGGTCATGTAATCTCCAAGGATGGTATTGCCGTCAACCCAGAGCGAGTTCAGGCTATTCTTGACTGGACCCCTCCGAAGACTGTCAAGCAAGTCAGAAGCTTTCTTGGTCTAGCCAGCTATTGTCGCCGCTTTGTCGAGAACTTCTCCAAGATCGCCAAGCCACTGACCAATCTTCTTCACAAAGGCGTTAAGTTTGATTGGACAAACACATGTGAGGAAAGTTTCCAAGCACTCAAAGACAAGCTGACATCTGCCCAGTGCTTGCTCCCCCTGATTCTCGCAAGGACTTTGTCATCTATTTCGATGCTTCACGTCAAGGATTAGGCTGCGTCCTAATGCAAGAGCGCAAGGTGATTGCTTATGCCTCCCGTCAAATGCGTCCTCACGAAGAGAACTACCTAGTTCATGACCTCGAGATTGCCGCGGTTATCTTTGCACTAAAGCTATGGCGACAGTACCTTCTCGGTAATCATTGCGAGATCTTCACTGATCATCAGAGTCTGAAGTATTTGTTTACTCAGCCAGATCTGAACCTCCGTCAGCAGCGATGGATGGAAGCTATTGCTGACTACAACTGTGGTATATCCTATACCCCTGGTAAGGCTAATGTAATGGCCGATGCCCTGAGTCGTAAGTCTTATTGCAATAACCACATGGTTCATAAAGCTCAACCTCGCCTTTAAGAAGAGCTATGCAAGCTGAACCTTCAACTAGTTGCACAGGGTTCTCTGAATAACCTTGTCTTGGAACCAACTCTTCTGAAAGCAATTAAGTCTGCTCAAGCCAAAGATGCTCATGTTGATCTGATGAAAAATGATCTTGCCTTAGAAAAATCCAGAGATTTTTCACTTGGTGAAGATGGAACCTTATACTTCAGAGATCGCATTGTGGTACCCCGATTCGAGCTTATGACAGAGAAGGTGATGAAAGAAGCGCATGACACCCCTCTCTCTATTCATCCGGGAAGTACCAAGATGTATCTAGACATCTGTCAGAAGTATGGGTGGTCTAACATGAAGCAAGACATTGCTCGATATATTGAAGAATGTGACGTTTGTCGTCGCGTCAAAGCAGAACATCAGAAACCGGCTAGACTTCTACAACCGCTTCCGATTCCATAATGGAAGTGGGATAAGATCCAAATGGACTTCGTCACTGGCCTTCCCAAGTCTCAGAAAGGTAACGATGCTATCTTTGTCGTCATCGACCATTTCTCGAAGGTTGCTCACTTTCTGCCAGTCAAGGAGACTGTCACTGCTAGTCAATCAACAAACTTGTATATCTCCCGAATTGTGTCACTCCACGGCATCCCGAAGGAGATCAGTTCAGACCATGGCAGTATATTCACTTCGAAGTTCTGGGATAGTTTCCAAGAGGCAATGGGAACTCATATTACCTGGAGCACTGCTTATCATCCCCAATCCCAAGGCCAAGTCGAGCGAGTCAATCAAATTCTTGAAGACATGCTTCGGGCTTGTGTTATTTCTTTCGGCAAGAAGTGGGAAGAATCTCTCCCTTATGCGGAGTTCTCTTATAACAACAGTTATCAAGCCAGCTTGAAGATGGCACCCTTCTAAGTGCTTTATGGACGTAAGTGTCGAACCCCTCTGAATTGGTCAGAAACTAGGGAAGGAACGCTCATTGGTCCAGACATTATTCAACAATCTGAAGAGCAGGTTCGCATTGTCCGGGATAATCTCAAAGCGGCCCAGTCCCGTCAGAAGAGCAACTATGACCGGAAACACCGGGGTTCAACTTATCAACCCGGTAAACAAGCTTATCTGCGTGTCACTCCGTTGAGGGGCACTCATCCGTTTGGAGTCAAGGGCAAGCTAGCTCCGCGCTACATTGGTCCCTTCCGCATCCTCGCTCGTCGTGGACTGGTGGCTTATCAATTGGAGTTGCCACCTCAGTTCTCTCATGTCCATGATGTCTTCCACGTGTTGCAACTTCGTCGATGCTTCAAGGATCCGGAACGTGAAGTGGATCCGGAATTGATTGAAGTTCAAGATGATCTCACATACAAGGAGCATCCGATCTGCATTCTTGAAGAAGCTGGACGTCAAACACGCAAGAAGGTTACCAAGTTCCTCAAGGTGCAGTGGTCAAATCATTCTAAAGATGAAGCCACTTGGGAACGCGAGGATAACCTCTGTGCTGAATACCCCGACATGTTCCCTTCTACCTCTTAATTCTTGGGACGAGAATTTCTTTTAGAGGAGGAGAGTTGTAACACCCCGGTGTAATGATGCTACAGTAACCCTTGGGGTTAAGCTAATCATTTTGCTAAACAAGTGTTTGGTCATCATTGTCTTCTATCTCTTTCATTATTCCAGTTGAATTCAAATTCAAATTCTAGGTGAATTTCAAAATTGCTCAAACATGAAAACTAAAATGTTCATCATGTGGATAATATTCTTCTGGTAATATTGGTGGTGAACCAACTTTTTTTCCAATGTGTCTAAATGGCCTAAAATAGCTAAAGCTGAAAGTTAAAAAAAGAGAAAAGAAATAGAAAAGGGAGAGAGAGAGAGAGAGCAAACTCCTCCCTAGACTGAACCCACCTGGGCCGGCGCACCTAACCCACTCCAGTAGGCCGGCCCACTCCCCCCCATTCCCCCCTGGCTGCTTCCTTCCCTACGCACTGCTCCTCCGACCGAGCGGGACAGAGCGCGTCCGTCGCCGTCCAACCACCTCACCGGCCTCACCGGGAGAGGATAAAGCCCCGACGCCTCGGGCTCCCCTCTCCCCTCCCACTTGCCCTGCCGCCCCCACTCGTGCCAGTCCCTATCCCCTCTCCCCTCTCGAGCTCTCTCCCTCTCCTCTGAGCGCCATCACCGCCGTTCTCCGTTGTCATCACGGCCACCGGCCAACCCGCGTCTCACCAGCACGACCACGAGACGCGCCGTCCTCGGCTACACCCTCTGCACCAACCGGAGCGAGAAGGGAGCCACCACTGCGAGCCCGACGACCCCTTCTTCCTCCTGCGGTCGTCTTCGTCTCCGGCGCCGATTCGCAGCCGTTGGTCCTCCCTGAGCACACTGCCACCTCCCTATGGCTCCCAGTGAGCCACCGCGTCTTTCCCCTCTCTTTCCCGACCCTTTCCGTCGCCGTAGCCCCTCCTCCACGTCGAGCCCGAACGAGGCTCCGCGCGAGCTCGTCGCCGGCGTAGCCACGGCGACCATAGGGTCTCGTGCGTGCCACCATCGCGCTCACCGCAACGCGTAGGCCTCGTCTAGCCGCTTGGATTGCCCGCAAGCGCACCCTAGCCCCGTTCCCGACAACGGACGAAGTCTGGCGTCCGCCTCGCCGCTCGCCATCGACGTCCCTGACCTCAGCAGCCTCTGCCACCACCCCAGATCGCCTCGCCGTCATCTTCTCGTTCGAACGAGCCCGGCCACGGTATCCCGTAGCTCCGTCTCCGTTGAGCACTCGTACGCGTCACCGCCTCTACTCATCGCCGGTGACGATTCCGGCCAAGTCCGGCCGCGCTACCGCCACCACTCGACGCGCGACACCGTCCACGTTCGAACGCACCTGGCTGGTGTGAAACGGAGCCCTGTGCTCGCTTTCCGGCCGTCTCCGGTGAAGGGCCACCACGGGAGAGGCTCGCTGGAGCTCTCTCCGGCGCTGACCCGACGTGGCTCAGTGGGCCCCGCCCCTGGGTCACTGACCAGTGGGCCCTGATGGCCTAGTTGACTGGGTTGACCCAGTCACTGCTGACTGGGCCGCCCAATGGCACTGACATGCGGGCCCCACCGCGAATTAAACTAATTAAATTGTTTTAATATTTAGAACTAATTAGTTTAGCTAACTAGTCTATGACAGGTGGGATCCAGTAGCTAATTAACCTAGGTTTGTTAGTTTAATGCACTATTAGACTAACAGAGGCTGACATGTGGGTCCTACTGGACCCACAGGTCAGGTTTGACCTGGTCAGCCGTCTGTTGACCTGTTGATGTCACTGTGACATCATGCTGACGTCATATATCATTTTCTGTAAATAAAATAAATCCCGAAAATTAGAAAATCTTTAGAAATTCATAGTAATTTAACCGTAGCTCGGATGAGAATGTTTTCTATATGAAAGTTGCTCAGAAAAATCCAACAAATCTAAATACGCGGTCCGTTCATCTGTCACATGCCCCTAGCATGTCGAACATGGAACTTTCCCCCTCTTTTCCTCTGTCCGGAATCCGGCTAACACGGGGAATTCATCCTTGGATGTTTATCCCCTCTTTCTGTAATGTGTAGTACTACGTTAGGGCAACCCTAGCTCTGTTGGTCGTCATGTTATGCTTTGTGATGCTATGTTTGCTTTATATTTACTGTTTCTTCCCCCTCTTCTCTCCGGTAGACCCCGAGACCGATGCCGCCCCTGTGATCGACTACGTCGACGACGACCCCTCCTTGCCAGAGCAACCAGGCAAGAAAACCCCCCTTGAGCATTCCGATATCGCCTATTGTTGTTACCTGCTTTCATACCTTACCTGCTTATCCTAAACTGCTTAGTATAGGTTGGTTAGAGATCCATCAGTGACCCCACCTTGTTCCCGTTGCCTCGCCTTATGTTCGATGACTCGATCAACGTGATCGACGTCCAGGCCCTGACACCGCACATCACCCCCCTCGTTGTATGACTCTCCAGAGTTACCATCGAGTGCCGAGGGTGGAACCTCTTACATCACTCCTGATGAGATCTCTGTAGTGTAGCTATACGATCGTGGTCATCGAGGGTGATTTCCTCCTTAACCACTTCCGTTACGGCTCTGTCGTGCAACCCCTCAAGTGTGAACCTCGAGGGTGGATCCTCTTATGTTCACCTTGATGATAACATCGAGTGGATTTCACCGAGGGTGATTCCTCGGGTTTTCCCCTTGGTGTTAGACACACAGTTACTATGGTTACTATGACTTTGCACTGAGCCATGTTACTAAAGACGGGTCGGCCCTGAGGGGTACCCGCGCGAGCTTAATAGCGAGTGATGTGGAGTCGGGTTGACCTAGAAGGTGCCCGCGAGATACGAACGAGGCGTGGCCGGGCATTCTTAGCCCTTGCCGCAAGTACTCGAGATGGGGCGACGGGGTCACATCGATCGTGAGTCTCTGCTCGTTACCGCTTGCGCCTAATCCACTACGGTTTGGATATTTGATCCGAGGGGCCTCTGGCCTGATAGCACTAACCATCACGTGGGCATAGTATGGGCGTTCTGCATCGTATACATCAGCCGAAGCTTAATAGACGTCAGCGACTGAGCGGCGCGCGCCGGGTTGGACTGGTAAGCACCTGCCTTTTTGAAGGAGGATGCTAGGTCTGCTCACCGGCCGCGTATGCAACGTGCAGGAGTTCCCGGGGAGATGGCCCATGACCCCTGGGGGCATAGGTTTAGTCTGGCGTGCTGGCCTCTCTATGAATCCTAGGTCGGGTTGCAGCGTATTGTTTGGCCAAGGCCGGGCATGACCCAGGAAAGTGTGTCCGGCCGGAGTTAATCGAGCGTGGTGGGTAAGTTGGTGCACCCCTGCAGGGAAGAAAACATCTATCGATAGTCTGTCCTACGGTAACAGACACTTGGAGTTGTATCTCGATCGATACAACTAGAACTGGATACTTGTGATGAGAACTTGATGGTGATGAGATTCAGAACGTGTTGACACTTGGATAGTATGGCTCTGGGATTGCTTTCTCACAGGGAGTCGAGAAAGGATCTCTGGCCGAGGTTGATAACGTTATTGCTACTTTACTTTATGCTACTCTACTCCCTCCTGTTGCTGCAAGATGGTGGTTTCCAGAAGATGCTAGTCTTTGATAGGCTAGGCTTTCCCCTTCCCTTCTGGCATTCTACAGTTTAGTCCACAGATACAACCCATTTCCTTTGATACAGATGCATACTTAGTTAGATCTGATGTAAGTCTTGCGAGTACTTTGGATGAGTACTCACGGCTGCTTTGCTACCTCTTTTCCCCCATACTCGATTGTTGCGACCAGATGACGGATCCTAGGAGCCAGACGACACCACTGATGACTACTGCTACCCCGAGGGTGCCTACTACTATGTGACAGCTGCTGATGACTTGGAGTAGTTAGGAGGCTCCCAGGCAGGAGGCCTTGCCTTTTCGATCAATGTTGCTTTTGTGCTAGCCTTCTTAAGGAAAAACTTGTCTTACTTATGTTTGTACTCAGATATTGTTGCTTCCGCTGACTCTTGTGTTTTTGAGCTTATGTATTCGAGCGCTCGAGGCCCCTGGCTTGTAATATAAAGCTTGTATTATTTTAATTTGTGTCTAGAGTTGTGTTGTGATATCTTCCCATGAGTCCTTGATCTTTATCGTACACATTTGCGTGTATGATTAGTGTACGATTGAATCGAGGGCGTCACATGAAGGCTCCACACCTTCCCTTTTCATGTGAATTTAATGATGATGAAACCTTGGCTTCTTATGCTAATGGTATATATGATTATTATGATGTGGAACAAATAGAAGAATTCGTTGCTTTTATGGGTGCTTATGAAATTGAATCTTTGTTTAAGGAGTTTGAAGATTTTGATGATTCAGTTTATAGACCTGAAAACTTAGCTATTGTTGAATATTGCTATGAGAATTATAAATACAATTATGATATTGATGAATTTATTGAGAAAGTCTCCGCTGTCCGAGAAGAGACTAATATTTTGCAGGAGTCCATGGAAGAAAAAATTGATGAAACTGTGAGCGAATTGGATGAAAAAGATGATGAGGAGAGCGAAGAACAAAGGGAGGAAGAGCAGATTAGCTACCCATGCCCACCTTCTAATGAGAGTAACTCTTCAACTCATACATTGTTTAATTTCCCTTCGTGCTTACCGAAGGATGATTGCTATGATGATTGTTATGATCTCGTTGATTCTTTTGAAATACCCCTTTTTGATGATGCTTCTATGCTTGTGGCCAAGATGCCAATATGAATTATGCTTATGGAGATGAACTTGCTATAGTTCCTTATGTTAAACATGAAATTGTTGCTATTGCACCCATGCATGATAGTCCTATTATCTATTTGAATTCTCCCGACTACACTATATCGGAGAAGTTTGCCCTTATTAAGGATTATATTGATGGGTTGTGTTTCACTACTACACATGATGATTTTGATAGATATAATACGCATGTGCTTGCTGCTCGTACTTGCAATTATTATGACAGAGCTACTACATCTCCGCCTCTCCATGTTTCCAATATGATAAAATTGCAAGAAACTGTTTATACTATGCATTGGCCTTTACTATGTGTGCATGAATTGTTCTTTTATGACACGGCGATGCATAAGAAGAGAGTTAGACTTCGTCATTACATGATATATTTTGCTTTGTGCTCACTACTAAATCACAAATCATTGTTAATTAAAATTGGCTTTGATATACCTTGGGATCCGGGTGGATTCATTACTTGAGCACCTTATGCCTAGCTTAATGGCTTTAAAGAAAGCGCTGCCAGGGAGACAACCCAGAAGTTTTAGAGAATCATTTATTTATGTTGAGTGCTTTTATATAGTTTAAAAACAAAAAAATAAAGAGGGGAGCCCAAAACTTTTCAAAAAGGAAAGTGAAAGTGAGAGAGACAAGCATTGTTGAAGTGGGGGAGCTCCTTGAACTTTGTTCATGCCCACAGTAACTTTGTGAATCTTGATTACAGAAACTTTTCAACAAAAATAATTATCCCCTTGTACAATTCCATTGTATTATAAAAATAATGTGCCAAGATTTGCCTTTAGGATGTTTACATTGCTTGTTGGTTTGTGCGGTGCAGAACATAAACTTTGGTTGTAGTGCACGATTTTGAATTTTTTACTGGAACATCAAAAGGTTCTGAAACTTTTTGCAATGTCTTTCTATACAAATTTTTTATTTTCCCTAATTTTTTCAGAATTTTTGGAGTACCAGAAGTATGGTGAATGTTTAGATTACTACAGACTGTCCTGTTTAAGACAGATTCTGTTTTTGATGCATAGTTTGCTTGTTTTGATGAAACTATCAATTTCTATCAGTGGATTAAGCCATGGAAAAGTTATATTACATCAGCAACAATGCAAAAACAAAATATGAATTAGTTTTCAACAGTACTTAGAGTAGTGATATGCTTTATTATACTAACGAATCTTAACGAACTTTCTGTTAAGTTTTGTGTGATTGAAGTTTTCAAGTTTTGGGAGAGATCACGATGGATGAGGGAATAAGGAGTGGCAAGAGCCTAATCATGGGGATGCCTGAGGTACCACAAGGAAATATTCAAGGACTCCCAAGCAACCAAGCTTGGGGATGCCCCGGAAGGCATCCCCTCTTTCTTCTAACGATCATCGGTAATTTTACTTGGAGCTATATTTTTATTCGTGACATGATATGCGTAAATCTTGGAGCGTCTTTTGCATTTAGTTTTCACTTTTCTTTGATGTACCATGCTGGTATGCGATAGTCCATGGTTTATTTATAGAATGCTCATTGCGCTTCACTTATATCTTTTGAGTATGGCTTTATAGAATGCTTCATGTGCTTCACTTATATCATTTGAAGTTTGGATTGCCTGTTTCTCTTCACATTGAAAACCGCCATTTGTAGAAAGCTCTTTTGCTTCACTTATATTTGTTAGAGCGTGGGTATAGCTTTTGTAGAAAGAATTAAACTCTCTTGCTTCACTTATATCTATTTAGAGAGATCACATGAACTGGTCATTCACATGGTTAGTCATAAAATCCTACATAAAACTCGTAGATCACTGAATATGATATGTTTGATTCCTTGAAATAGTTTTGCGATATAAAGATGGTGATATTAGAGTCATGCTAGTGGGTAGTTGTGGATTGTAGAAATACTTGTGTTGAAGTTTGTGATTCCCGTAGCATGCACGTATGGTGAACCGTTATGTAACGAAGTTGGAGCATGAGGTATTTATTGATTGTCTTCCTTATGAGTGGCGGTCGGGGACGAGCGATGGTCTTTTCCTACCAATCTATCCCCCTAGGAGCATGCGCGTAGTACTTTGTTTCGATGACTAATAGATTTTTGCAATAAGTATGTGAGTTCTTTATGACTAATGTTGAGTCCATGGATTATACGCACTCTCACCCTTCCATCATTGCTAGCCTCTTTGGTACCGTGCATTTTCCTTTCTCACCTCGAGAGTCAGTGCAAACTTCGTCGGTGCATCCAAACCCCGTGATACGATATGCTCTATAACACATAAGCCTCCTTATATCTTCCTCAAAATAGACACCATACCTACCTATCATGGCATTTCCATAGCCATTCCGAGATATATTGCCATGCAACTTCCATCATCTTCATATACATGACTTGAGCATCATTGTCATATTCCTTTGCATGATCGTAAGATAGGTAGCATGATGTTTTCATGGCTTGTCTGTTTTTTGATGCATTGCTATGCTAGATCATTGCACATCCCGGTACACCGCCGGAGGCATTCATATAGAGTCATATCTTTGTTCTAGTATCGAGTTGTAATATTGAGTTGTAAGTAAATAAAATTTTGATGATCATCATTATTAGAATATTGTCCCATGTGAGGTTATCAAAATAAAAGTGGCCAAAGAAGCCCCAAAAAAAAGAGGCCAAAGAAGCCTACAAAAAATGAAAAAATTAAAAAAATTAAAAAGAAAAGAAAAGAGAGAAGGGACAATGTTACTATCCTTTTACCATGTTCTTCATATAGAGAGTCTCTTGAGTTATCACTTTCATATACTAGTGGGAATTTTCATTATAGAACTTGGCTTGTATATTCCAACGATGGGCTTCCTCAAATGCCCTAGGTCTTCATGAGCAAGCAAGTTGGATGCACACCCACTTAGTTTCAGTTTGAGCTTTCATACACTTATAGCTCTTAGTGCATCCGTTGCATGGCAATCCCTACTCCTCGCATTGACATCAATTGATGGGCATCTCCATAGCCCGTTTATTAGCCGCGTCGATGTGAGACTTTCTCCCTTTTTGTCTTCTCCACACAACCTCTATCATCATATTCTATTCCACCCATAGTACTATGTCCATGGCTCACGCTCATGTATTGCGTGAAAGTTGAAAAGGTTTGAGAACGTCAAAAGTATGAAAAAATTGCTTGGCTTGTCATCAGGGTTGTGCATGATTTGAATATTTTGTGTGGTGAAGATGGAGCATAGCCAGACTATATGATTTTGTAGGGATAACTTTCTTTGGCCATGTTATTTTGAAAAGACACGATTGCTTTATTAGTATGCTTGAAGTATTATTATCTTAATGTCAAATGATAGACTATTGCTTTGAATCACTTGTGTCTTAATATTCATGCCATGATTAGATTATGTGATCAAGATTATGCTAGGTAGCATTCCACATCAAAAATTATCTTTTTTATCATTTACCTACTCGAGGACGAGCAGGAATTAAGCTTGGGGATGCTGATACGTCTCCGTTGCATCTATAATTTTTGATTGTTCCATGCCAATATTGTACAACTTTTATATACTTTTGGCAACTTTTTATACTATTTTTGGGACTAACATATCGGCCGAGTGTCAGTTCCTGTTTGTTGCATGTTTTTTGTTTCGCAGAAAATCCATATCAAACGGAGTCCAAACGGGATAAAAACTGATGGGGATATTTTTTGGAATATATGTGATTTTTAGGAAGAACAATCAACGCGAGGCGATGCCCGAGGGGGCCATGAGGCAGGGGCGCACTCCATAGGGGGTCAGGCGCCCCTGGGCCCTCGTGGCCACCCCGTAAGGCGGTTGGTGCCCTTCTTTCTCCTCAAGAAATCTAATATTCAGATAAAAATCGTGTCCAAATTTCAGCCCAATCAGAGTTATGGATCTCCGGGAATTTAAGAAACGATGAAACGGCAGAATCTGAAACACAGAAACAGAGAGAGACAGAGAGACAGATCCAATCTCGGAGGGGCTCTCACCCCTCCGCCGCCATGGAGGCCATGGACCAGAGTGGAAACCCTTCTCCCATCTAGGGAGAATGTAAAGGAAGAAGAAGAAGGGGCCCCTCTCCCCCTCTCTTCCGGTGGCGCCAGAACGCCGCCGGGGCCATCATCATCACCGCAATCTACACCAACACCTCCGTCATCTTCACCAACATCTCCATCACCTTCCTCCATCTATCTACAGCGGTCCACTCTCCCGCAACCCACTGTATCCTCTACTTGAACATGGTGCTTTATACTTCATATTATTATCCAATGATGTGTTGTCGTCCTATGATGTCTGAGTAGATTTTTGTTGTCCTATCTGTAATTGGTGAATTGCTATGATTGGTTTAGTTTGCTTGTGGTTATGTTGTTGTCCTTTGGTGCCCATCATATGAGCGCACGCGTGGATCACACCATAGGGTTAGTTGTATGTTGATAGGACTATGTATTGGAGGGCAAGAGTGACAGAAGCTTCAACCTAGCATAGAAATTGATGCATACGGGATTGAAGGGGGACCAATATATCTTAATGCTACGCACTACAAAAAAATACACTTCCGTGATGATACATGTTTGTCACAGTAGGTCACATTTTTTGTCATGCATGTACATCCATGATGATTTTATGATAGAATCAAGATAGTCATACATGTGTTGTCGTAGAAGTGTTCCATGACATTGCCAAAATTATCATCATGGAAGTGTCCACTTCCATGACGATAAATCGCGCATCACAGAAGTGCTTTAGTCAAGGGTGACCGACATGTGGCATCCACCATAACGGAACGCCGTTAAGCTATCGGGTCCGATTTTGGATCCGATAACCCGTTAACAGCCCCGACCAATGGGGATTTTCCACGTGTAAAATCATCATTGGCTGGAGGAAACACGTGTCGGCTCACCGTTGGGACAGATGTCATCCACTCATTGGACCCAAGGCGCCTATGATACATCGACACGTGGCACGGCCCAACAGAGGCCCATTCCTATGAAAAGTATGGCCCGTTTGACTTGGTCAAAAGGTGGCTGGCCGGCCCACGGAAAGCCTGTTAACGGCATGTTCGCATATAGCCCATTTACAACCCGCTAACTCACAGCCCGTTGCGGCCTACCGGAGTTAGGCCCAGTAGCATCATCTGGGCCGTCCAATATGATTCCATCACATTGTAACTTCCGGCCCATGTATGGCCCATGACATATTTCGGCCCATATGAGTCCCTTTGAAACTCTTGGCCCATTAACGGCCCGTGGTGAAACCAGCCTGTAATGAAACGTGTATCGCTTTATACCCATTAGCGGCCCATTATTCCATTGGGTGATTTCCAGCCCGTGTTACCTTTCGGCCTTCTCAGGGCCCATTTATTCTTGGGCTCATTTCTAGCATTCAGTTACTTAAGGCCCGTTACTGGCCTTTTCTGCTTGTGGGCCAAATTCAGCCCATGGATACAATCAGCCCGTTTGTGGCCTGTTAATCTGTTGGGCCATTTTCATAGCATCATCAAATATGGCCTATTAACGGCCTATTATGGTCAGCCCATAAAACGTACGATTTCCACTCTAGCCCGTTTACGGCCCCTTATACGACCCATACAAGGCCCATAGATGAGACGACCCGTTGAAGGCCCATTGATCCAACGACCCATGGAAGGCCCATTGATCCGACGGACCATAGAAGGCCCATGGATCCGACGGCCCATAGAAGGCCCATGGATCTGACAGCCGATAGAAGGCCCATGGATCCGACATCCCATAGAAGGCCCATGGATCCGACGGCCATAGAAGGCCATGGATCGTCTGTCCCGTAGATGGCCCATGGATCGTATGGCCTGTGGAGTCACTACAATGTTTGGGCGAGTTGGCCCCCGTTTGAACGATATAGCGTATTCAAAGAATTATCCTACTCTATACGATCACCTCTAAAAACATACACTATACAATAAAGAGACTAAGGCACAGAAACGTAGAATGATCCTACACTATACAATAAAGAAATTACAGCCGATTATACCCACTGGGCATTATGGTTTGGCACCAGTGATAATAAAGCATACACAAACAACAAATTACATACACTGGGCAAATACAGCTCCTACATCATGGACGCGCATCAACATAACTTACCATTTGAACTATAATCTCTTCATAAAATAGGATTGGTCGGATTTAGATAGCACAAATTTCAATCTACAAAATCTCCAATTCCTTCGTTGTGACCTTAGTGTCTTGTTTCATTTTTGACTCCTACATCTAATACTTGCATGTCCATTCTCAACTTGTTGATTGTACATTGAGAATCATGTACACGTTGTCTTGCCACCTCTAGTTGATGCTCGAGAACATCAGCACATTCCAATTCCAATCCATAATCATTTGGTAACGGCCATGCCGCTCTGCTCGCGGATCTTTGTGTTGATGTCACTTCATCCTAAAATGTTTCTGTAAGTACACATGACTAGGGAAAAAATATAGTTACAATAGTGAAGTGAGCAAGACAGACTATTTTGTACATGGCAAAATAGGACTAACAATAATGTTACACGTCATGAAGCGTAAGCAGGTGATATTGTAAAAATTATAAAAAGGTATTCTATGCAACCTGCATACAAAAATCTCTCTTAGCTCACCAGAGGAGCATGATGTTGGGGCCCAATCCAAAACACAAACAAGTTACAAATTTAGACAACACGTTGTGTAGAAGTAAGCAAGCTATTGGCCATTCTGTAGCTCAATTAAAGTCTTAGGGAGCATAATGAACAGCAGAGGGTTTCATACAAACATACTACAGCAAGCAAAACTATGCAATCATTAGCCTAGTATAAACTAGATTGTGAGCCTCATGAAATAATAGTTGGTTAATAGACTTCAAAGCTTCAGGCACACTTCGGTGGAGTAATTAAATGGTAAGGCCTTTAATTATGTCAACTAATAGTTATACAAGTACCCAAAATCAGGCATCATTCTTTGGGCATCTCATTAACTGAGGACAAATAAAGCAATTGAAAAGAGCAAATTAACTATGCCTGAAACAAACAAGGAGTTGAACGATTGAGTTGGATACAGTGACTTACCTTAATAGGTTGAAGAGGCTCAGCGCATCTCCTACTTCTCTTGCAAGGCTCCTTCTCAACATCTTGTACTTGGAAATCCTCAATCTTATCTTCATTGCACCCCCTCTGCAAGGTGACACAAACTAGTTACTCGTCTCCTTGGAATATAAATATGCATACTTTCCAGTCTGTGAACACAAAAGGATGAGATTATAACAAAACGACACCACATAATGAAACATGCCGCATCTCTTGCACTTGCACATAGTGAAATGAGCATTTACTATGTCTGCACTATGTAAAAACTAGGCATACCTTCGAATTGGATCTCCAGGTACTCTTGGAGCGCCTACATTAGTGTACATGCAAACCTTTATGTCACCTATGAGTTAGAAAAGGCCCCACTACAGTAGCCCTTAGTGTTTAAATCGTTGACAAGCTCTGTTAGAGTGTTAGGTCAAGAACAACAAGTAATCAAAGCAAACATTCCTAGTATGGCTGGCTGATGCAAACAAGCAACTGAACAGATGTGTGAGCAAATCTTACATATCAAGAAAAGAAGCAAAGAAGGAGGCTTAAAGACCATCACTTGACTGACCAGATTTAATGGGCATTTAAACATCATGTGCAACATATGAACTAACATAAACATTGCATATTCCAGATTCTACAATGGAATGCACATGTATTAGGTTATGCCATGTATGATGATGCCTAAATGTACACTATAGCAGGCATGAGTGATTCATCATTGCACACACAATTGAATTGCAGGTTAAGGGCCAGTTCTATTCCGCCTTTTCAGGGCTTATTGTCAAAATAAGCCATAAAAGATGTAAAGAAGTCATTTTTGAGTTATGGGCTTGGGCTTAACTAATTTTGCTTTGGAGGGGGTGTTTCGGGTAGAACCTCACTAAAATTGAAGGGAAGGGGAATAGTGAAATGACTCTGTTGTCTGCCTATATTACACTCAAAATGCAACTGTTGATGCCCGCGTCACACCTCACCCTCAAGTAAAAACAAACACGCAAGCGTTCATTGCCCTGCCCGCTTGCATCTCCTCTCCCCTTCCCCTCTACCTCGATCCCCTGCCTGCAGCACTAGGGTTCCTCCAGCGAGCCATCACCATCAGTCCCATCTTTCCTGGTCCTCGACAATGCTCTGTCCAGCTAGGCTACATGGCCGGCGGGTAGGGGCAAATCTCCCTGGCTACTCCTCCCTCTAGCGCCGCCCCTCATTCTCATGGTCTCCAGCAGCTGCTCCACTGTGGTTCGTCAAACACACTACTCCGGCAGGCGCTGCACAACTACGGCTGATGCCACACTGCAATAGAAGGCACCTTATTCCCCCTCCCCACCTCCCAGGCCGTGGCCTTGAGGTGATGTTGAAGATGAGCTCATCCAACAAGGTGAGGATCTCCTCTGATTTTTTGCCAAATTTTCATTCTGATCCACTATACGATGAATTGCTATGAGCTGCTTCTGCTGCTGCTATATGATGCATTGCTGTGAGCTGCTCCTGCTGCTACTATATGATGAATTGCTATGAGCTGCTGCTTCTATATGATGAATTGCTATGAGCTGCTTCTGCTGTATGATGAATTGCTATGAGCTGCTGCTGCTGCTGCTGCTGCTATATGATGAGTTGCTATGAGCTGCTCTTGTTGCTGATGTATGATGAATTTCTATGAGCTGCTCCTGCTCCTGCTATATGATGAATTGCTATGAGCTGTTGCTGCTGCTATATGATGAATTGCTATGAGCTGCTCATGCTGCTGCTATATGATGAATTGTTATGAGCTGCTCCTGCTGCTGCTATATGATGAATTGCTATGAGCTGCTCCTCCTGCTGCTATATGATGAATTGCTATGAGCTGCTGCTGGTATATGATGAATTGCACACTGCGTTGTTGCTGCTGTATGATGAGTTGCTATGAGCTGCTGCTGCTATATGATGGTTTCAGGTGGTGCTGCTATATGATAATAACCAGCCACTTGGACCATCGAATTTCAATAAATAATTGTTCTTCATTTAAATGTGGGTCATGCATTCTTCGTTTAAATTAGGCAATGGGATCTCTATGGAAAACATTGACCAAAGTAGATTGTGCCAAGTATATGGTATCTTTGTATTTGCATTTTGAGAAAATAGTGATGGTCTGTTTTCTTATCATATTAATTACTGCATTGGGTTCAATTTGTGATGTTTGCAAGTCAAATTAATTTTCATATGGGCAGCAAAATGAAAAAATATAATGCAATCTAGAATTTTCACTGATCATACCAAAGATAAGCTGAAAACGCAATGAAAAAAACTGGTTGGCTTATTACATGGAGCTTATATTCACAGGTGCTTATTTTCTTAGGATAACTCGTAATAACTGTCCCTAAGAAACTTGGCCAATAGAACTGACATACAAATAACACGTCATGATGATTGCAATGGAGGAGTGATGTACCATAGCATATTGTATAGGCTCACCGCTGCCTCTCCTTTTTTGCGATGTTCCATGAAATTGCCACATACATATTGTACTTTCTCATTGTGTAACCCTATCTGCAAGTTGATAATACATTGCATATCCCTTGCGCATATTTAAACCACCAATTAATGATTGTGTGCGTAGCATAAACTAGCCATGACTCTGTGTGCTGGACTAGCAGACACTCTAAGGGAGCCTAATGTAGTGCACTGGAATTCCTACATGCCACCTACAATTTTGTCTAATGTACTGCCTCTGTTCCTAAATATATGTCTTCGTAGAGATTCTAGTATGGACCACATACAGATGTATATAGATGCATTTTTGAGTGGAGATTCACTCATTTTGCTCAGTATGTAGCCTATAGTGGAATCTCTAGAAAGACTTATATTTAGGAACGAAGGTACGAGGTAGTATCATGTATGACATCTACATATCTAATTTAACATCCAGTAGTAGAAATCATTGTATGCACAAAGGGATTACTGGTCGAAAATCCTAGCAAAGCACGCTGGCAGGCATAGAACAATACAAGAGAGAGAGGGACACACTTACAAGATAATAGGAATGCCTCAGTCCAGGATCTTGGTTGGCCATGCTGTTAGATCCAGAAGAAACATTGTCCTTGTAGTTTTTGCCAGCTGCATAACAGGTAACAATGACCTGTTAGTATATTTGAAGTACATCGGGCAGGTGATGCTGGACGAGTATAAAGGTGACAAGTACCTAGGTCATGGCGGGTGCTTGGCATCTTGCCAGACGGTGGGAATCAGGTTAGAAACGTCAAGGGTGATGACGCTGCGCTGGTTGTCGGGGTCCGGTAAGGAGATCTAGAACTGTCGAGTAGGGTGTTTGTGGAGTGGCTCCGATAGGGTGGACTATGGTGTGGGAGAAGCGAATCTGTGGCCATGGACGAGGGCGTAGGTGAAGCTACTCCAGTGGTTGGGTTAAGTATGGTGTCAACAATGCGGATCTGCGGCCGTGGACGGGGCATCAGAAGCTGCTCTGGTAGGTTGGATGAGGGTGCGAGGAAGCGGATCTAAGGCCGTGGACTTGTGTGTTGGCAAAGCGGCCCCGGTAGGGTTGATAATGGTATAGGCGAAGCTACTCCGGTGGGGTTGACGATGGTGTCGGCGAAGCGGCTCCGGTAGGGTTGAGGAAGGTGTCGGCGAAGAGGATCAGAGGCTGTCGATGGGGGCGTCGGTGGGGAAGCTCCGGGGGGCGTGGACGAAGCGTCTCCAGTGGGGAGTACGAATGAGCCGCTTCAAATGTGCTGTAGTTGACGAGAGTACCGGCGAAGCAGATCCAGCGCCGTGGACAAGGCCGACACTGAATGGGCTGTAGTACAATGGTGGATGAGAAGTCTACTTGTTTCTAGGGGAGGTGGGAGGGGTAGATGTGGCCGAAGAAGCAGATCCGGCGAGGTGGACGCCACTGGCAGTGAGTGGGCTCTGGTATGTCGGTGGATGAGCAGTCTAGGGTTTTGAGAGGGGTGGGGAGAAAGGCCGATGAAGTACGGATGGCGTGATGTAAGATGCTTTGGTGCTGTGGAGTTAGTCGTTTTTGTGGGAGGAGGAGAGGAAATGGGGGTGCCATGTAGTGGGGGGAACCGGAAGTTACCAAAGCAGCCCCGACCTATTATGTAGATGAGGGCGGTATTGTAACTATTGGTCTCCGTGCACCAAGGACAAAAGGGGAATTTCGCATGCTAAGACTAAGGTGGTGGAAATTTTAGAAGGAGGCAGGAGATTTTGCCGCCCACGGGATCGTTCGTATCCAGTTTCAACTAATTTTGGACCGTGCTAGTGGGAAGGTCATGCGAGACTGT
>NC_041388.1:186941308-186956362 GCF_002162155.2 Triticum dicoccoides | reverse complement strand
CCGATAACTTGGACGTTCACACGGGTGCGGAATATCGTACGGGTGTAGTGGCGTGTTCACAAAAAAGGGATCAAACGCTCAGCCTATGTATTTCTCGTGTAAATAGATAATTTAGTGCAATTGGTTATTTACTTTAAACATAATGCATTGACATAGGGGCGCACAAAAAGAAATGGATATTGTAGTCCGCTACTTAAAAGTGTTACCTCATATTATTACATAGCCTCCATTTCATAAATTGCGTACCCATTGAATTCATATATGAATATTACATATATTACTTCATAATAGAAACTTAAATCATCCAAGACTAATGATTTTGAATGCAAGAGTAACAATGGTGCATGTACATGATAGCTACATTGGTTGTTTGAAGAAACATCACTGTAACTTTGGCATGCACAACTGAAAAGGTTTATTTAAATAGAAAAAAATGTGATACGTGAGTGTCCAATCTTTATAGCGTTGAATCGATATTGTACCTTTGGCCACAATACGAAGTAGATATTGATTTATGTTCAAGCGATGCACGTCCACGATCGCTAGATAGTGATACGTGAATGAATTGTGCAATCTCTCTCACACGCATACATATCTCATTTCCCTGTGGGCATCGAAATCACACACGCGCACTTTGTGTATTTCTCTCCCTCCATCAAGGTTAGAATTCGTCTTTCTACCCCGTCCTACAAGTCTCTCACACAGAAACACACACGCTCTCTCTGTCGAATACGTCCACCCCTTTAATTCCGCCCACCCACAGCCACTAATGTCTCAAAGAATAATAATGTCTCTCACACATATGCCTAAGCTTAACTCGAGTTCCGGAACCATATGAATACATACAATGGGATTCCAGCAGAGCACCTTTTGTTTTGAGATTTTGCTCTCTCTCTCTCCCTCTCTCTCACACACACACATGCTTGCATTTTCATGCACACCGTTTTGTTTATCTTCGTGATGCTTTAAGTATGCCTCGCACAAATGCTATCTACCTATCCCTTAATATAGCTAGATATGTGTCACACAAACTCCTTCTCCCTACTAGCAAGATGCCCATGCGTTGCACGGAACATCAAGATGCATTTGTATGAGTAGTTTATCTTGTGGGAGAAAAGGATGAACTAGGGAATGCCTTATTTGCAAATGCGAAGAGGGGTGTGGGTATCTTTTTGCAAAATTGCCACAATTTCCTTCCTATCCGTCGGATATAAATCGGATGGCTTATATTGCAGGATGGCAGGAACACCATCATCACCAACTTTGTTTTTTATAAGAGTAGAGATATGTAACTGTCACTGCCCGCCCCGACACACACACCCACACCCACACTACCACACACACACACACACTTCCGAACACTGAAGGAGTAGGGTGACACCTTGATCTTGATACTAATCTATCGACTGGCTTCTCTCTCAAACACACACACACACGCACACACACACTACCCGACACCTAAGGAGTAGAGTGGCACCTCAATCTTGATAGTAATCCATCTACTCCTCTTTCAAACACACACACACACACACTCGCTAGTTGTGCCTCTGTGCCTACCGCGCACACTCTCGATACGTCTTTCTCTCCCTCCCCCTCCCCCACCCCAACAATGACAGCAGAAGGGTGACAACTCGATCTGATCATAATCTGTCAATTGGTTTCTCTCTCGAACATTGTGTCTCTGTGCCTCGCTGTAACGCCCTCAATGCGGCTATATCTCCCACGTGTCGAAGCAGGACTTAGAGGCATAACCGCATTGAAAGCAATGTCGCAAGTGAGGTAATCTTCACACAACCCATGTAATACATAAGGGAAAGAGATACATAGTTGGCTTACAATCGCCACTTCACACAATTACATGAATAAAGCATTACATCAAACAGATACAATCAAGGTCCGACTACGGAACCAAAATAAAAGAAGACTACCCCAAATGCTACACAGATCCCCGATCGACCCCAGCCGGGCTCCACTACTGATCTACTAGAACGAAACAACACAAAGGACAAGATCTTCAACAAGCTCCTCCTTGAGCTCGGTTGCGTCATCTGCACGGTATCCTCGGCACCTGCAAGCTGGTTTTGGAAGTATCTATGAGTCACGGGGACTCAGCAATCTCGCACCCTCGCGATCAAGACTATTTAAGCTTATGGGTAAGGTAAAGGTATGATGTGGAGCTACAGCAAGCGACTAGCATATATGGTGGCTAACATACGCAAATGAGAGCGAGAAGAGAAGGCGAAGCGCGATCGAGAAACTATGATCAAGAAGTGATCCTAGAGCAACCTACGTCAAACATAACTCCAACACCGTGTTCACTTCCCGGACTCCGCCGGGAAGAGACCATCACGGTAACACACGCGGTTGATGTATTTTATTTAAGGTCAACTTCAGGTTTTCTACAACCGGACATTAAAAAATTCCCATCTGCCCATAACCGTGGGCATGACTTTCGAAAGTTCAAATCCCTGCAGGGGTGTCCCAACTTAGCCCATCACAAGCTCTCACGGTCAACGAAGGATATTCCTTCTAGCAGGAAGACCCGATCAGGCTCGGAATCCCGGTTACAAGACATTTCGACAGGTAAAAAACAAGACCAGCAAGACCGCCCGATGCGCCGACATCCTGATAGGAGCTACACATATCTCGTTCTCAAGGCAACACCGGATGAGCTCTCCGTACAACTAAAACCAGCCCTCAAGTTTCCCCAAGGTGGCGCTGCAAAGGACTCTAGTTCGGACCAACACTTAGACAAGCACTGGCCCCGGGGGGGTTAAAATAAAGATGACCCTCGGGATGTGCGACTCCCAAGGGAAAAAGGCTAGGTGGCGAATGGTAAAACCAAGGTTAGGCCTTGCTGGAGGAGTTTTATTCAAGGTGAACTGTCAAGGGGTTCCCATTATAACCCAACCGCGTAAGGAACGCAAAATCTGGGAACATAACACCGGTATGACAGAAACTAGGGCGGCAAGAGTGGAACAAAACACCAGGCATAAGGCCAAGCCTTCCACCCTTTACCAAGTATATAGATGCATTAATTAAATAAGTGATATTGTGATATCCCAACAAGTAAACATATTCCAACAAGGAACAACATCTCCATGTTCCAACAAGGAACAAACTTCAATCTTCACCTGCAACTAACAATGCTATAAGAGGGGCTGAGCAAAGCGGTAACATAGCCAAACAACAGTTTGCTAGGACAAGGTGGGTTAGAGGCTTGGTTCAACAATATGGGTGGCATGATAAGCAAGTGGTAGGTATCGCAACATAGGCATAGCAAAAGAGCGAGCAACTAGCAAGCAAAGATAGAAGTGATTTCGAGGGTATGGTCATCTTGCCTGGAATCTCGCAAGGAAGAAGAATGAATCCATGAAGAAGACAAACAGACGTTGTCGAACGGATCCTCACAACACGATGTTATCGGAACCAACCCGAAGAAGCAACACCGGAAAGAAGCACACAACATAGTAAACAAACTTCACATAAGCATGGCACGATGCGCAAACAAGTATGATGCATGTCCGGTTTAAAGAGACATGGCATGGCAAAGTGCAACAAACAGCACTACAAATTAAGTGGAGCTCAATATGCAACGAGTTGCATATTGACGAAACACCACATGACTTATTTAGTTCTCTCTCGGTTATGTACTCAACAATATTAAATGTTGGTTAGCATGGCAAGAGGTGACATAAAATATATCACTTCAACCCAATTATCGTAGTAACTATTTTAAAAGAAACTAGCTAGATGCCCGTGCGTTGCATGGAACATCAAGATGCATTTGTATGGGTAGTTTATCTTGTGAGAGAAAAGGATGAATGAGGGAAGGCCATATTTGCGAACATGGAGAGGGGTGTGGGTATATTTTTGCAAAATTGCCATAGTTTCCTTCCTATCCATAAGATATAAATCCGACGGCCTATATTGCAGGATGACACGCACACCATCATCACCAACTCTGTTTTCTACTCCCTCCGTTCCTAAATATTTGTCTTTCTAGAGATTTCAACAAGTGACTACATATGGAGCAAAATGAGTGAATCTACACTCTAAAATATGTCTACATACACATCCGTATGTGGTAGTCCATTTTAAATCTGAAAAAGATAAATACTCCATCCGTTCCTAAATATAAGACCTTTTGGAGATTCTACTATAAACTACATACAGATGTATATAGACATACTTTAGAGTGTAGATTCACTCATTTTTCTCTGTATATAGTCTATAGTGGAATCCCTAAAAGGTCTTATATTTGGGAACGGAGGGAGTATTTAGGAACGGATGGAGTATAAGAGTAGACATGGAGATATATCTCCAGCATGGTCTACAACAAAAATGTGCTGGACTGGTTAGCGCCGGATGCTCGCAACGCGATGACATGAGTTCGAATTATGTCTTTAACTTTATATTTTTACATTATATATTACTTATTTAATATATATTTCTTTTGCTATTGTACTAACAGTGAAACCCACAGAGTACTTAGAATACAAGATTACGGATGGACTTGTTTCTTTTTTACTTTCTGTATGAAGCTGTAGCCACCCTGCAAGTCACATGTACACTGTACATGCAATTAACTTTTTATAGAGGGATAATCATACACACAATTAACTCAAATGGATTGGATGTCACTTTATTATTTCTAGCATAATAGCATCTCCAACGGCAGCCGACAAATTTCCTCCCGCTTCCTTCCGGGGAGGACGACATCAAACACCAGCGGCATACATTTTCACAACTCTAACCAACCAGATGAAATTCGTGCAAACACGAACTGATTTCATATAAGCATGAAGTATTTCATATAAAAAGCCGGATCTTCATATAAGCATGATGGATTTCATTACATTTACATGAACTAAGCGGTGCCAATCCGGCTCTCTTGGTATAATTAATACTCCCTCCGTCCAGAAATACTTGTCCTAGAAATGGATGTATCTAGACTTATTTTAGTTATAGATACATACAATTTATCCATTCTTATAACAAATATTTCCCGCCAGTTGGAGAGGGAGTACATAATCTAAATGGCTGCCCGCGGATCCCTTTGTCTTCCTCATGTCCGGTAGACACTTGCGGCATCGATGAAGGTCCTCGGAAGAGACGAAGCAGCAAAGAAACCACCTGAATGTGCAGTCGTCGCCTCGACGGTAGCCTTCATGGGTCCCAAGTGGCGGCGGACTCCCGTGTTCTACTTCTCCTCGATGATGGCGGTGGACACGGAGAAGCTAGCCACCGACTCGTCGCTCTCCACGCACCCGGCTTCTGTCTCTGCCTGCATGGCGCTGCCGCAGGCACGAGAGGCGCGCCCACAGACACTGGTGGCGCGATACGACATGGCAGCGATGACGCCCGTACCGGTGTGCTCGCCGCTGTGCCGGTGTGGAGCAACTCGCCACTCCTCATCGAGCTGAACTGGAGTGGCGAGTTGCTGAACCACGCGCCTGCTTGGGGCGGCAATTGGCTCCGTCGGGCCAAGAGAGGTTGGTGAAGCACCGAGCGGCCTCGACCGTATCTGGAGGGCTCGGCGGGCCACCCAGCCGGGTAATATGCCGGAGAACGGCTCCTCGGAAGCCATCGGAAGAGTGGAGAAAATGGTGAAGGAGGAGATGGGGGAGCGGTGGAGGGGTGCGATTCTTGCCCGCTGTCTGTCTGGCCTCGTCTAAATAGAGGGAGGACAGTAGGAGCTTGGCCGGCATCTGGCCTCGTTTAAACTGAGGGCGGACTGGAGGAGCTCGGCCAGTGTTGCATTTAATTCCGGCCCGCTCATGAACGAACGTGTGGCCGGAGCAGGTTTCTCAGTTTGCATGCAGATTTAATGGAGGCGAGGAGGCATGTTCAGCCGGGCGTGCAGTGGGCGGCGCAGTACTATTCGATTTGACAGCGGGTGACGCAGTTCCCGATACGGCTTTAATGCAGATGAGGGAGGGACTAGCGGTTCCCGAAATGTTGAACGGCCAATGCATCCTCCTTCAATTAATGCATGAGGAAGTAATGGGAGGAGGACTGGGAAAAGAGGTTGCACGATGTGAATGCAACGCAGTTTGCCCTCATATAAAGGCGCCCCTCCATTCCAATGCATCTACCACATCATACGCACCTAAGCATTTGCCTAATCACCTACACTAAGCGCAAAAGAGCTCACTACAGACCCATGGCGGCGATGCGCGCGAGCGGCCAACGGCTGTACCAGATGGTCCACGACGTCGGCATACGACATGGCGCCGAGGATCGTCTCCAGACGGTGTTGGAGACCGACTGGTGGATGGCCGCCGTCGACGCCAACTACGACTCTCAGTTGGACCAGATGATCGTTGCCACCACCAACAAGTTCACCATCCTCAAGAAGCTCGCGGGCCGTACTCCTCCAGCCCGAGCGCCCGGGCTCCTCATTGCCTGCCACCCTAATCGGCCTTCATGGCCGGAACCTCTTTCAAGCACTGGTGGCCCTGCGACTGCCCGCTGACGCCACGAAGAATGTCCACCTGGAGGTCGCGCTCGCCGCAATGCGCCTCGCCCTGCAAGATCGTCGACCTACACATCCACGTGTACGAGCAAATCGTGTACATAGGTATCTACAAGGCAGTGAGGACGCTACGACATTAGCATTCCTCAACCGGCTGGAAGCCTTGGATGCCTTTGCTGAGAAGCACCTCGACCTCGCCACAAAAGGCGCCACTCCTTAGCCGCCGGTCGGTGGCCCGGCGCACTAAGTTGAGGAGGAGGAGGAGGTCGTACATTGATGTATGTATCTTTCTTCTTGCCTTCTGTAACCACCACTGCGATCGCATCATCATCGTGGCCTTAATTCTTATTGTGCTATTGCATTCTCGTTCCAGTCAATACCGTCATGTGTGATCCCTTTGCTTAATTATATGCATCACTATAACTAGTACTCCATCCGTCAATTTATAATTTGTGCTTACCTTTTCCATCAACTTCGTGCAACGCGCGGGTATCTTGCTAGAAACACTAGAACATGTCAGACCGCATGTGACCAAACCGACGATGCACCAACCTAGCTACTATGTACCCTGCTTATCTGGCGGAAATAGCCCCGCCCTAGCGTTTCCAATCGTTATTTCTATCTATCGATCGTGCCAAGGAGCAGAACCAAAAAGTTACAATTTATACATGTTTCAATACTCCTACTCCTATAAAAGACTCAGTTGGTGATGGTGGTGTGTCTGCCATCCGTCGTTTCTGACCTTTAGACCTGCATCTAACAGCTATGAGGTAAGTTGTGGCATTTTTGCAACAATAGCCCACTTCTCTACTCGAATTTGCAGAAAACCCCTTATTATCTTGAAAGCAACCACATCCCTCCCTCACCTCATCAAAACAGCCTGAGAAATATATTTTGCGTGAAAAGTACTCCCTCTGTTCCTAAACATTTGTCTTTCTAGAGATTTCAATAAGTGACTACATACGGAGCTAAATGAGTGAATCTACACTTCAAAATATGTCTATATAATTCGTATGTGATAGTCCATTTGAAATCTCTAAAAAGGCAAATATTTAGGAACGGAGGGAGTAATATATTAGGACTATATCAAAACAAGAGTGATTTCTTTCAAGTTTGTGAACAAGTACTACTATTCTACTACTTTGGATCTGTCGCAACGCACGGGCACATTGCTAGTAAAAGGAAAAGGCATGTTGCGTTCGTGTCGCACTCCCCCCACACACGCCCGGGAATCGGGAGTACTCCACGGCCCATCCGACACGACACATAGCTTAGGGAAGGCGTGTTGCCTAGCATTTTCACTTTCATGTGGGACCGTCATTGAGCAAACCGACTATTGGCAAACTGCACCCCGCCCGCCGTCGGGTTAGAAAACATAAACGTGGGGAAGATCTAGCTGTAGCATGGAAGCCAAGAAATTTGGTGTCATATGGGGCTCGTTGATAGAGTAGGAGCATTCCGTACTATTCTACTCCTACTAGTACCAAGTTTGTACTATACAACTAGTACTACCACTATACAACTAGTAGGTATGTGCACGACACAACATCGTAGGAACAAAAAACAGGAAGATCTTGTTTTGTGTGATTTATCTTTTTTCAGTCAACGTAGTATGAATAATATGATGTGGGGGGCACCCATGAAGCTTACGTGGCTTGGTTGCATGGCTACGAAAGGTTAGAGAAAAATAAATAGATAATGTGTTTAGAGTGCACTCCACTAAATAGATATACTTTGGATCCATTGCAACGGGCCGACACATCTATATCTATAGCCCCCACATAGTGTGTGAATAACTTTGAAAGTTGGTCGTTGGATGAAGCCAATCCGACAGTACAAAGATGGCAAATCCGAGCACTACTCGCCGTTGGATATCGTCTACATTCCACCAGATTCTGCCACATGAAGAATCTAGAAGACTCCATGGTTGAACTTCATTCATGACTAACTTTGCCACAACTAAGCTTAGGCAAAGTGTGTCTGCCACAAAAAATGTGGCTAACAAAATGGCCACCACAAGTGTGGCATGATATGGCAAGAAGTTGAGTCTATGACATGTGGACCATGTAGCTAGAAAAGTGTGGCAAGTCACAAGTGTACCAATGAACCAAACACATGCCTGGTGTGTTTGGTAGGGTGTATGAAGGGTGCATGATCCCAAGAGTTCCCTTCTCAACCCACTTTTGGGTGTTTGGTATAGTGTATGGAGGGTGCATGAGTCCACACTAGCTTAGCACAAATACACTAGAAGCATGCATGAAGAGAGCATACATGAAGATGGGTGTTGAGTTGAGCATGCATGAAGAGCGAACAACTATGCTGAGACGAGAACGCAACCAAACACACTTGTGGCACGCCTAAGCTTAGGCATGGCAACCTTAGGCTGCAAACCAAACATCTATACCCCTATATAGTGTGTGAATAACTTTGAAAGTTGGTCCAAGCCAATCCAATGGTACAAAGATGGCAAATCCGAGCACTACTGGCCATTGATATCATCTACATTCTACCAGATTTTGCCGCATGTAGAATCTAGAAGACTCCACATGTAGAAGCATAATGCACAAACCACCAGAATATCATGTGTGTAATGCACGTGTACCTTACTAGTAGTTGGGAGTAGTAGTAATAAAAAAATTCCGGGTTTGGCACGAGCTCGTACTGCAGGATCACCACAAGGCCTGCCGCAGGAGTTACATTTCCCTCTCGGGGCCCACGGGACCGAACTTCAATGGCTTAGTTCCCGGCCTATGAGTCAATGACATGTGGACCGTAAATGCGGCTGGCCCACATGTCATTCTCATGGTGGTGGTGTGGTTCGCGACTCACTCGTTTGAGATGAACCGACCGGTGGTGGCGTGGCCATGGCGAGGGTGCCACAGCTGGGCGTCGGGGCGTTACGAGGCATAGATGGCCACACCGGCGGGTACTACTTGTAGTACAGAAGTACTCCAGCTGAGGATTGATGCCCAGGACGAAATGTGTCACAACCGCTGGATGAAAATTCGATGGCGCGGGAGTACGGATCGGAGCACAGCAGCGGAGCAGGAAAACCGCGTCCAATCGGGTGTGGTTGTGGTAGAAAGTTGATGGTCGCCGCAGTTCAGCTGGCCCGCATGTCATGCACACAAAGGTAGAGGAGCGGTGGGGCCGAGAGGGATGAGGCGCACGTCGGGGGGATGAGGATCCCCTGACGTGAACAATCCTACCATTCTTTCACTGACATGTGGGACCCCCAAGTGTGGGTCCCACCTGTCAGTGAAGGAAAGGCAGGGTAAGGTAGTGATAGCCACGTCAGAGGATCCATGTCCACGTTGGTGGACGTCGTGCTTACAGGTAGGCTTGGAGTGGTGTCGTGGGAATCGTGTGGGGGTGTGGCAGTGATAGAAACAAGAAACGTGATGGTTGCCATAGTTCAACTTCCATGGACAAGCTGTCATGTCTGCTGACACATGTATATCAAAACTAGAGTGTTTATATTTCAAGCACGTGAACAAGTATTATTCTACTACTTTGGATCCATTGCAACGCACGTGCCAGCACATTGGTAGTAGTAGTGTCTATCTCTATCTCTAGAGGCCTTCCCTCGTTCATCCTTTTCTCTCACAAGATAAACTACTCATACAAATGCATCTTGATGTTTCGTGGAACGCACGAGGATGTTTCCTTGCGGGTCTCTCCAGCGCGGCATGGCCGTAGTTGCAAGTTGACGCCCCTTGAGATGCCGACGTTGAGGGGCACTCGGATTTCCTCTGATGAGCAGGTAAGATGAGTTTGATCACGTAGTAAATGCATTCTAAAGACTACATCCATGTCCATTTCCTAATTCTCCCCCTGCCCACTGTTTCACAGGTTAGGCTTAGTGCGAGTGGAGATTGGCTTGCATATGTACGAGAGGGTACCAACATCAATTTGCACAACATTTACAACGGTGACACCGTTCCCGTAGAACCGTTGTCCAACATTGGGATCAGCCATGCAACGGGCCACCGCATGAATTGGTACGATGGAACCACTGTGAGATTGAATAAGATAGCACGAACCTTGCACATGGCGGTCAAAGGTGGACCATGCTGTCCGCGGCCGATTTGTTGACGTACGAGTACGAAGATGTTGTGCTCCTTTCTAACCGCATCTTCGCGGTGACAAACTAGGGGACTTGTTTCGTATGGGATACATCCTACAATATACTCCCTCTCTCCCAGTTTATTTGTTTTGAATCTTTTCGTTTTATAAGTTTCAAATTCAAATTTAGAGCTCCCCGTCACATGTTGAGATTACAATGTCCATTAAATTGTTGCGTGCATGTAAAGAAACAAATCTCGAGTTTGGCACAAGTTCATGCAGCGGTAGCACCAGCCCGTCGCAGGAGTTACATTTCCCTCTCAGGGCCCTCGGGACTGAGCTTCAGCGCCTTACTACACATGCCTTTGAGTCAATAACATGTGGACCCGGTAGGCGGCTGGTCCATATGTAATGCTCCCGAAGGCAGAGGGGCGGTGGGGCCAAGAGGGTTGAGCCGCTGGTCGGGGGACGTGTGGTGTCATGGGTTCATGCGGTGTCGTGGGACTCGCGTGTGGCTGTGGTAGAAACTTGATGCTCGCCGCATTTAAGGTGGCCCACATGTCATGCACACAAAGGCAGAGGGGAGGTGCGGCCGAGAGGGGTGAGGCGCATGTCGGGGGACGTGGTGCCGTGGGTTGGAGCGGCGTCGTGGGAATCGTGAGTGGCAGTGGATGAAACGTGATGGTCGCCGTAGTTGAACTTCCATGGACAAGTTGTCATGTCTATGGACACATGCATTGCATACCGATCACTCGAAGGAGTAGTAGAGAAACCTAGGCGGATAAATAGTTCCTTATAGTCAAGCGGACCCATGCTACTACTTGTTCCAAAGACATGCACACCATCGAAATAGTCCATCTATATCAATATACACAGAGAGGGAATAATTTTTTGTACAAGAGAGGAAATAGTTCATCCATCCATAATGCCCTGCTGCTGGTGCAGCCTGATACATCTCCAATGTATCTATAATTTATGAAGTATTCATGCTATTATATTATCTGTTTTGGATGTTTATGGGCTTTACCAAACACTTCTATTGTCAGGACCCCGATTCCAAGTCACATTGGTCTAGCCGGTAACACCTCATATCACTTTGCGGCCTCACGCACGGTATTCCCACGGTTGTCGCCTTACCATGGCCCGGGACCGTTTGCGCCTTTTGGCTCACGTATATGATAGTGTCGCTACCATCCATGTGACAGAGAACCCGGGCCGACATGGCTAGTCGTGAACCCAAAGCGGCACCAACCTATGGGGACAGGCATACATGAATCACATCGAGCATGTCGGTCAGCAGCGTGTGAATCCGGGCTGTAGCACTGGGCTAACAGGACTCCGGGAATCGGGCTGTAGCAGGCTAGGCAGGACTCCGGATGTCACCGCGTGACATTTCCCCGAAGGGACAGACACAGGAACGAAGTGAAACACATGCCGGCCAGTCAAGTGTCCTGAGCAGTAGTGCTGGGCTAGCAGGACTCCGGTGAACCGGGCTGTAGCGGACTACTATGGCTCATGGAAACACAAGACTACATTTCCCCATAAGAGGGGCTACCAAGGATAAACAACTAGGTTGTCGGATCCCACACATACCAAGCATTTCAATCATACAGACAATATGCTCGATATGTGTAAATACAAGATGGCATCACAACATAACTCTACGACTCAAGTATTTATTCATTAGGCTCCGAGGAGCGAGATATTACAAACATGGGTCTCATGACCCAACAATCATAGCATACAAATCGAAGCACATGCGGAAGCTTAACATGTCTGAGTACAGACATCTACAAATGAAAGAGGCTAAGAAGCCTGACTATCTACCAGATCCTGCCGAGGGCACAAGATCGTAGCTGAGGTATCAAGCTAAACGTCAAAGTCCACGCGGAACTACTAGAGAGACTGAGGTCTCTCTGCAAAACATAAATTAAGCAAACATGAGTACAAATGTACCCAACAAGACTTACATCAGAACTAACTACATATGCATCGGTATCAACAAAGGGGGTGGTGGAGTTTAACTGCAGCAAGCCAGCTTTGACTCAATGGCTAACCTGAACTACGACTGCAAGCAACTCTTTTGAGGTGGCACACACGAGTCCACATATTCACCATTCAATACACCACTATGGATCTGCTCCCGTCTCCCTACGAGAACGCCATCCATAGCACTCACGCTTATCTTGCGCATTTTAGAGTATCCACTTTCACTTGTCTATGAACTATGCAAGGGGTCCAAGTTTCCATATCCGAGGAATCCGGCTATTCGAATAGATAATGATAACCCTGCAGGGGTGTACTTCTTCACACACGCTCCCACCACTTACCGTCGTTTACACGACACGTACTCGGCAACCTTCAAGCGGAAGCCCAACGAGGGTGTCGGCCACGGCCTACCTAAACACTCAAGTCTCTAGTCCAGGATTATTGCCTATCCAGGTTCCATCCGTAGGGAGTCCGGCCGAGGTTTCCACATACGGCCCCGAACGATGTGAACAGGGTTCCCGAGACACCAAACGGGCGCCCGGTACACTGTGCCACGGTGTATCTACCGCATCATAGCCCACCCCTAGGGTCAGCGCTACGCACGACCGCCAACACATAACCTACAAACACCAGAAACTAGTTGCAACTCCTGGACAGAGTACTAGGGTGATTAAGAAGCCGAGAGGGTCAATTAAGGATCCCAATGAGTGGTAGTTGCTGTTCATGGATCACAAACACAGAACTCAGTTCCTAAGAACAGTTTCAATGAGACAACCCACCATGTACTCCTACATGGCCTCTCACCGCTACCTTTACCAAATCGTGTTCACACACTTAGCTCACACATAGTAGGACATGTTCACAACTTTCCAATTCATCCCCGATGAATCGGACCTGACACAACTCTAAGAAATAGCAGGCATGACAAACAAGCATGAATGAGTAGGCACATCAGGGCTCAAACAACTCCTACTCATGCTAGTGGGTTTCATCTATTTACTGTGGCAATGACAGGTCATGCAGAGGATAAGGGGTTCAACTACCGCAGCAAGTAACAAATGAATCGTTGTTGTCCTAATGCAGTAAAAGAGAGCAGGAGCGAGAGAGTGGGATTGTATCGGAATGAACAAGGGAATTTTGCTTGCCTGGCACTTCTGAAGATAGTATAACTCTTCATCGGTGTCATTGATCACATCGTCGAAACATACGTCTACCGAGGGGAACAATCACCGGCAAACACAGAAAGAATACAATTAATGCAATGCACATTATGATGCATGATCATGACATGTCAATATGTTGTGATTTGAGCTAATGCAACTAAAACCAGATTAAATGAAGTTGGTTTGAACCAAAGACTCAAATTCAACTCCATATGTGATTATTTAAATGCCACTTATTTGATTTGACCTGATCAGCAGGCATAAGTTTTTCAAACATGCATGATAATGCCATAATCAGATTCTTGGGATTTTTCTGATAATTTTTCATATATAAATTATTTCATTTGGAGTTACGGTTTAATTTCTATGAATTTTAGAAGTTTTGGGCATTTTCTGGAATTTCTGAATTAGAATAAATCCAGAAAATGAGTTATTGCGTCAGCACTGCGTCACTATGACGTCAGCTGGTCAACAACGCCTAACCAGAGTCAAACCTGACAGTGGGACCCATATGTCATCCACTCAGCTAATCAATATAGTTAACTAGCCTTAAATTAAACCTAACTAAAATGTCAGTGGGGCCGGGGCCCACATGTCAATGACTCATCTAGTTAACTAAGTTAATTAACACTAATTACCTAACACTAAATAAACAGGGGCCTGGGCCCACACGTGATTGACCCAGGGAGTCAAACCCCTGGTCAAGAGGGTCAACACGCCGGCGGCTTGACACCGGCGATGACAGACGCGGCGGAGAGGCTCGGGTTTCACCGTCTGGCGATAGTTTGACTCGCGGTTTGGCTCTACACGCAGTTGGAAGTGTGCCGCGTCCAACGGAGCAGGTGGCTGGGTGAGAGGGGGCCGGAAACGGCGACTGCAACAACGACAGGCGGTGGCCGGAGTTCGGGTGACGACAGATTCATCGCTACGGTGTGCAAAACGACCGGTTCTCGACGCCTAGTAAACCTACGCATGCCCACAAGCCCTTTGGACACGCTGGCATGGCCAAATGGTCGCTGGAGCAACTCCGGCAACGAGCCCGAGCGGCGGCAAAATTTGGCCATGGTAGGAATCGCAGCTAGAGGGCGAGAGGAGCAGCGGGGTTGGGGGGGAAGAGAGAGGAGCTCACGGCGGTTGCTACGGTGGCCTCGGCGAGCTCGGGGAGGTCTGGTGCAGGCGGAACAGCGGAGACAATCTCCAGCGATCCGAGGAGGAAGACGATGGCGGGATGGTGATGCAGAGCTCCTAGTGAGGCGTAGCTCGAAGAGGAGGAAGAGGGCGTCGTGGCGGAGGTGCTGGACTGATCGGGAGTCAAGGCATCGATGGTGGGCGCGGCAGCAACGAGCGGCAGCGACGGTG
>NC_041388.1:186920670-186941078 GCF_002162155.2 Triticum dicoccoides | reverse complement strand
CGTCCAGGTGTCCAGAGCGACGTCGGGGAGGCGGCGAGAAGCATGAGGTGGCTCGGGTGCGTGCCGGCGCGCGGCGGCTATGCGCCTCTCGTCCTTCTGGCGAGAGGTTGGTGGTGACTGGCACGGCCAGTGGGCCGGGCCAGCTTTGCCTAGTTGGGCTGCAGGTAAGGCCAGGTAAGCCTTTTCCCTTTTCCTGTTTTTTCTTTTTCTGTTTTGTTTTCTTTGTTCTTATTTAGTTTAGGAACTAAATCATTTTAGATAATTCTGAAAATTATTTTGGAGGTTAACTGAATTATTTCAGGGCTCCACAAATAACTTCAGAATATTTGGACCATTTAAAATATATATAGCATTTAAACGGCTCCAATTCAAATACTTTTGTGTTAATTCAAAAAATCCAAAGATGACCTAGAAATATATTCATCATTTTTGGGAGAGGTTTTCACCTTAACCAGAAGTCATGAACTTTTCTTAGGGGCATTTTGGGTTTATTGAAAAAGATTTTAATCAAGCCTAGATGGATTGATTTAGTGCTAGGGTTTGAACAATCCCCATTTCAAGTTTAAAAGAAATTTAGACATGATGCAACAACCAAGCTAGTCCAAGTGCATAGCAAGGCTAGGGATGTTACATCTATATTATTTTTGGGACTAACCTATTAACCGGAGGCCCAACCCAAATTGTTGTTTTCTTTCCTATTTTATTGTTTCAAAGAAAAGGAATATCAAACGGAGTCCAAACGGAATGAAACCTTCAGGAGAGTTATTTTTGGAACGGAAGCAATCCAGGAGACTTGGAGTAGATGTCAGGGAAGCATCGAGGAAGCCACGAGGCAGGGAGGCGCGCCCTACCCCCTGTGCGCGCCCCCACCCTCGTGGGCCCCTCGTGGCTCCCCTGACTGACTTCTTTCGCCTATATATGTCCATATACCCTAAAAACATCAGGGAGCAGAATAGATCGGGAGTTCCACCGCCAGAAGCCTCCGTAGCCACCGAAAACCAATCTAGACCCGTTCCGGCACCCTGCCGGAGGGGGAATCCCTCTCCCGTGGCCATCTTCATCATCCCGGCACTCTCCATGATGAGGAGGGAGTAGTTCACCCTCGGGGCTGAGGGTTTGTACAAGTAGCTATGTGTTTGATCTCTCTCTCTCTCTCTCTCTCTCTCTCTCTCTCTCTCGTGTTCTTGAGTCGACACGATCTTGATGTATCACGAGCTTTCCTACTATATTTGGATCTTATGATGTTTCTCCCCCTCTACTCTCTTGTGATGAATTGAGTTTTCCATTTGAAGTTATCTTATCGGATTGAGTCGTTAAGGATTTGAGAACACTTGATGTATGTCTTGCATGTGCTTATCTGTGGTGACAATGGGATATCACGTGATCCACTTGATGTATGTTTTGGTGATCAACTTGTGAGTTCCATTACCTTGTGAACTTATGCATAGGGGTTGGCACACATTTTCGTCTTGACTCTCCGGTAGGAACATGGGGGCACTCTTTGAAGTTATTTGTGTTGGTTGAATAGAAGAATCTGAGATTGTGTGATGCATATCGTATAATCATACCCACGGATACTTGAGGTGACATTAGGGTTTTGGTTGATTTGTGTCTTAAGGTGTTATTCTAGTACGAACTCTTTAATAGATCGATCAGAAAGAATAACTTTGAGGTGGTTTCGTACCCTACCATAATCTCTTCGTTTGTTCTCCGTTATTAGTGACTTTGGAGTGACTCTTTGTTGCATGTTGAGGGATAGTTATATGATCCAATTATGTTATTATTGTTGGGAGGACTTGCACTAGTGAAAGTATGAACCCTAGGCCTTGTTTCAACACATTGCAATACTGTTTGTGCTCAGTTTTATCATTAGTTACCTTGCTGTTTTTGTATTTTCAGATTACAAAAACCATTATCTACTATCCATATTGCACTTGTATCACCATCTCTTCGCTGAACTAGTGCACCTATAAAATTTTACCATTGTATTGGGTGTGTTGGGGACACAAGAGACTCTTTGTTATTTGCTTGCAGGGTTGTTTGAGAGACACCATGTTCGTCCTACGCCTCCCACGGATTGATAAACCTTAGGTCATCCACTTGAGGGAAATTTGCTACTGTCCTACAAACATCTGCACTTGGAGGCCCAACAACGTCTACAAGAAGAAGGTTGTGCAGTAGACATCACAGCCTTATCTTCTTCTTGTTGTTGTTCATTTTTTGTGGCAGACGGCTTCGCAACAAGCTCTTTGGACCTTGAAGCTATCTCGAAACTCACACATGCATCGAGGGCAGCATATTTTATCCGCTCGTACGTCAAGGGATAATTCTCCCATCCAGACGACCTTAATGCCACCGTCCCGTCACCCTTCTGAAGATTTGCACCGAGCACAAAATTTGCTACGTCAGATAGGGATGGTGTCTGTTTATCACAATCTTCTACAAGAATTTTGATTCTGGTTTGTAGGTCAGCGATGCTTTTCAAATCAAGGTTGTACGGCTCCAGCTTCTGTTTGTCCCCTTCGATGGCTTCCCCACAGAAGTATATGTCCTCCCGAGACAAGAAATCGTGAAGCTCACCTCGTATGGAGGGCGCATGTATGATGTGGTACACCAAAACATCATCTTCGAGGCACAGCTGAAGGACGGCGGCGTGTTGGATCTTCCCAGTGGCACGCTTCGTGTACTCTGCATCGAGACCGATGACCCTCGTCTCTACCTTTTCGAGGGAGTTGGATACATTGTTGATCCACTTCCGAATAACCCTTAGGTGGACGGTGACGGTGGCAACTTTGCTCAACGAGCCTTCGACGAGGACATGTTGGACGCTAAAAACCTGCATCTCGATCTCTTTCGCCATTTGGAACTGCTGGAACGAAGGTCTATGGTTTGGAGAATTAGTATTAGATGGCTAGTCTAACTGAAGTAGTAGATGATTATTTAAAGAGGTTACAACAATGTGAACGCAGTGGGGTTTGGATGCAAATGAAGACGAAGGGGAGGTGAAGAAGCTGAGGAAAATTGGTTTCCGGTAGAGAAGTAAATGGGAGAAGTGGCGTGCAGGTAGTTGATTAGACGACTAGGTAGACTAAACGAAAAGGCTATGCAGGTAGACCGAGGAGTCGTACCTGTTCGTGTACGTGCCCATCCTTCCTGATAGGTGGGACCTATGCAAACAGATAAAAAATGTGTTGTAGCTGGTTCAGATGGATATTGGCGCGTGCGTGGGAGACACAACATTCTCTGATTAAGGAATACACGGTTATCCTCATCAAAAAAGAAAAGGCCCATCTTCGCGCTTCCGCATGTACGAGAATTTGGTCTTCTCGCAATATGGATGATACCTGGAGGATGAAGTGAACATGCATGCTAGCACAGGAGACCTATTTCCTCTATACAGTACTGGAGTACTCATGTTCCTACTACTACTACTACTAGTAGTAGTAGTACAACTATGGTACACTTGATGGTCAAAATACTATTCATTTGGTCCTCATAGTGAAGTGACAACACCCTGCGCCTGACACTAGTCCAGGCGGCGTGTTCGGGTTACCAAAGTCAGCCTCACCCTATGCACTGTGCAGTCTGTCACCGCCGCTGTACAGCACATTAGCATGCCTTGCCTCGTCTCCCTCTCCCCTCCCATAGCACCACTCCATCTCCATCTCCATCTCCATCTCCGTCTCCTTCTCACTATGCCCCCGTGTACCATCGCCTCGCTCGCACCGACAGCCTTCTCCCTCGTAAATCAAGCCCCCCAAAACCCCCACCTTCCAAACTCCACCATGGCCAAACAAGAACCGCGTAGCATCCATATGAGCCGCGATTGGAGCAGTCTCCCTAGTGACATCCTCGACCTTTGTTGTTCGTGTATGGATATGTTGAGCGCTCTGCGGCTGGCTGCATGCTCGAGGGACATGCACACGACCATCATTGAAGCGAGGCCTATGCTTTTCAAGACACCATGCTTGCTGCTATCTGGTCTTGCGAGATTGGCTCACCATGATACGGAGGTGTACATGATGCCCCTCGACTTCAATCTGATCTCCATTAGCCGAAACTTATTTGCAGTTATGTAGTGGGTCGTCGTACATCATTTCCCTCGACTTAGATCCGATCACCATCGCCCGAAACTTCTTGGCAGGTATGTACTGGGTCAGCATGAACTCCCACTAGATGGCTTCCTTCAGAGAAGGGGAAGACGGTAAAAAGTTGGTGCTTGTGAACTTCCAAACCTCCCATGAGATTATCCTACCTCCATTGGATTATATAGAGTTTTACCATCATAGTCCAAGTCATCTAGATTACCATGTCAGTTGGACGGACCTTGTTTTGTAGAAGATTGTAATCTTCCAAGTGCCCACACAACATGCGAATTACGCAGACTTCAAGCTAATTGCCTTGTTCGACCGCGGACTTGCCTATCTTTACGCAGGTGCCTTCTTTAGCTGGAGACAACTCAGCTCGCAGTGGATCATCGTCAAAGCTGATACACACTTCTGTGATGCTATTGAACACAATGGCATCATCTACGCGATCGACAAAGAAGATGGCACCACGTCTTGCTGGGACGACGCGTGTAAGTTGTTTCCGTCTCATGTTAATGATGACGCCATGACACTGTTTGAACTTTTTGTGATGATTGGCATATCCCTGTTTGAGCAGAATTTGAGTAGAACTATGGCAATGTATTAGAGACGCCGTAAATCAGCTATACTTGGAATGAGTTAATTCATGCGATTGTGACCATGTCATTACAGCCAATTTGTACCCCTGAATAATCAAACGGTTAGGAATATATGGATACTCTCCTTATTTTACAGCAATCTATATACTACTACTAAATATGAGTGTGTATCAATGGCCATGTTAGTTTCCTCATTTTCATGATGTAGAAACATGCACCACACTTTTGGTTTCATCTAACCATACATTAGGGAGGTAAATGTGCATATGGAGAACTCTATATTTGGAACTAGTGAAATCCTGTAATGCTTACCATGTGTACATACCTATATTCGCCCTTCAGCAATCAATGGATAGAATAATATCCTCACAAAATTTTTGCCCACAGAACACGAGTATATAATAATGCATGGTCTGTAGTTACCTTGAAGAACGTGTTTGTGAGGACAGAACATGATTACATAACATGCATGACATGGTAGTTTCCTATGAAGAATCGATTGCGAGATAACATGAGTATAACCATGCATGTCACTTCTATATTTTCAAACCCAGTATACATTTCCCTGTATTTTCCTCCCAGGGACATATCAATGCTGTTTCTTGCATTATCCTACTCATACTCTGAACAATGTTGATCTTACATTAGCAATGACTGTCCTTTTTGATATGATGCAGTGTCCCTACAATTACCGCCCTTTGTAATCACACCACCTTTGCCAAAAACAGGGAAGCACAACTGGTTCCTTGCTCGATCAGATGACGGCAAAAGACCGATGATCATTCGGACACATGAGGCGGAAAAGTTATATTGCAAAAACCCCATTGTATACAAGCACCGAGAAATACGTGAGTATCCGGACAGTGGATGTTACGTCTATGAGCAGGATACCAGCTTGTTGGGGCCTTCAGGATTTTTTAGTTGGAGGCGGGTAAACAACCTTGGTTCACACTCTCTGTTTCTCAGACTCAATTATTAGATTAACCAGGAGATCGCTGTTGGCAAGGACCTTGTTGGCAAAGAGGCTCTATTTGCTATGGAAAACTGTGTCTACACGGCGAGCCCTAGGAGTTCGGGAGAAAACTCCCCTGATTGTCAATGATACAGCCTGCAGCCAAAACAAGGTGAGAATGACAAAGGCATCTGGATTTACTTTGATCCTTGGATGTCTCAATTACGACATGCAGTGATGTGGTTCAAGCCTTCAGGTTGATAGGTAATTGGGCTGTTGCGCCGAAAGGGTGGAGTACTGGTGTCTCTGGATCGTTGGTCGCTGAAGCGGGGCTGCAAATTATGATGGTGTTGGATCATCTCTTCGAATGAATTTGTTGTCTTTGATGCTTGTTCTGGATGGGTAGTTCTTTCTTTTGTTATGCATATTCCTTGTCATTTGGTCATCCTCGTCTATGTCAATCTTACTATGTAATAGTTGCCTCTGTTTAGAATGTCATTCTCGTCTGGATCACAAGAGTCTGAGCGCTGCAGATGGGTGCATTTTTGGTGGTGTAGCAAGACTTCTTATGAACTATCATGTCTTGCTGTTTATGTCAGTAGTAGTCACTAGTTAGTGTTTGAATGTTGTATATATCGTTGTTTCTAACTGTTTATTGTCTCGAACTACTGGTGGGCTAAATGAGAGCATCACCATTCTCCAGTGTTCAGAGTGTATCTCCTTTTTTCAAGTTATATAATTTGAGCTCAATGTCTTTTTGATGATGTACACTTGTTTGGGCCAGTGAGGTGTCGTTGAATATGGGCCGAGTAGTAACGCAATGCCAAACAAGTCAATTATGACTCTTAGGCCGGGCTCTCAAAAGATCCTCAAAAAAGGCCGGGCTCTCCAAAAAAGAAAGAATAAGGACTCTTAGGCCAACATGTGGTCGCCACCGGCTTTTTCATGCGCTTGCGCGCCGAGAGCATATTAGCGCATGTTCGGAATTCATGCTACCTTTTCATCCCCAATCTCCCGCCCTCCCCCACCTCTGGAATCTCGATTCCTACTCCAGTTCCCCCATATCCCCCTCTAGTACTCCCTATACTCAAGCGCACTATCATGTTGCCGGTCAACATGGATCTCCGAGCTGGAGATCCTGAGGTCCGCCCTGCCTTCGATCGCTGCGTGTTGTCGCTCAACAGTGGCATGGCGGCGCTTGACGACCAGTTTGCCGGCAAAGTGCTGATGGTAACCATCAATGGCGACCGACCTCCCATCTCGCCGGACGACCTTGTCAAAGCTCTTGGCATTGCGCACGGCATCCAAATAAGTGACTTGCTCATCAAAGTCTGTCCGCCACCGGCTGATTTCTTCGTCAGGTTCCGGACAACCGTCGACTGCAGTCGTGTGTTTGAATCTTCCCAGCATTTGATCTACGATGGTGCGCTGGTGAGATTTGATCGGTGGCACCTAGGATGGGGCTCGGTACCCTCTGAGCTTGAGTTTTTCACAAAGCTTACCTTCCATGGCATGCCTCGACGTGCTTGGAACAGCAAGTCCACGAATGAGCTTATCAATGACCTTGGAGGTGAGCTCGTAAGTATGTTTGTTCCTCCAGACAGCTGGGCTCTGATGGTTATGGCATGGATGAAGAAGCCGTCCACCATACCGAAGGTGATTGGTGTTGAGATACCGGTGCAGGAACCGGGATTGTACTATTCGTCGCCACCAAGGCCGCCGTGGACCACATTAGGGATGTACCTGTATCGAGTGTTCGTGCATGTCGAAGAAGTGGTCAATCCATCAATCAAAGTCCTACCGCCGCCGCTGGTGCCAGGATCCGCCGACGACGTCCATAACAGGAGTCAATGTTAGACTTTCCCCGTGTTGCTCGGAATGATGGATGGCACAGGGCCTACTCCATTGCACGGCGGAGGCCACTGCTTCTTTGGGAGAAGAGGCAGGGCTGGCTGCCTGGATGTGCTCTAATTTGAGGTAACAACTGAATCTTGTCAGATACTAGTTAAATCCGAGCTATGGGTGTGAAGCACTGATGTGCCAGTACATTTGATTGTGACCTGTTCTAATTTTGTACCTAAACTTTTTTTAGAAAGGGTTGTGCATCAACTTAATGTGCTAGCAGAACTTATTGTGTTGTCTGTCTGTTTTGTTTGCACAGCATTCAAGATATTTCACCGTCATTGATAAAGACGATGAACCGTTATGTACGAGTTTGTTGGTTTCAACATAGCCCTACCCGTAGTGATCCACTGCTTCCATCCTGATTGTGCCGCCTGCGTGAAATTTTTGTATGCAAGTTTAGTGTGCTATGATGTTCTATATGATTGTGTCAACTATATAAGTTTTTACTGAGCATCAGCAATGCATATGGCTGAAAGATGTATTTACGAGAGTCGACCGATGGGTCTCTCTCTCTCACACACACACACGCACGCACAAACGCACAAGTGGGACCCGTTGAATTATTTCTTTGCTTGTGACAACTTTTAATTAGGTTCCACTGTAATCTAACTTTTTTCTTAAGTTATTAACTGAGCTCAGTGACTTCAAAAAGTTGTACCGAAGCCTTGTTTGGGCCTTTCCGGCGTCGCTAAATGTGGGCTGAGTAGCCATGTTAGGTTGTACTGTACTACACATGCATTTTTTCAACATCAGCAATGCAACTGGGCCGACAGTTGTACACAATATCCGGGTCAACTTGTTATTCCCCGCCCCGCCGGGCTGCAAACTTTCCTAGGAGGTATGCATTAGGCTTAACAAGAAAATGGACTTTAGGAAATAATAAATGGGATGTAATTATAATAACTGGGCAGTAACTATAAAAAAATGCACCAAACGCGTAATTAGTTTAAAAATATATTATTTTTGGATTTTGAAAATTTTAATTTCATTACTTGTTGCGCGCGCAATATTTTGTTGGATTTTAACGTAATACAACTTTATTTTGAAATTATATTTAATATGACTAGAAATTTTGGATAAAAATATTTCGGATCCCATAAAAATGTGGGAATTTTTTTTGAATTATGTTTTGAGCGGTTGGTTGAAATTATTAATCATTTTTTTGAGGAATGGTTGAAATTATTAATCATTGTCCTAGCTAGAAAATGGGCTGTACTTTTAACAAACTGTAAATGGGCTGTAGTAAATTCCATTAAAATTAAAAAATGGGTTGTATATTCTTACAAATCGCAAATGGGCTATATGTTCTCTGCCACACACTTGTGGGCCTTCTAAGTTGACGCGTCCCCTAAAATAAAACTAAGTTGACGCGTATGCAAGGCTTTGTCAACAACACACGGTTCTGGCAGCTGTGGCCGTTGGATGTCCATCCAACGGATGTCGTGCTTCTTCTTCAATCTCAGATATTCTTGTTTCAGCCGCCCAAAAAATGATTCCTCACCCTGACATCTGGGGCGCACCATTTCGGAGGATGACCTGTGGGCCTACTAAGTTGACGCGTACCAAGGGCTTTGTCAACTTAGTCAATATAAACGATTCTAGCTGCAGTGACCGCACGATGTCCATCCAACGGCCGTAGTGCTTCTTCAACCTCTGGTCTTCTTGCTCCAGCCACCCAAAGCAGCGCCGGTCGTGCCGCATGCTCCTGCCTCCCGTGGCCGGCTGTGATGTCGTGGAGGCCTCACCGCCCCCTACTACTCCCACCGCTGGCCAGGCCATCCCTCTACTCACCCACACCCCCTGTTATTCTACGGCGATGGCAGCCTCACACCGCAGCAAACCAGTGAACCCTCATACTCCTCTACGCGTGGGCATCCACTCCCGCGTCTTCCCCGTCTCCGTGTCGTCCCCTTCCTAGGCCTAGCCGTCATCCACTACCCTGGTGCTCTCGGCGCGGCGTGGTCAACGTGGTCAAGGAACGGCTTCCGTCGGACGTGGACTGTACATGGAGAGGCTGACAGCTGGGTCCACGGCCGCAACAATGAAGTGCCTCCTTATTACGCAGAAAATAATGATTCCTCCACCTGACAGCAGGGACCCACCAGATGGGCAACCGTATTTCACGGAAAAAATGTTTCCCCCTTGACTGCTGGGACCTACCAGCTACATCTTCGCACACAAGGACGTGCGTCCAAAAACAACGATTTGCCCCCTGACTGCTGGGACCCACCAGCTACATCTTCGCACGCAAGGAAGTGCCTGACAGTTGGGACACACCTGGTCAAAGCGTGCGTAGCGTTGTCATTCTGGTCGCGAACATGTACGTACATACTGGTCGATGTAGAGGCGTGCACGTAGCATGTACACGTATGTACAACGGCCAGTGTGCAAGAAAGAAAATACGGCCACGTATATACATACGGGCGGGGTCTCGAACGCCTACTCACGCATACGTACGGCCAGGGCTCGTGTACATGGCTAGGTGGGAATGGAGAAACTGCGTCGTCGTCGTGTTCATGGGGAGCCAACCGGCTGGGTCAGAACGGAATGCGTCGTCGTTTTCATTGGGAGGGCTTGGACGGAACAACCGATGGAAACGAGGCCTGGCGTACCGCAGAACGGAGGAAACGACCTTGTGTTCGACCGGCCACGTTCGAAACATGATACTGTTCATCGGGAGGGGTCTGGCGTACCGCAAAACGGAGGAAACGGGGTCCTGTTGATCGGGAGGGGTGTGGCGTACCGCAAAACGGAGGAAACAGACTTGTGTTGGAGCGTTATGGTCGAAACGGGGGTCCTGTTCATCAGGAGGGGTGTGGCGTACCGCAAAACGGGACTCCACGGGATACTGTTCACCTCAACCGTGGACCCCCTCCAGCCTCCACGGGCTACTGTTCATCCACCGTCAACCTCCTCCAGCCTCCACCTGCGACTGTGTATCCACGGGCTCCTGTTCATCCAGCCTCCACCGTGCGCTACTCCACCGGCTGATGTTCAACCAGCCCTCTCCACGGGCTCCTGTTCAACGACCCCTCCACGGGCTACAGTTCATCCAGCCCTCCACCATCTACTATTCATCCAGCCCTCCACGGGGTCGTCCTGTTCATCTAGCCCTCCACGGGGTCCTGTTCATCCAGCCCCAACCGTCTCGATCGATCGGGGTCTTGTTCATCCAGAGGCAACACCACGGGGTCCTGTTCATCCACCCCCACCGGGAACTGCTCATCCAACCCCCCAGCAATGCTCACTGTTCATCCAGAGGAAGCATCGACTGGCTTCAGTTAGCAGTAGTAGCGAAGGAATCGCTCGATCGGGTTCAGTTAACAGCCATCGATCGCTCAGCTCTAGTAACGCGTAGCCTGCAGTGCAATCGCTCGGGTTCAGTAGGCGAACGCCTCGCTCGGGTTCAGTTAGAGCCCAACGCCTCGCACCCAGGTGCGTGCGTGTACGAGAGAAATGCGGAAAACTCCGTGCATCGCTCGGCCCTAACCACCCACCGTAACTGAGAACACCCCGATATTTTCCTCGCCCTTGCTTCTACCACGGTTTTTTCCGTCATGGACGGCCCAAAGAATGTCATGCAGCTGCGTCTCCGGCCCGCCCAGGACGAAAAGCCCATTTTCTGTCATGATTTTTTGTCATAGAAGTAGGAGCCCACCACATCTATGATGATACCGGGTTTTGTCACAATTATCGTCATAGAAGTGTCATAAGTATAACAGAAAAAAAATCGTTCGATCCAAAATGTCACAGATGTGTCTTTTTTTGTAGTGATGGTTGGTTTTTACCTTAATGAACGTTAGTAGTTTCGGATGCTTGCTAATAGTTCCAATCATAAGTGCATAGAATTCCAAGTCAGGGATGACATGCTAGCAGTGGCCTCTCCCACATAAAACTTGCTATCGATCTTGTAAAGTAGTCAATTCCTTAGGGACAATTTCGCAACTCCTACCACCACTTTTCCACACTCGCTATACTAAATTTATTGCTTCTTTACCTAAACAGCCCCTAGATTTTTTTGCGTACTCTTTATATTCTTGCAAACCTATCCCGTTACACCTACAAAGTACTTCTAGTTTTATACTTTTTCTAGGTAAAGCGAACGTCAAGCGTGCGTAGAGTTGTATCGGTGGTCGATAAAACTTGAGGGAATATTTGTTCTACCTTTAGCTCCTCATTGGGTTTGACACTCTTACTTATCGAAAGAGGCTACAATTGATCCCCTATACTTGTGGGTTATCACACGTGCTATGGAGTCTATGAATCAAAGGTGTCAGAAGCAAATAGACAGTGGAACAAGACGACAACCAGGACTAACTGCGGGGCTAAAATGAGGCTGAAGAGGGAAAGGGATGGAACACTTGTCATAAAAGAGATAGTCTGGGAACACAACCACGGGCTATAGCTCTCCCCCCAAATGCTTGTCTTCTTGCACTCCCCCAAAAACTTTGACAAAACAATCTTGGAGTAGATCAAGTACCTGCAGTTCAAAGGCATTGAACACGCACAAATCATGAGCATACTGGGCGGCGATGACCCCGGTAGCTACTTCCTCGAAATGAATGCCGAAGACCTGATTAACATGTAAGTACAAACTTCTTCTCCTCGCATAAACCCCCTCCGTCTTTTTTCCTCTGTCAGTACAAACATATTACGCAATGCATGACCTGATGCCAGTTCAACATGCATTTTTGGATGGCTGTTCACTTTTAATATGAAGCAAAGCAAAGAATTCAAGGATGGATGATGTGGACGATGTCCTAAAGACTGTCAACTTCTTTAGGGAGATGAAAGCTATAAACAGGGAATTCTTCTGTGACATGCAACTTGATGAGTCCGACAGAGTTAAGAACATATTCTGGGCGAACGTAAGCTGCTGAGGGGCATATCAAGATTTTGGTGACTGTGTAACAATTGATACCACATATAAGACCAACAAGTACCATATGCCACTTGGGGTGTTTGTGGGCACTAACAACCACTTACAGACTACATTCTTTGCTTTCGCCCTAATAAGAGATGAGGATGCAGATTCATTCAGATGGCTGTTCAAGACATTTTTAAGGTGCATGAGAGGGAAGGCTCCTACATGCATCCTCATAGGTACAACCACCAAAACTACCCCCTGTCACCCCAAAAAGGAAAATAACATAGTAAAAATGTTGTGTCAGTTCTATTTGTGTATATGCACTACCATCTGCTGACCACTCTAGTCTCTTTTCTCATTACCAGACCAGTGCCCGACAATGGCTTTGGCAATCCCAGATGCTTTCAGGTACACAGTACAAAAGTTGTGCCGCTGGCACATTATGAAGAAGTACAGGGAACACCTCACATACCTGTACAACCTCCACGAAGACTTTAAGGATGAATTCACATCAATCCTCAACTAGCCCCTAATGCCAACTGAGTTTGAGGCTGCCTGGAAAGGACTCATGGATAAGTACAACCTCCATGATGATGCCACGATGGTGGCCATGTGGAACGAGCGTGAGAGATGGATATCAGCTTACTTCAAAGAAATTTTCTGCGCCAAAATGACATCCACACAACAAAGTGAGAACATGAACTATGTGCTCAAGAAGAACTTCGTAAGTGAGAGACAAAACCTCCACCGGTTTGTCAGCCACGTAAACTCCTGCGTCAAAACCAGGAGGCAGATAGAGAACTAGGAGACAATGGGTAACCGGATATAGCTCTATCACCTGTCGTGAGACAAAATAACATGCTTACTAAAGTAAAACTTTATTAGTATACAAGTTTTTGCTGCGAGAAAACTAATAATTTGGTCATCACTCTTGCTTGGGCAGATGGAACAAAACACGCTGACCTTCTATGGGTTTGACACCCATATGGCAAATCTTTACTCACGAGCTGTGTACAGCGAGATCAGGAAAACGCTAAAACTAAGCACACTCTTCACAGCGACAGAGACGGAAGAGCCCACAAAGTACCTCGTGTGCTACAACAACCCACAAAAACTATCTGTGTGGTCTCAACACGCTTTCCAGGTGGTTGCAGACCCTGTGGGAGAAATATATGACTGCGAGTGCAAGCTATGGGACCACACAGGTGAGGACTAAAAAAAGATGTTACATATTGTACTACTTATTTTTGCAAAGTTTTTGTTCGAATGAAATGACAAAAAACATGCACCTCTTCCAAAAAATACAGGTATTTTCTGTGTGCATGTCATGTGCATGATGCAGACAATTAAGGCTACCAGCGTTCCAGAGAAATACATCCTCAGGAGATACACCAAACGCTCGAACATCCAGCCAACATTCAACAGAAATGACTTAAGGACAGTAGCGTCAAACAAGGCCTCCCAATACTGCATTGAAAGCGCATTGTTGCAGCTGAACATTAGGGTGCACAGAAAAAGCTTGAGAATCCAAGAGCAAATGGCGAGGTCACGGGTCGTCATGAACAAAAACTCGATGCCATGCATTCTACTGAAAATGGAGGTGTCGCGGACAATGAAGCCATTGAGCAGGATATTGCTACAATCTTTTCTGAGATGAACCATCTGGAAGCTATTGACCCATTCGACAATGAGGAAGAGGAGCAACAGCAACCAGAGCTTGCCCATGCGCACATTCAAGAGCAGCAACATGATCATGTGTAAGATCATGAGCTTGATGGTGCTGTAGGCGAATGACATGACAACAGGAGATCCTACCAGTAGTAGCAGGAAAGGGTAATTAAACCACCCATATTCTCAAACACAAAGGGGAGGAAGAGTAAGACGCAAGCAGTGAAAGCAGCAGCCAAAAAGCAGCCACGCCCCATCAGACGCGTGGAATTTGGCCCGGACAACAAACCTCTCGGGATAAGGGCATGGCGATTCTGCAACATCGTGACCAATCATAATTACAGTACATGCCCACTCCGCATAGATGCCATTGTCAACAAGCAAAAGCTGTAGAAGCAGATTGGAGCCGCCCATGTATCTAACAATGGAGATGACACATGTAAAAGCTACACTTGCCGCAAGTGTGGGGGAACTGACGGACATAATGCCCACACATGCAAAGTGGGCAAGGAGGTCAGTGGCGCTGAACAGAAACAGGGCAAGGTCCAGAGTTCCAAAAAATCAAAAGAAGAGGATGAAGAAGAAGAGTTTGACGAGAATGACGACCAATCAGATGAAGACAAAGAAGATGACACTATTGGGGACAAGGAAACTGAAACTGACGATGAAGCTGCCAAGGCTCAACCAGGAAAGGGCGCTGGCAAGGGATTACATTCAGGGCCAGTTAGGAGGAGCTTGATAACCCACAAGTATAGGGGATCACAATAGTTTTCGAGGGTAGAGTATTCAACCCAAATTTATTGATTCAACACAAGGGGAGCCAAAGAATATTCTCAAGTATTAGCAGCTGAGTTGTCAATTCAACCGCACCTAGAAACTTAATATCTGCAGCAAAGTGTTTAGTAGCAAAGTAATATGATAGTAGTGATAATGGTAGCAAAAGTAATATTTTTGGTTTTATAGTGATTGTAACAGTAGCAACGGAAAAGTAAATAAGCAAAGAACAATATATGAAAAGCTCATAGGCATTGGATCAGTGATGGATAAATATGTCAGATGCAATCGATCATGCAACAGTTATAACATAGGGTGATACAGAACTAGCTCCAGTTCATCAATGTAATGTAGGCATGTATTCCGAATATAGTCATGCGTGCTTATGGAAAAGAACTGGCATGACATCTTTTGTCCTACCCTCCCGTGGCAGGGGGGTCCTATTGGAAACTAAGGGATATAAAGGCCTCCTTTTAATAGAGTACCGGACCAAGGCATTAATACATAGTGAATACATGAACTCCTCAAACTACGGTCATCACCGGTAATGGTCCCGATTATTGTCACTTCGGGGTTAACGGATCATAACACATAATAGGTGACGATAGACTTGCAAGATAGGATCAAGAACTCACATATATTCATGAAAACATAATAGGTTCAGATCTGAAATCATGGCACTCGGGCCCTAGTGACAAGCATTAAGCACAGCAAAGTCACAGCAACACCAATCTTAGAATATAGTGGATACTAGGGATCAAACCCTAACAAAACTAACTCGATTACATGATTAATCTCATCCAACCCATCACCGCCCAGCAAGCCTACGATGGAATTACTCACGCACGACGGTGAGCATCATGAAATTGGTGATGGAGGAAGGTTAATGATGATGATGGCGACGGATTCCCCTCTTCGGAGCCCCGAACGGACTCTAAATCAGCCCTCCTGAGAGAGTTTAGGGCTTGGCGGCGGCTCCGTATCGTAAAACGTGATGAATCCTTCTCTCTAATTTTTTCTCCCCTAACAAGAATATATGGAGTTGGAGTTGAGGTCGATGGAGCGTCAGGGGGCCCACGAGGCAGGGGGCGCGCCCCCACCCTCGTGGACAGGGTGTGGGCCCCCTGACCTGGATTCTTCTTCCAATATTTTTTATATATTCCAAAAATAATCTCCGTTTATTTTTAGGTCATTCCGAGAACTTTTATTTATGCACAAAAATAACACCATGGCAATTCTGCTGAAAGCAGCGTCAGTCCGGGTTAGTTCCATTCAAATCATGCAAGTTAGAGTCCAAAACAAGGGCAAAAGTGTTTGGAAAAGTAGATACGATGGAGATGTATCAGAGCTCAAGACTAAAGAATCCATAGTGGCTATGCTGCTGCGTCAACTGAAAAATAAGCTTGTAGTCTCGGTTGCCTCGGTACACAATGAGGAATTATATCAGAAACACTGTCGTTACCAAAACTTATTTAGCTTTATCATCAATTTCTCGATCAGTACTATAGTTAAGATATAATTTGCAATTTGTGCCTGCTGGACAAGTGAGATTAGTATGTAAACCATTTGGTAATCCTTTTGAATGTAGTCACAAATACATTGGAAAAAACTCATCTAGATTTATGTAAACGTCAACACTACTGTCGACCAGCAACTCACCAAAAATATGTTAAGGAAAATTTTAACTCTTATAGTACATCAGTACTAATAATTCTCACTATTTAGTACAAGGCAGAGTAACCAAACACACCTGTGAACACCTCAAAAAACATTGTTTCAAAAAACAAGCTATGTCAAAACAAAGCTATGCTTGGTTCTTCCAGTACTAGTTCAGAAAGTCCATTAGTACATAAAAATAATTACCTCAAGTAAGCAGAAAAAACTAAAAGTGCAAACATAATACACCTGTACTAATGAAAAACTAATTTATCTGTAAAACTACTTTCAAAGATTATGTTGGTATAAACAATCCTTTCAAAAAACAAAAAAATGTTTAAAAAAAGATTAGCATGACATAGATAGTCTGACTGGTATTTGTAAGTTTAACTACACTTCAATCACCAGTCCAAATACCCACGGTAGAGGAGTACAATCCTCCATCATCACCAACCCCGACACATGCAAGTGGGATAAGCAGATGATAAGTACAGCTTGACAAGATGGATCAGTGCAACCATAAAAATGCCATCATGACCGACCCTGAGACGACCAAGTGGGATAAGCAACTGATAAGTACAGCTTGACAAGATTACTCAGTGCGACCCGATTAATACCCTGGCAAAGAAATTGGCTTGGATGGTTGGTTCTTCCAGGCCACCACCCGCGCCACCAACAGGGCAGTTGCGACAAGGGACTGCAAACGCCGACCCCACGACCACTACCATCACGACCGAGAAGAACCGCCTACCCACGCCCTCAAAAAGCCCCAAAATCGACTCCATCGCTGCCACATCTCCAAAACCACCATTGCCGCTTCCATCTCCACTGCAGACAACCCAGAAATTTCTCTCTTCCAAGCCCACAGTCGTCGGAGAAGGGCAATGGCCGAGGAACAGTCCGCCAAGGGTCATCATGGCGAGACGTCCGACTAGAGCAACAACCTCGTCGACGTTCACGTCCCCAGCGAGAAGCACGAGTACACCAGAACCCTCATAGGGGTTGAGCTTGATGGCAAGGAGACGCTGGAGATCGTCTACACCAGTGAACTAGACAAGGCCGACGAGATTATCTCCAGGCTCTGGAGGAAGGTTGGTGGCTTGTATACTAGGTTCATTGGTCTTAGTGTGCATTACACCAGGGAAGACGACGCACCCAGATGGCAGCAGTCCTATAGTTGTGCATGGAGGAACTCTGCTTGGTGTACCACATCACAGCGGCCACAAAATGGTAACCCATACTACTGTTCACTCATCTGTTCTACTAGTACTACTCCCTAAAAATTTCAGTGAACTTGTTTCCCAACTAGATGAACTACTATAGTTTGTGAAGTGGATGCATGAGTACTGAAACTTTCTGAAATTGTGACTTCTGAAATTGTGAATCTCTCGTCTGAATCGCTCTACTAGTACTACTCCCTAAAAATTTCACTAAACTTGTTTCCCAACTAGATGAACTACTATAGTTTGTGAAGTGGATGCTTGAGTACTGAAACTTTCTGAAATTGTGACTTCTGAAACTTGTTTTCCAACAAGATGAACCCAAAATCGCTCCCTAAAAATTACTAAACGTTCAGTACATGTTTCTCAAGTTACATGCATTTCTGAAATTGTGAAGTGGATTGCTTCACTAGATTAGCATCTGAAACTGATGCACTTGATTAGCATCGGGAAATTGTTTCAACAAATTAATTTCTGAACTTGATGTACTAGCATAGATTCTGATATTGATGCACTAGTGTAGTTTATATAATTGATGTATTAAAAATGTTTCTAAACTTGATGTACACAAGTTGTTTCTGAACCTGGTCTGATGCAATTTTCAGCAGCAAAAAATAAAGTAAGAACTTGGTGAAGCACTGGTATGTGTTGTCCTATTCAACAAAAGTAAACTAAACTAGTACTAAAGCAGCACATAGATCATTGACTCAAACTATGTATAATCCAAAAAGAAAAATAACATGGTGTACTTGAATTTAATTTCAAAACTTTGTTTACTAGTTTCTGAAGTACATTCATCCATTAAGTATACCATATATGCATCTACTTCATGGATTCATCACTTGTAAAACAAAACAAAAATGAAGAATTCAAACATCAAAGTAATTCTAATCTTCAAAATGTCTCTCCCCTTGCAGGCCCTAGCGCCTCAACGAGATGCTGAACCATGAGAAGTTGTTCACATTTGCTGTTTCAGCATCGAAAGCGACAAAGAGAAGCTGGAAATGTCTGGTTTGGATATCAACCCCAACAAGTACATCGACATTCAGCGCAACTAGAGAGTTCCATACACTGGAAAAGAGTACGCCTCCTTGGTTGATGTTGCAGCCAGTGTCATCCACCCATTCTACAAAGGATGAAGAAGAATATCAACATGCAGGAAGACCACAAACTGTGGGGGATCAGCCCGCTGCCAGACAACCTCATCGAGTACGCATGAGTAGATGTGTACGCCACGTACAAGTCATGGAAGATAATAAACAACATCACAAACGGTTGGGCAATTTCAAAATAGCAGGAGGCTGACCCCTACTACCACTACCACTATGTGGGATGAAGATACAACAAAGCCTACTTTCGTGTTGCTTGCGCTTGTGCTTGACTTTTATCTTGTTGTTTCAAATTTGTAGTTTGCTCTTGTTCGGTTGAACTAGCTTGCTTATGTCTTGTGTGTCAGTATTGAACCAGTCTGCTTATGTCATGCTTGTCACTGTTGAAAAAGTTTGCTTATGTCATCAAGTATATTGTTTTGCTTATCTCATTATATAAGTTTGGCAGCTTCGTATTTTGTTAATCCATCATTTCAAATTCAAAGTAGCTTCTGAATGGAACTTTGTGGCTGCTCTTCAGTACTAGTTATGAAGCAACTAATCACACAACGATGTCCCATGTGTAGTTTCGATTCAGTATTGTATGGAAAACATAACATTGAAATCAATCAGCACAATTTGAGTTGCTTAACAACGCTTCAAAAAGTTGAAGCAGAAATTCTTAGTACTTCATTTACTGTTCTCATTCATATGTAGCTGTAGCTGCTAGAAAATTAGCAAGTACTACAACAGAAAAAAGTTAAGAAGCATCAACACACACTTATATTGGTCACTTGCAGACTAAGAATGACAGTACTAGTACACTTGATCGATGTAACACCCCGGATGTAACTTTCCCAATTTGTACTCCAACTCTTGCCGTTTCCGGCATTAAGTTATATTTATTTCCTCGGGTTCGGGTTTTGTCTCTGTGTGTTGTTGTCATTGTCATGCATCTCATATCATGTCATCATGTGCATTGCATCTGCATACGTGTTCGTCTCATGCATTCGAACATTTTCCCCGTTGTCCGTTTTGCATTCCGGCGCTTCGTTCTCCTCCGGTGGTCATTTCTAGCTTTCTCTCGTGTGTGGGGATTAAACATTTCTGGATTGGACCGAGACTTGCCAAGCGTCCTTGGTTTACTACCGGTAGACCGCCTGTCAAGTTTCGTATCATTTGGACTTCGTTTGATACTCCAACGGTTAACCGAGGGACCAAAAAGGCCTCGTGTGTGTTGCAGCCCAACACCCCTCCAATTTGGCCCAAAACCCACCAAACTCTGCTCCATCATCTAGAGCGTTCGATCACAATCGCGTGGACGAAAACCGCAGCTCATTTGGACTCTCCTAGCTCCCTCTACCTATAAAACTAGCCCCTCCTCCGAAATTCCGGATCAAACCCTAGATCCATTCGTCTTCACGCGCACCAGACACATTTCGCCACCGATGGACACGTCCGGACCGCCGTCAGCCGCCACGTGGCGCCCCGGGATTCGTCCGCCCGGGCGCCCACATCGCCGCGTCTCCCTGCCGCGCGGGCCCGCTGCAGCCCAGGCCGGGCCCCCCCCGGCCCGCACCGCCGCCCGCCT
>NC_041388.1:186910818-186920239 GCF_002162155.2 Triticum dicoccoides | reverse complement strand
CGCCCCTCGCCGCGCCTCCTCGCGCCGCTCCGGCCGGCCCCAGCTCCGGCAGCCGCCGCCCCCTCCTCCGCCGGAATCTCCAAGTCCGGCAACCCCCCTCCAACTCCGGCGAACAGTGCATCTACGGCGATCCTCGATCCGCGTGCGATCCAGATCTGGGATATTTTCGTCTCGGTTGACTTTTCCCTCAGAAACCCTAGCCCATGTTGCATACTTTGACCTGCCGTAACTTTACATCCGTAGCTCCGATTCATGCATATAGCATATCAAAATGTTCATCTCAGAGAGTACATCATTTCATTCTGTTGCATCATTTTCATTTGAGTTCATCTTGATGCCCGAAATGCTGTTAGAAGAGGGCTACTTGAGTTAATTGTCAGAGCTGCTAATCCGTTTAGGTTTTTGTCTTTTTTGCCATGATTAATGTGTGCATGATATGCCCTGATGCTCTACATATGTTTTGTTAAGGGTTTTCTCATCTTTCCAGAGGTGCAACCCATGTATTTTTATGATGTGTGTGGTGCCTAGTGCAAGCTTGCAAAGTGGTGCACTTAGTAATTCTGTTTTCAGGGACTTAGCATTTTCACCAAGTCCTGGAGCTGTTTATCTCATGATGCCATATGTTCTTGTTGTTTCCTAGTGATCCGTGCATCTTTTGAGGATGATCAGTAAGGGAGTTTTGTTAATATTGTAGTGCTCTATCCATCCATGTCTTTATTTTCAATTATGAAGCACCCTAGCTTGAGTCAATCGAGCTCTACTTTTGCTACTTTGTGAATCTGGGCAGATTGTCAACTTGTTTGCAATTTTGCCGGTGATGTTGTAGTTGATCCGTGCATGCTATGCTATTGTTCTTGCCATGTCCAGCTTGTATTTTGTGCCTTCTTGATGGGTGTATGCTTTTCTTGCCATGACTTGCACTGTAGTGAGTGCATCGAGCTCGTAAACATGCCTACTTGAGTTATATTTCAGCATGTGTGAGTTTTCACTAAGTATGAAAACTGATCATGTTTTTGCTATGTTCACATGCTTGCAATTGTATTTTCTGATCCCTTTTGGCTCAAGGTCACTAAGGGACTTTTGTTAAGCTCTTTGAGTAGCTCCATGCCATGCTTTACTTTGCCATGTTCAGATCCTGTAGCATGTAGTTTTGTTGCTCCGAAGAGGGCTACCTGATTTGAAATTCCAGACAAGTGTTGATTTCACTAAGTCTGAGATCTGTTTGCCATATGCATTTTTGCCATGCTTGTTTGAACCTGTTAATGGATGAATTGGCCGTAGCTCAGTGCTAGACTTTTGTTAAGCATCTTGTGTGCATCCCTGCCATGTATTTTGTTGTCTTGTTTGGGTGCTGTACCATGTTCATCTCATTGCATTTAGATGCTTACTTGCTGTAAATCGCAGACCGGTGTCATTTTTGAATCGCTTTCCAAACCGTAACTCCGATTCCAGCGTTCTTTATATCGTTTTCAAGCGATTTCATCTCATCTTTCCAGTGGCACACTTGGAATTCCAAGTTGATGCCAGGTTCATGCATTTCCTGTCATATCTTGCATTTTGCATCCCGCATCGCATCCCGCATAGCATATCATCTTTGCATTGTGTTGTTTGAGTTTGCACGTGGTTGATTGTGTCCTTGTTGCTTGTTTGTCTTGTTTGGGTAGAGCCGGGAGCCGAGTTCGCTAACGAGGAGCCCGTTGAGTTTGCTTTCGAGGATCCAGTCAACTCTGACCACTGTGCAGGCAAGATGATAATACGCTCGAAATCAGTACTATCTTTGCTATGTTAGTTTGCTTGCTCTTATGCTATGCCAATGCTACGATGCCTACCACTTGATTTCAAGCCTCCCAAATTGCCATGTCAAACCTCTAACCCACCATGTCCTAGCAATCCGTTGATTGGCTATGTTACTGCTTTGCTCAGCCCCTCTTATAGCGTTGCTAGTTGCAGGTGAAGATTGGAGGCCGTTCCTTGTTGGAACATTTATTTTACTTGTTGGGATATCATTATATTATCTTGTTATCTTAATGCATCTATATACTTGGTAAAGGGTGGAATTTTCGGCCTCTCGCCTAGTGTTTTGTTCCACTCTTGCCACCCTAGTTTCCGCCATATCGGTGTTATGTTCCCGGATTTTGCGTTCCTTACGCGGTTGGGTTATAATGGGAACCCCTTGATAGTTCGCCTTGATTAAAGCTTTTCCAGCAATGCCCAATATTGGTTTTACCATTTTCCACCTAGCCCTTTTCTTTCCCTTGGGTTCTGCAGACTCAAGGGTCATCATTATTTTAACCCCCCCGGGCCAGTGCTCCTCTGAGTGTTGGTCCACCTGTCAGCTACCGGTGGCCACCAGGGGAAACTCTGGGCTAGCCTACCCGTACCTAAGACAATCTGAGTGTGCCCTGAGAAAGAGATATGTGCAGCTCCTATCGGGATTTGTCGGCACATTCGGGCGGTGTTGCTGGTCTTGTTTTAACCTATCGAAGTGTCTTGAAGAACTGAGATACCAAGCCTGATCGGAACGTCTTGGGAGGAGGTCTATTCCTTCGTTGACTGTGAGAGCTTGTCATGGGCTAAGTTGGGACTCCCCTGCAGGGATTTGAACTTTCGAAAGCCGTGCCCGCGGTTATGGGCAGATGGGAATTTGTTAATGTCCGGTTGTAGATAACTTGAACCTTAACTTAATTAAAATGAATCAACTGAGTGTGTTACCGTGATGGCCTCTTCTCGGCGGAGTCCGGGAAGCGTACACGGTGTTGGAGTAATGTTTGCGCAGGTTGTTCTCTAGTTTCTCGCTCGTGCTTTGCCTCCTCTTCTCGCTCTCTTTTGCGAATAAGTTAGCCACCATATTTTCTAGTCGCTCACTACAGCTCCACATATATTTACCTTGCCTTACCTATAAGCTTAAATAGTCTTGATAGCGAGGGTGCGAGATTGCTGAGTCCCTGTGGCTCACAGATTACTGTAAACCAGATGCATGGCCTGATGATTCCGCTCCAGGAGACGCGTTTGAGCTCAAGTGGGAGTTCGACGAAGACTCTCAACAATACTATGTTTCCTTTCCCAATGATCAGTAGTGGTGCCCAGTTGGGGGTGATTGGGACTTTGTTGCTTGTTGGGTTATCTTTTATTTTGGCGCCGTAGTCGGGCCATGAGTGTTTGGATGATGTAATGTTATTTATGTACTTGATTGATGTGGCGAGTGTAAGCCGACTATGTTATATCCCCTTTATTATTTATATTACATGGGATGTTGCGAAGATTGCCTAACTTGCGACATATGCCTTCAATGCGATTATGTCTCTAAGTCGTGCCTCGACACGTGGGAGCTATAGTCGCATCGAGGGTGTGACAAGTTGGTAATCAGAGCCTTCCCCGACCTTAGGAGCCCCATTGCTTGATCGTTTTAGCGGCCGAGTTGTGTCTAGAAAAATGTTTTGAGTCATTTAGGAATTATATATCGGAGAGTTTAGGAATTCTTTTTAATTCCCAGTCTCCTGATCGCTCTGGTAAGGCATCCTGACATAGAGTTTTGACTCTTTTCTTCTCAAATTTCACTAAATTTTTTTAGGATCACATGGGTATCTTGGAATCGTTCTGATGGTTTTATGATGAGAACATTGTCTTGGTGCCTCCTGTCAGGGGTTTAGTGGAAGTGTCCCGGGGAGTTGAGCTCTAAGGTGTTGTCGTCATAATTTTATTGTTGCAGTTCTGTAATACCTGAGTTTAGTACGCCGACATCGAAAATCTCTTTTATGCAGTTCATTGGTGAGATAACCTCGACGCCACCCAGTACTGGGGCGGGAGTTCGGGAGTATCGCCATAACTTGTATAACGGATGCTTTTTCGAAGGTTGAGGTAGATGGTTTCCGAAGGTTTCTTGGTTATGTGTTGAAGGATGGATACAGCTGGATGTAGGATTTGCTAGTTTGGGTGAGATATTATGCTTCCCCTGTATCCCCAACACCTGATTGCATAACCGGAAAGGTTCGGGAGTTTCATAGGTGGGAATTCTTGTAGCTCCAGTTCTTCTTCCACGGATATTGGTTTGAGATTGGGATTTCTTACCGATTATTCGTTCTTGATCCGTACCTTGTTGATTTATTTCTCTACCTTAATTCTACGTGGCTTCTCAATTTATGGATATTTGACCATTTCAAGAGGAATGCATTCGTTCATTTTGTTCGGATGTGAAGACTATATGTTGCAATTTTAATTCCGTTGGATTCAGCTTCAATATTGTCTATCAATGTGCTTATGGTGGTCAACCTCTTCAGGATGGCTCCTCCAACACGCACGACTCCGAATCCTGATCCGCCACCACCTCCACCTCCTCCGGAGGCATGGCAAGCTGTGATGGCCGCAACCAATGCAAACACACAGTTGATCATGCAAATTCTTCAAGAGCGCAATCAAGGCAACCAAGGGAATCAAGGCAGCAATCAGAATCACTTTGGTACACTCAACCAGTTCCTTGCTAACGGGCCAAAGACTTTCAGCAATTGTGTTGAGGCAACCGATGCTGACGATTGGCTTGTGGATCTGTGCAAGCATTTCGAGTGCAGTAATGTCAGGCCTGAGGACTTTGTTAAGTTTGCTTCCTTCCAACTCAAAGATCAAGCTGCAGAATGGTTCCAGCAGTACAAGGACTCTAGAGGTGGACGTGTTATCACTTGGGATGATTTCCGTCGAGATTTCGAGCTCATCATATTCCTCAAAGCGTGGTTGAAAGCAAGCATGAGGAATTCCGCAACCTGAAGCAAGGCTCTTTATCTGTCTATGACTACAACAAGTTGTTTCAAAAGCTCGCCCGCTTTGCCAAGCAGGACGTCCCTGATGAGAAGAGCATGATATACCAGTTCAGGGGTGGTCTCAGAGAAGATATTCAGCTCGCTCTTGTTCTCTTTGAGGCCTTGAGATATGATGAGTTCTACAACATGGCACTGAAGCAAGAGGCTGCTCAGTTGAGGTGTGATGCTTCCAAGAAGCGAGTCAGAGATGTTACTCCTTCTTCCTCTACTCAAGTGGCCAAGCAGCAGAAGTATTGGCTTCCTCCTCCTCCGTTCCGTCAGCCGTATCAGCAGAAGAGCAAAGGTGGCAGTGGTTCTTCCCACCCACCCAACCCTGGCTTTTAGAACAAGACTTCGTCTCAAGCTCCAAGCTCGAGTGCCGTATCATCGTCCGCTTTCAGAGGTCACGTGCAACAAGTGCCAACAGAAGGGTCACTATGCCAACAAGTGTTTCAACTAGAGGCGTCTTCCTCCTCCTCCTCCTGTCAGATCGGCAAGTACAGCTGTGGTCAAGCATAACCCCAAGCACGCCAAGGTCAACTTGATGAACGCAGCTCAAGCGGAGGACTCGTCAGATGTGATCATGGGTAACCTTCCTGTTAATGATATACCTGCAAAAGTTCTTTTCGACACTGGTGCATCGCATTGCTTCATCTCGAGACCGTTTACAAATAGGCATGATTTGGTTTCGCAACTTTTGCCTAGTCCTTTAGCAGTTGTCTCTCCCAGTAAGCGCATGCAGGCTAACTCCATCGTTCCGGATGTTACTATCACTTTGGGTGACTATAAGTTTCTAGCTTCCCCAACGGTTCTTGGTGACTCAGATATTGATCTTATTCTCGGAATGGATTGGCTTTCTAAGCACAAGGCACATCTTGATTGTGCAGCAAGGCAGATTCAATTGACTCATTCGTCTAAGGATGTAATTGTCTTTGCCACTCGTGATGATACCATTCGTTTGTTTTCTCTCAATGAGAGGGGTGAACTCGATGCTATTTCGCAAATTCCAGTCATTTGAGAATATCAAGACGTCTTTCCAAAAGAGCTTCCAGGAATGCCTCCGCACCGGCCAGTTGAATTCGTTATTGATCTTGAGCCTGGCACGGAACCGGTGTGCAAACGTCCTTACAAGCTCGGACCTGAAGAGTTGAAGGAGCTGAAGAAGCAACTCGATATTCAAGAGAAAATGGGTCTCATCCGGCCTAGTTCTTCTCCGTGGGGTTGTGGTGTTCTTTTTGTGAAGAAGAAGGATGGAACGGACCAACTTTGTGTTGATTACCGTCCAGTGAACAAGAAGACCATCAAGAACAAATACCCACTTCCCAACATCAATGAGCTGTTCGAACAACTCAAAGGTGCCCAAGTATTCTCCAAGCTTGATCTCCGTATGGGTTATCATCAGATTCGAATCCGTGAGCAAGATATTCCCAAGACGGCTTTCAGGACAAGCTTTGGTTCATATGAATACACTGTCATGTCTTTTGGCCTCGTCAACGCTCCTCCGACGTTCTCTCGCATGATGAATTTCATCTTCAACGCCTACACCAATGACTTCGTTTTGGTCTATCTAGACGACATTCTAGTTTTCTCGAAGAATAAGGAAGATCATGCCAAGCATTTGCTTTTGGTTCTTGATAAGCTAAGGGAACATCAGTTCTACGCCAAGTTCTCCAAGTGTGAATTTTGGCTCGATGAGGTTCTTTATCTTGGTCATATCATCTCTGCCAAGGGCATTGCCGTGAATCCTGAGAAGGTGTCTGCAATTGTGAATTGGGAACCTCCTCAGAACGTGAAGCAACTCCGCAGTTTTCTCGGTCTCGCAAGCTATTGCAGAAGATTCGTTGAAAACTTTTCTAAAATCGCGAAGCCTCTCTCAAATCTTCTCCAGAAGCACGTCAAGTACATTTGGTCTCCGGAGTGTGATATTGCTTTCAACACTTTGAAAGAGAAACTGATCACTGCTCCAGTTCTGACTCCGCCTGATGAATCCAAGCCGTGCGAGGTCTTTTGTGATGCCTCTCTCCAAGGTCTTGGCGCGGTATTGATGCAATAGAAGAAATTTGTTGCTTATACATCTCGCCAGTTGAAGCCTAATGAAAAGAACTACCCCACTCATGATCTCGAGTTGGCGGCAGTTGTGCATGCTCTTTTGACTTGGAGACATCTTCTATTGGGAAGAAAAGTGGACATTTTCACTGATCACAAGAGTCTCAAGTACATCTTCACTCAGCCTAATCTCAACCTCAAGCAAACTCGATGGGTCGAAATGATTCTAGAGTATAATCCGAGTATTGAGTATACTCCAGGCAAGGCCAATGTGATTGCTGACGCATTGAGCAGGAAAGCTTATTGCAATAGTCTGATTCTCAAGCCTTATCAACCCGAGCTTTGTGAAGCTTTCCGCAAACTTAATCTGCAAGTTGTTCCTCAAGGTTTCCTCGCCAACCTTCAAGTCTCTCCTACCTTGGAAGACCAGATTCGCCAAGCCCAGCTTCTTGATGCTATGGTGAAAAAGGTGAAGATTGGGATTGCCAAGAGTCAACCCAAGTACAAGTGCTACCGCCTTGATGACAAGGACACTCTCTTCTTCGAGGATCGTATTGTTGTACCCAAAGGTGACCTTCGTAAAGTGATCATGAACGAGGCTCACAATTCTCTCCTCTCCATCCACCCTGGGAGCACGAAGATGTATCAGGACCTCAAGCAAGCTTATTGGTGGACTCGAATGAAGCGTGAGATCGCTCAATTCGTGAATGAATGTGATGTCTGCAGAAGAGTGAAGGCAGAACACCAAAGGCCAGCTGGTCTCCTCCAACCTCTTGCCATTCCAGAATGGAAGTTTGACCACATTGAAATGGACTTCGTGACTAGGTTCCCAAAGTCCAAGCGTGGCAGTGATGCTATATTCATTGTCATCGATAAACTCACCAAAGTGGCTCACTTTCTGCCTATCAAAGAGTCGATCATTGCAGCTCAATTGGCGGAACTCTATACCTCTCGTATTGTCTCTCTGCACGGTATTCCACAAGTGATCTCTTCCGACCGTGGCAGCATCTTTACCTCGAAGTTTTGGGATTCTTTTCAGAAGGCCATGGGCACAAACATCCACTTCAGCACAGCTTTCCATCCTCAAACTAGCGGTCAAGTCGAGCGTGTCAACCAGATTCTTGAAGATATGCTCAGGGCTTGTGTGATCTCCTTCGGCATGAAGTGGGAGGATTGTCTTCCTTATGCTGAATTCTCCTACAACAACAGTTTTCAAGCAAGTTCGGGAAAGGCCCCTTTTGAAATTATGTATGGCAGGAAGTGCCGTACCCCTCTCAACTGGTCTGAAACCGGTGAACGTCAGCTTTTGGGTAATGACTTAATCGCAGAGGCAGAGGAAATGTGCAAAGTCATTCGTGATAACCTCAAAGCAGCCCAATCCCGCCAGAAGAGCTACTATGATAGTAAGCACCGTGATTTGGCTTTCGAGATCGGAGATCATGTTTACCTCAGTGTCTCTCCTATGAAAGGTACTCGTCGCTTCGGTATCAAAGGGAAGCTTGCCCCCAGATACGTCGGACCTTTCAAGATTGTCAGCAAGAGAGGCGACCTCGCCTATCAACTCGAGCTTCCTTCAAACTTTGCAAATGTTCATGACGTGTTCCATGTCTCTCAGCTTCGAAAGTGCTTCAAGACTCCTGAACGCACCGTCAACTTCGAGGACATTGAGCTCCAAGAAGATCTCTCCTATCGTGAGCACCCAGTTGCTATTCTTGAAGAGACTGAACGCAAGACTCGCAACAAGTCAATCAAATTTCTCAAAGTCAAGTGGTCACACCATTCCGACCGTGAAGCTACCTGGGAACGCGAGGATCACCTCCGTTCTGAGTACCCGGCGTTCTTTCAGTCCTAGATCTCGGGACGAGATCCTTTCGTAGTGGTGGAGTGTTGTAACACCCCAGATGTAACTTTCCCAATTTGTACTCCAACTCTTGCCGTTTCCGGCGTTAATTATATTTATTTCCTCGGGTTCGGGTTTTTGTCTCTATGTGTTGTTGTCGTTGTCATGCATGTCATATCATGTCATCATGTGCATTGCATTTGCATACGTGTTCGTCTCATGCATTCGAGCATTTTCCCCGTTGTCCGTTTTGCATTCCGGCGCTTCGTTCTCCTCCGGTGGAAATTTCTAGCTTTCTCTTGTGTGTGGTGATTAAACATTTCCGGATTGGACCGAGACTTGCCAAGCGGCCTTGGTTTACTACCGGTAGACCGCCTGTCAAGTTTCGTATCATTTGGACTTCGTTTGATACTCCAACGGTTAACCGAGGGACTGAAAAGGCCTCGTGTGTGTTGCAGCCCAACACCCCTCCAATTTGGCCCAAAACCCACCAAACTCTGCTCCATCATCTAGAGCGTTCGATCATGATCGCGTGGCCAAAAACCGCACCTCATTTGGACTCTCCTAGCTCTCTCTACCTATAAAACTAGCCCCTCCTCCGAAATTCCGGACCAAACCTTAGATCCATTCGTCTTCACGCGCACCGGACACATTTCGCCACCGACGGACACGTCCGGACCGCCGTCCGCCACCACGTGGCGCCCCGGGATTCGTCCACCCGGGCGCCCACATCGCCGTGTCTCCC
>NC_041388.1:186878515-186910335 GCF_002162155.2 Triticum dicoccoides | reverse complement strand
AATCTCCAAGTCCGGCGACCCCCCTCCAACTTCGGCGAACAGTGCATCTACGGCAATCCTCGATCCGCATGCGACCCAGATCTGGGATATTTTCGTCTCGGTTGACTTTTCCCTCAGAAACCCTAGCCCATGTTGCATACTTTGACCTGCCGTAACTTTGCATTCGTAGCTCCGATTCATGCATATAGCATATCAAAATGTTCATCTCAGAGAGTACATCATTTCATTCCGTTGCATCATTTTCATTTGAGTTCATCTTGATGCCCGAAATTCTGTTAGACGAGGGCTACTTGAGTTAATTGTCAGATCTGCTAATCCGTTTAGGTTTTTGTCTTTTTTGCCATGATTAATGTGTGCATGATATGCCCTGATGCTCTACATATGTTTTGTTAAGGGTTTTGTCATCTTTCCAGAGGTGCAACCCATGTATTTTTATGATGTGTGTGGTGACTAGTGCAAGCTTGCAAAGTGATGCACTTAGTAATTCTGTTTTCAGGGACTTAGCATTTTCACAAAGTCCTGGAGCTGTTTATCTCATGATGCCATATGTTCTTGTTGTTTCCTAGTGATCCGTGCCTCTTTTGAGGATGATCAGTAAGGGAGTTTTGTTAATATTGTAGTGCTCTATCCATCCATGTCTTTTTTTGCAATTATGGAGCACCCTAGCTTGAGTCAATCGAGCTCTACTTTTGCTACTTTGTGAATCTGGGCAGATTGTCAACTTGTTTGCAATTTTGCCGGTGATGTTGTAGTTGATCCGTGCATGCTATGCTATTGTTCTTGCCATGTCCAGCTTGTATTTTGTGCCTTCTTGATGGGTGTATGCTTGTCTTGCCATGACTTGCACCGTAGTGAGTGCATCGAGCTCGTAAACATGCCTACTTGAGTTATATTTCAGCATGTGTGAGTTTTCACTAAGTATGAAAACTGATTATGTTTTTGCTATGTTCACATGCTTGCAATTGTATTTTCTGATCCCTTTTGGCTCAAGGTCACTAAGGGACTTTTGTTAAGCTCTTTGAGTAGCTCCATGTCATGCTTTACTTTGCCATGTTCAGATCCTGTAGCATATAGTTTTGTTGCTCCGAAGAGGGCTACCTGATTTGAAATTCCAGACAAGTGTTGATTTCACTAAGTCTGAGATCTGTTTGCCATATGCATTTTAGCCATGCTTGTTTGAACCTGTTAATGGATGAATTGGCCGTAGCTCAGTGCTAGACTTTTGTTAAGCATCTTGTGTGCATCCGTGCCATGTATTTTGTTGTCTTGTTTGGGTGCTGTACCATGTTCATCTCATTGCATTTAGATGCCTACTTGCTGTAAATCGCAGACCGGTGTCATTTTTGAATCGCTTGCCATTTCCAAACCGTAACTCCGATTCCGGCGTTCTTTATATCGTTTTCAAGCGATTTCATCTCATCTTTCTAGTGGCACACTTGGAATTCCAAGTTGATGCCAGGTTCATGCATTTCCTGTCATATCTTGCATTTTGCATCCCGCATCGCATCCCGCATAGCATATCATCTTTGCATTGTGTTGTTTGAGTTTGCACGTGGTTGATTGTGTCCTTGTTGCTTGTTTGTCTTGTTTGGGTAGGGCCGGGAGACGAGTTCGCTAACGAGGAGCCCGTTGAGTTTGCTTTCGAGGATCCAGTCAACTCTGACCACTGTGCAGGCAAGATGATCATACGCTCGAAATCAGTACTATCTTTGCTATGTTAGTTTGCTCGCTCTTATGCTATGCCAATGCTACGATGCCTGCCACTTGATTTCAAGCCTCCCAAATTTCCATGTCAAACCTCTAACCCACCATGTCCTAGCAAACCGTTGATTGGCTATGTTACCGCTTTGCTCAGCCCCTCTTATAGCGTTGCTAGGTGCAGGTGAAGATTGGAGGCCGTTCCTTGTTGGAACATTTATTTTACTTGTTAGGATATCATTATATTATCTTGTTATCTTAATGCATCTATATAATTGGTAAAGGGTGGAAGGCTCGGCCTCTCACCTAGTGTTTTGTTCCACTCTTGCCGCCCTAGTTTCCGTCATATCGGTGTTATGTTCCTGGATTTTGCGTTCCTTACGCGGTTGGGTTATAATGGGAACCCCTTGATAGTTCGCCTTGATTAAAGCTTTTCCAGCAATGCCCAACATAGGTTTTACCATTTGCCACCTAGCCCTTTTCTTTCCCTTGGGTTCTGCAGACTCAAGGGTCATCATTATTTTAACCCCCCGGGCCAGTGCTCCTCTGAGTGTTGGTCCACCTGTCAGCTATCGGTGGCCACCTGGGGTAACTCTGGGCTGGCCTACCCGTACCTAGGACAATCTGAGTGTGCCCTGAGAAAGAGATATGTGCAGCTCCTATCGGGATTTGTCGGCACATTCGGGCGGTGTTGCTGGTCTTGTTTTAACCTGTCGAAGTGTCTTGAAGAACCGAGATACCGAGCCTGATCGGAACGTCTTGGGAGGAGGTCTATTCCTTCGTTGACCGTGAGAGCTTGTCATGGGCTAAGTTGGGACTCCCCTGCAGGGATTTGAACTTTCGAAAGCCGTGCCCGCGGTTATGGGCAGATGGGAATTTGTTAATGTCCGGTTGTAGATAACTTGAACCTTAACTTAATTAAAATGAATCAACTGAGTGTGTTACCGTGATGGCCTCTTCTCGGCGGAGTCCGGGAAGCGTACACGGTGTTGGAGTAATGTTTGCGCAGGTTGTTCTCTAGTTTCTCGCTCGTGCTTTGCCTCCTCTTCTCGCTCTCTTTTGCGAATAAGTTAGCCACCATATTTGCTAGTCGCTCGCTGCAGCTCCACATATATTTACCTTGCCTTACCTATAAGCTTAAATAGTCTTGATCGCGAGGGTGCGAGATTGCTGAGTCCCTGTGGCTCACAGATTACTATTACACCAGATGTAGGGCCTGATGATTCCGCTCCAAGAGACGCGTTTGAGCTCAAGTGGGAGTTCGACGAAGACTCTCAACGATACTATGTTTCCTTTCCCGATGATCAGTAGTGGTGCCCAGTGGGGGTGATTGGGACCGTGTCGCTTGTTGGGTTATCTTTTATTTTGGCGCCGTAGTCGGGCCATGAGTGTTTGGATGATGTAATGTTATTTATGTACTTGATTGACGTGGCGAGTGTAAGCCAACTATGTTATCTCCCCTTTATTATTTATATTACATGGGATGTTGTGAAGATTGCCTATCTTGCGACATATGCCTTCAATGCGATTATGTCTGTAAGTCGTGCCTCGACACGTGGGAGCTATAGTCGCATCGAGGGTGTGACAATCGAACAGTACATACTTACTACAATAAAAAGTACAAAGAAGCATTAGTTAGTAATCCCTCAGAAAATTAAAATGTCAGACTAAGAACATAAGTGCTACTATGAATGAACTATCAGTACAATAGTCTACACGCAAGTACCATAGTGCTAAAAATGATACCAGAAGACCCTTGAGAATAATCACAAAAACAAACACAAAAAGAAGACAAAAACTCAAATGAAAAGATAACACTTCCACAAAACTCACAAGAACTAGAACAAAAAAGTATCAGTCCACATTACTGGTGGAGTCAAGTACTAGATTCAAACCAAAAAAGTTAAAAATTGACCGTCCGTAGACAGGCAGGCCCTGACACAGCTAGATACTTCAACTCGAAGCCACGGCGGAACCGTCGGCGAATCCTTAGTAATCCGCACAATGCAGGGCCAGCTGACCAGGGCCCACATGTCATGAGAGAGAGCGAGCGCCATGTATAAGCGCTCAGGTAAGTAACAGAGGAGTTCAACGAGTAGGACCCAGCCGCGCTTATAAACAGGTCATGAGCCCCCTCCCTTAGCGAGGTGGGACTAAACCCAGAGCACATGCACATCCAGCAGTCGTTCAAATCGCCCGCGCAGGCCATTTGGGCCGGAAACCGGCCCAATAGCCTCCATCGTCTCCAAACACACCACCAATAAGGCCAGTTAAACAAAGCAGAGCATGGGGCAAACAAATATAAACTTTAAATAATGTTCGAAAACTGAAAATAGAAAAGTTCAAATACTAGTTCACAAGCAATAATTTTAAATACAAAAAATGAAAATATTTTTAGCTCTGCACCACGATGATAAAAAAGGAAAAAATATGATACAAAAACAACGAAACTCTAAAAAGAAGAGAACTTAATAGGCTATCTGTTAAATGTACATAATTTAAACCAGAAAATTAAATATTACTTTCAAGTTCAACTACTAAAATGCAAGAAGTTCAAAAACATATTGTTTGTCAATTCTGCTAAATTTCATATTTATATAAAATCTGACTAGTTCAACTACTAAAATGCAAGAAGTTCAAATAGATATTGTTTGACAATTCTGCTAAATTTCTTATTTATATAAAATCTGTCTAGAGCTCAACCAATGATTTTGTCGTTAATAATCACAATCCCAAAAAAACCCAGTTCAAACATACATATGACATTAGTACTAAACAAGCAGGAAGGGTCAGGCCACTCACACCAATGTGACACCAATTTTCAAAACAGTATGCTGTATGAAATTACAATTCAGTCCACACAGCACTAAACCATAAGTACACTAAAAAGAGCATACAAAAACTATAAAGGGCTAACTTAGGTTGGGATAGATGAAAATAAAATAAGTCCTAGTTTTGAGAAACAACTCCCAGGGCACTAAAAAAGTTTTGAGATCAACTAGTGTATAAGACTTCCGTGGAAAAACAAGACTTAACCTCCACACGGAAAAACATCACAAAGCATAAACAGTGCAAAATTCCATCATCACCAACCTGAGATGTGCAAGTGGGATAAGTAGCTGATAAGTACAGCTTGACAAGACGGATCAGTGTGATTGTAAAAACCCTTGGCTTGGACGGTTGGTTCTTCCAGGCCACCACCCGCGCCACCAACTGGGCAGTTGCCATGATGGACTGCAACTGCGCCCATGACCACTACACCCACGTCCCCGACGAACCGCCTCTCACACATCTCCATCCACGCACTGGAAATAACCCATTGTCTTCCATCTCTGCCTCATTCCATTTCGAGAACCACCATTGCCGCTTCCATCTCCACTACAAACAACCCAGAAACTTCTCTCTTCCAAGCCCACAGTCGCCGGAGAAGGGCAATGGCCGAGGAACAGTCCGCCAAGGGTCATCATGGCGAGACGTCCGACTAGAGCAGCAACCTCGTCGACGTTCACGTCCCTGGCGAGAAGCACGAGTACACCAGAACCCTCAAAGGGGTTGAGCTTGACGGCAAGGAGACGCTGGAGATCGTCTACACCAGCGAACCAGACAAGGCAGACGAGATTATCTCCAGGCTCTGGAGGAAGGTTGGTGGCTTGTATCCTAGGTTCGTTGGTCTTAGTGTGCACTACACCAGGGAAGACGACCCTCCCAGATGCCAGCAGTCCTATAGTTGTGCATGGAGGAACTCTGCCTGGTGTACCACATCGCAGCGGCCACAAAATGGTAACCGATACTGCTGTTCATTCATCTGTTCTACTAGTACTACTCCCTAAAAATTTCAGTGAACTTGTTTCCCAACTAGATGAACTACTATAGTTTGTGAAGTGGATGCATGAGTACTGAAACTTTCTGAAATTGTGACTTCTGAAATTGTGAATCTTTCGTCTGAATTGCTCTACTAGTACTACTCCCTAAAAATTTCACTAAGCTTGTTCCCAACTAGATGAACTACTATAGTTTGTGAAGTGGATGCTTGAGTACTGAAACTTTCTGAAATTGTGACTTCTGAAACTTGTTTCCCAACTAGATGAACCCAAAATTGCTCCCTAAAAATTACTAAACTTGTTTCTCAAGTTACATGCATTTCTGAAATTGTGAAGTGGATTGTTTCACCAGATTAGCATCTGAAGCTGATGCACTGGATTAGCATCTGAAAATTGTTTCAAAAAATTAATTTCTGAACTTGATGTACTAGCATAGATTCTGATCTTGACGCACTAGTGTAGTTTATAGAGTTGATGTATTAAAAATGTTTCTAAACTTGATGTACACAAGTAGTTTTCGAACCTGGTCTCATGTAATTTTCAGCAGCAAAAAATAAAGTAAGAACTTGGTGAAGCACTGGTATAGGTCTTTTATTCAACAAAAGTAAACTAAACTTGAAGTAAGCAGCACATAATCATTTACTCTGGTTATAGGTTCTTGAACTTGGCGAAGCATTTGGTGAAGCACTGAAGATACCAAAAAAGAAAAATGACATGGTGTTACTTGAATTTAATTTCAGAACTTTGTGTACTAGTTTCTGAACTACATTCGTCCATGACTTATACTATACAAGCATCTACCTCATGGATTATCACTTGTAAACCAAAAAACAGAAGAATTAAATCTTCAAAGTGTTGGGGAACGTAGTAATTTAAAAAAAATCCTACGCACACACACAGGATCATGGTGATGCATAGCAATGAGAGGGGAGAGTGTGTCTATGTACCCTCGTAGACCGAATGCGGAAGCGTTAGCACAATGCGGTTGATGTAGTCGTACGTCTTCACAATCCGACCGATCCAAGTACCGAATGCACAGCACCTCCGAGTTCTGCACACGTTCAACTCGATGACGTCCCGCGAGCTTCAATCTAGCAAAGCTTCCCGGGAGAGTTTCGGCAGCACGACAGCGTGGGGACGGTGATGATGATGCTACCGCCGCAGGGCTTCGCCTAAGCACCGCTACGATATGATCGAGGTGGATTATGGTGGAGGGGGGCACCGCACACGGCTAAGAGATCAATGATCAAGTGTGTGTCTCCAAGGGGTGCCCCCTCCCCGTATATAAAGGAGTGGAGGAGGTGGAGGGCCGGCCCTCTCTATGGCGCGCCCTAGGGGAGTCCTACTCCCACCGGGAGTAGGATTCCCCCTTTCCTAGTAGAACTAGAAGCCCTTCCAAGTAGTAGGAGTAGGAGAGAAGGAAAGGGAAAAGAGAAGAGAAGGAAGGAGGGGGGCGTCGCCCCTCCCCCTAGTCCAATTCGGACTAAGCATTGGGGGATGCGCAGCCTCTCCTCTCTCTTTCCCCTAAAGCCAAATAAGGCCCATATACTCCCCGGGGAATTCCCGTAACTCTTCGATACTCTGAAAAATACCTGAATCACTCGGAACCTTTCCGGTGTCCGAATATAGTCATCCAATATATCGATCTTTACGTATCGACCATTTCGAGACTCCTCGTCATGTCCCCGATCTCATTCGGGACTCTGAACTACCTTCGGTACATCAAAACACATAAACTCATAATACAAATCATCACCGAACATTAAGCGTGCGGACCCTACGGGTTCAAGAACTATGTAGACATGACCGAGACACGTCTCCGGTTAATAACCAATATGCAAAACCTGGATGCTCATATTGGATCCTACATATTGTACGAAGATCTTTATCGGTCAAACCGCATAACAACATACGTTGTTCCCTTTGTCATCAGTATGTTACTTGCCCAAGATTCGATCGTCGCTATCTCAATACCTAGTTCAATCTAGTTACCGGCAAGTCTCTTTACTCGTTTCGTAATACATCATCCCACAACTAGCTCATTAGTTACAATGCTTGCAAGGCTTATAGTGATGTGTATTACCGAGTGGGCCCAGAGATACCTCTCCAACGATCGGAGTGACAAATCCTAATATCAAAATACGCCAACTCAACAAGTACCTTCGGAGACACCTATAGAGAACCTTTATAATCACCCAGTTATGTTGTGACGTTTGGTAGCACACAAAGTGTTCCTCCGGTAAACGGGAGTTGCATAATCTCATAGTCATAGGAACATGTATAAGTCATGAAGAAAGCAATAGCAACATACTAAACGATCAAGTGCTAAGCTAACAGAATGGGTCAAGTCAATCACATCATTCTCCTAATGGTGTGATCTCATTAATCATATGACAACTCATGTCTATGGTTAGGAAACTTAACCATCTTTGTCTATGTATTCACACATGTATTATGTTTCCAGTTAATACAATTCTAGCATGAATAATAAACATTTATCGTGAAATAAGGAAATAAATAACAACTTTATTATTGCCTCTAGGGCATATTTCCTTCACAAAGAGGAATAGTAATCTTCAATATGTGTCTCCCCCTTGTAGGCCCAAGCGCCTCAAAGAGTTCCTGCAGGAGCAGAAGTTGTACACATTTGTCGATTTCAGCATTGAAGGTGACAAGCAGATGCTGAAGAAGTCTGGTTTGGAGATCAACCCCAAGAACTTCATCGACATTCAGCGCAAGTGTAGAGGTCCAACCACCAAAAAAGAGTACGACTCCTTGGCCAATGTTGCAGCCAGCGTCATCCACGCATTCTATAGAGGCATGAAGAAGAAGATCGACGGGGAGGAAGACCACAAACTATGGGGGATCAGCCTGCTGCCAGACAAGCTCATCGAGTACGCAAGAGTAGATGTGTACGCCACGTACAAGTCATGGAAGATAATTGACAACATCACAATAGGTTGGGATATTTCAAAAGAGTAGGAGGCGGACCCCTACTACCACTGCCACTTCGCGGGATGAAGAGACATGAAAGGCTGCCTTCGTGTTGCTTGCACTTGTGCTTGTCCTTTATCTTGTTGTTTCAAATTTTGTAGTTTGCTTTTGTTAGGTTGAACCAGCTTCCTTATGTCATGTGTGAGGGTTTGAACAAGTTTGCTTATGTCTATCAAGTACATCGTTTGCTTATGTTATTCAACAAGTTTGCTACTTTCCTATTTTGTTTATCCATCATTTCAAGTTGAAGTGGGTTGTGAATGAAACTTGATGGCTGATATGCAGCACTAGTCATGGAGCAACAAATCACACATGGATATTTTCACAAAAACAGTGGCAGAGTAAGGACAGCAACAAATAGTAGCCTTGGACGCTCAGTACAACGTAGTCCTGTACGGTAGTACTATCACACTAAAAATCAGTTTTTAGTTTCAGAAGAACACTAAAAAGACTAAGTTACAGCCGAGGTCAACATTCAGTACTAACAGCATCATGCTAATAGTTGTTAGAAAATTACTAAGTACTGCAACAGAAAAGGCAAAGAACCCTCAGTATGTATTTCCTAGTCACTAGCATACTAGGATTGAAAAAGAACTGGTACACTTGAATACACAATACATCCATTCTACAAAAATAAAAAGGAACAGGAAGCTTCAGTTCGCATTCCCTAAAACAGTGACACACTAAGAATAACAGTAAGAGTACAATTGAATTATCAGTACAACTTAGTCTATACGGCAAGTATTATGATGATACCAAATATTTCCTTGAGAAGAACCACAACCTAGGAAAAAGAAGTCCAAAACTAAATCAAAAAGATATTAGTTCGATGAAGGAGAAAAATCACAAGAAAGACAACAGAAGCATCATCCCACATTGACCAGTGAGGTACTAGTTTCAAACAACACAAAAAATGATCACAGTACTACCACAATTGAAATCTCAGTACAACTTAGTTTATTTGGTAATTGCTATGATGATACCAATTAATGCCTTGAGAAAGAAGGCCAAGACTCAACCAGATAGATAACAATTCAACCAGGGACAAAAATTCACAAAAACAAACAACATAAGCATCAGTCCACATTGACTAGTGACGTAATTATGAACTTAATAGGGCTATCTGTTAAATGTAGCTAATTTAAACCAGTGCTTTAACTTTTACTATGAAGTTCAACTACTAAAATTCAAGAAGTTCAAACAAAAATTTGGCTCTCAATTTTGCTAAATTTCTTATACTTAAATAAAATCTGGCTAGATATCACGTAGAAACTTTGTCGTAAATAATTTCAATCCCAAAAAAACTTTAGTTCTAATACATTATATGACATCAGTTCTACATAACAAGGAAGCATCACTCCACTCACGCTAGATCCACAAGTGCTATTGTGACACCATATTTTAAAATACTTACGCTGAATGAGATTTCAAATTCAGTACTCATAGAATTATACCATAAGTACAAGAAAAGAGGGTACAAAAACTATAAAGGTCCAACTTAGGTTGGGATGGATGAAAATAAAATAAATCTCACTTTTTCAGCAATAACTCGTAATGCATTTGAAAAAAGGTGTTTTTAGTTCAACTAGTGTATAAGACTTCAGTACAAAAAATAAAACTTAACCAAAATGAATACCCGATGAAACTTACACAAGTGACACAGCTATTCAACCACACTATCATCATGGGAAAAAGGTTTGTTAAACATTGTGCCACACTTAAAAACATCACAAAGTACACCAGATATTACATAGTAGTTGAAAATACATCCAAACACTACAAACAAAGCCTACAATGCTTTCAAGAGATATATCACACAAGTATCCCATTCACTACACAAATGATGACCATTTCTTCTATGCACCAGGAGCCAAATCCTGAAGCTCCGTGGGAAGCTCCAGCACCATAACCTGGTTATTCCGATTGAACACAACTATGTACAGATCCTGAGCATTCCAATCAACAATATGAGGCTGAAAACAATAAAACAAATTATCAAAAATCATGACACATAAAAAAAGAATAGACAATCAGCCAAACACAGAAAGTGAAAAGCTTAACTAGAACCCACGTCATTATTCTGAATGTTCTCAACGATCTTTTCACCATCATAGGTTCCCACACACATTAGAGTATACTGGCCACATTCATTCGCTCCTTGAAGTGGAACCTTGACAAACGTTGGTTTCTTTGCAAAAACCTCCCATTTGGGCTGCTTTCTCGCATTATACTAAGCATCACAATACACGGCTTCATTACTTGGATCAATCTAGAGATCTGTAAAAAAGAAAAGAAACCACACATTTTCAGGTCTCAGAAAAGCAGAAACAAAGAGGCGGAAAAATTAATCCAGTACAGCTAATAAATGTCACTCACAATCTTCTCGCAATCTTTATGATAGGTGTTCTTTGAAGGACGATGGTTCTTCTTATAAGGTAAAGAGTCATGGATGTCAAAGCTACTTCAGTAACGATTCATGACATATAAGGAAAAGTGGTTCACTTTCTTATCCTTTGATAAAACCATAGGTTTGAATGGAGGCATCATGATCTAAAACAAATGACCAAAAAAGAGATATTAAATATTCAAAATAAAAACCAGCATGACAACAAACAAATAAAACCAAAAATTAGCTAGTAGATCTCACAAGGTCGGCATTGAGCAAGTCTTCCCCATCTTTAACATAGCTCTTGAAATCTCTCGCTTCACTCTCCACATTAAACTCTTTATATTCATCACCATAAAACATACAATCAAGCACAACCTACAAAAAGCCAAAAAGAAAATACACAGGGAAAATGTATCAACAAGCAAAGTATTATTAAAACTCGTAAAACAATAGGCAGTCTTGTTTCACAGAAACAAACGATCTGATTGATTACCTTGATGAAATATGGACTCAGCAATATCCTTTTCCAGATGCAAAATCAGCATTTCTCTTGGGATCTAGTTTCCAATCTTCAATGAGGAAGTCCATTATCACCCTCCATCATTTGCCTAGGTGCAGAAACTTCCCAGATGCGTTTCCCAGTGAAGGTAGTTACGCTATCATCGGGCTGAGGTATCATTGAGAACGCAATCCTATAGCACACATAAGAACAAAAAGCAGGGGAAGCAAGATAAGGCATTCATAGCAGTTCAAGTTGTATAAAAAGGAGAAGTTCAGGTCATATTTATCTAGCAGTTAGAAACAACAGAAGAAAAACAAGAGGAAACATAATGAGAGATACTCACTCGGCATACTTCTCACATCCTTCATCACTAAGCAACAGATTATACAACTTGCGAGCCTTGTCCAGATGAGGGAAATTATGAGGCTGAAGCTGCTGCACAGGGGAGCAAAACTTTATAGGAGCTCTGGAAGCACGCTTCGTGCTTACAACATTGCCATAATTCAAAGCAGGATCCTTCCTAGCAACACCAGCTCTACGGGCCACTATTCCAGCAAGGGGAGGTACACCCTTGGCAGTAGCGGTCCTAGTGACTCTTCCCATGCCAGTAATCTTGTCAAACGCATCATCATCACTGTCTATCAATTCCACAATGGGATTCTTGGGTGTAGAGGGGCTCTCTGCACAAGCAGTCGTAGAACCTTTCAGAGCTCCCAACCGCCCCTTCATAACACCAGATCTTGTCTTTTCGGGAGAACGCCTGTCGGTGTCAAAACCGACGGATCTCGGGTAGGGGGTCCCGAACTGTGCGTCTAAGGTTGATGGTAACAGGAGACAGGGGACACGAAGTTTTACCCAGGTTTGGGCCCTCTTGATGGAGGTAATACCCTATGTCCTGCTTGATTGATATTGATGAATATGAGGATTACAAGAGTTGATCTACCACAAGATCGTAATGGCTAAAGCCCTAGAAGTCTAGCCTATCAGATTATGATTGTTGCCTCTACGGACTAAACCCTCCAGTTTATATAGACACCGGAGGGGACTAGAGTCGTACAAAGTCGGTTATAGAGAAAGGAATCTTCATATAAGAATGCTAGGCTTGCCATCCACGCCAAGGAGAGTCCCATCCGGACACGGGAGAGAGTCTTCCATCTTATATCTTCACGGCCCATCAGTCCGGCCCATCTCCAATAGGTCAGACGCCCGAGGACCCCTTAATCGAGGACTCCCTCAGTAGCCCCTATACCAGGCTTCAATGACGAGGTGTCCGGCGTGCAGATTGTCTTTGGTATTGCAAGGCGGGTTCCTTCTCCGAATACGCCAAAGCACCGTTCGAACACAGAAAACGCGTCCGGCTCTGCAAAACAAGTACCACACACACCCGCAGGAAGTGTAATATTTTACAAGTCCAACCTGCTGATAATTTTTGTAGCGTGACATCACGTCCCTGCCCGGTCATTATTTCGAACTGTTTTTAGCCTCCCGCTCCACGTTTTAAGACGCGGTTTTACTGGTACGTCTTGTCTAAGCAGAGATCATGTCCCCTTATTACGGGATTCTCATCAATACGGGTGTGGATAACCCAACCGTTCCGTTGGCATGATCCCTTGGGAATAGGCAGGCTTTAAGGCCTATGAGGAGGCGTTTGATATTCATCGCCTTTATAAAGGGGCACAAACCCATCTTTCTCCTCTGCGCCTACCTCTTCCTCAACCTTTCCAACCTCGAGTTCCAGTACCCAGGTTTCAACTTAATTGCTTCAAGCCTCCCAGTCATGTCCGGACCCAGCCTTCAAGGCCGGTGGGTGGCCTCCTCTGTCACGGAAGAGGATATCGCGGAGCTTCGGGCGGCAAGATATCTAACCGCGGAAATCCTCCACAGGCTCCCTGCTAAAGGACATGTTATTCCTACTCCCAGATCCGGCGAGAGGGTCGTATTCATCCCCCACTTCCTCCGGGGGCTAGGGTTCGCTCTCCATCCCTTCGTTCGCGGTCTCATGTTCTATTACGGGCTAGATTTTCATGATCTAGCTCCGAACTCCTTCCTTCACATCTCGGCGTTTATTCGTAACGCTCGGATAATTAGGCTACAGTAAAACTCCGCTAATGATACCACGACACCTCCGTAACCGTTGATATACTCTCGTTATTTTAAAACAGGTTCAAAATTCAAATTCAAAATTATGGCAAACAACAGAAGTTTTCAAACGTTAAAATAAAAATGTTCGGAGTGTGCAGTTAAATGCCTAGGTAATTATAGTGCAGAATACACATTTTTAGAAAAGGCCTAAATAATTTAAATTGAAATAAAACAGAAAAGAAAATAAATAAAAGAAAGAAAGAATAAAAGAATAAAAAAAGAAACCCCTTGGCCAACTGGGCCGTTCGGCCCAGCCGGCCACCGAACCAACCGACCCAACTAGGCCTTGGCCCAGCCGGCCGGCCCATCCACCCCCACTCCCTCTCCATAACCCCCACTCCACCTGGTCAACCCCACCTACACCCCCACTCCTCCCCCATGTCGTTTGCCCCCCGATCCAGATCGGATGGGGCTCGCCGCGCCAGGACGCCGCCGTCCAAAGCCCGCGCCACCTCGTCGGCCTGCCTCCTCCTCCTCGCCGACCTACTTCCTCTCTGCCACGTCATCTCCGCCCTCCTCCTTGCCCCCCGTTGCCCCGGACCCTACGAACCCGGTGAGGCCACAGCCTCCACTCCCTCCTCTCTGTCTCTCCCGCGCGCCCGCTGCCCCCGTGCGCTGCTGCATGCTGTGTTGCTGCTCGCCACGGCCAGCGCCTTCCCTGGACGCACTCCCCTGTCCCCGTATCGGCCATTGCCCCGCGCGCCCCTAGCCATCGCGCTGCCCGCGCCCACCGGTGCCGTCCGGCTTCCGCGCCCGCGGTCACCCCCCACGCCCGTTGGCCGTCTACCGTGCGCAAGCGCACCGCCCCGGCGCCTACAACGTCCCGGCCCGCACCACTCCTCGCCCGCGCTCCGCCTCGTCGACTATTCCGACCGTGGCCTCCCTTTGCCACGCGCCGCCCTGCTCCCTCTGCTACTGTCGTGCTCGCGCCCGCAGCCTGCCGCTCGCCCCCCTTTCGCGCCTCACGCTCGCATCGCCATCGCCGCCGCCATCGCTCGCCCTGCGCGCGCGGCCCTTCCTCGTCGACGCCGCAGCTACCTCGTCGCCCCGATCTTCCTCACACACGCGTGCCCGCAACTGCGCAGCTCTGCCACAGCCACCTCCGCCGCCCAGCAGCGCCACTACTTGCCGAACCGCCCCGCGGTGGTCCGGTCGCACCCTCCACGGCCCCGACGTCCTCATCCGGCGACTGCCCGCTTCGCTACGGCCCCACCCCGCCATGGTCGCGCTGGCGCACGCTGGCCGTCGCCCGGCGGCCTCGCCCCGCCGCACCCCCTGCGGGAAGCACCGCCCAGGCGCCCATAGCCCCTCCCGGGTGGATACGGGGTGCGCGCTCGCACGCCCGAACCGTTATGCCCCCCTGGCCCAATGACATGTGGGGCCTAGCCCAGAACGTTTAATGAAAAAAATAACTAAATTAATTAATTAAAGAATAAATTAACTTAACTAATCCTGATTAGATTAACTAATTATTTAATTAACCTGACTAATCTGCTAATTAAACTAATTAATTTAGTTACTTAGTTAACAGAGTATGAGATGTGGGACCCACATGTCAGTTTGACCCAATCAACATCTTTGTTGATTGCTGACGTCATGCTAACGTCAACAAACACTATTCTGGATAATGTTAATTTAAAATAATTAAATAAATCCTAAAAATAATTTAAATATTTTAAAATTAATATAAAATAAACCGTAGCTCGGATGGAAAAATTTTGTACATGAAAGTTGCTCAAAACGACGAGACGAATCCGAATAAGCAGCCCGTTCGTCCACCACACATCCCTAGCCTAGAAAACATGCAACTTTCTCCTCCGGTTCATCCGACTGAAAATGCGAAACACCGGGGATACTTTCCCGGATGTTTCCCCCCTTCGTCGGTATCACCTTCTACCGTGTTAGGGCACACCTAGCGCCGCACTTTGACATGTCATGCATCGTCACGCATATGTTTGCTTTATATTTATTGTTTCTTCCCCCTCTTCTCTCGCTAGACACCGAGACTGACGCCGCTGCTAGTGCCCCGGTCGACTACGTTGTTGACGACCCCTACTTGCCAGAGCAACCAGGCAAGCCCCTACCCTTGATCACCAGATATCACCTATTCTTCTCTCTACTGCTTGCATTAGGGTAGTGTAGCATGTTACTGCTTTCCATTAATCCTATCCTGATGCATAGCATGTCATTGTTGCTATAGTTATTAATACCTTACCTGCAATCCTAAATACTTAGTACAGGATGCTAGTTTATCATCAGTGGCCCTACATTCTTGTCTGTCTGCCATGCTATACTATCGGGCCGTGATCACTCGGGAAGTGATCACGGGTATATACTCTTACTTAATATATGATACTTGTGGAGACTAAAGACGGGTCGGCTCGAAGAGTACCCGCGATTGATTCATGGATTGTGTCCGAAAGGACGTTTGTCCCGATGACCCTCTGAGTGGATCTTTGTGGCGGAGCGACAGGGTAGGTTGACACCACCTAGGAGAGAGGTGGTCCTGGCCCTGGTCGGCGTCCGCGGTTATTTGAAAATAACACGCTTAATGAGATCTAGGTATTTGATCTGAGTCTGGCCGCTGGCTTATACACACTAACCAACTATGCGGGAACAGTTATGGGCACTCGATGTCGTGGTATCAGCCAAAGCATTCGTGATGTCAGCGACTGAGCGGCGCGCGCCGGATTGGACCGTAAGCCTGCTCTTGTATTAAGGGGGCTAGGTCTGCTTCCGGGCGCCCTCGCAACATGCAGGTGTGCAATGGGAAATGGGCCCAGACCCCTGCGCCATAGGATTTAGACTGGCGTGCTGACCTCTTTGTTGTGCCTAGGTGGGGCTGCGACGTGTTCCGAGGCCGGGCATGACCTAGGAAAGTGTGTCCGGACAAAGGGGATCGAGCGTGTTGGGAAATGTGGTGCACCCCTGCAGGGAAGTTTATCTATTCGAATAGTCATGTCTCTCGGTAAAAGGACGACCCGGAGTTGTACTTTGACCTTATAACAACTAGAACTGAATACTTAATAAAACACACCCTTCCAAGTGCCAGATACAACCGGTGATCGCTCTCTCACAGGGTGACGAGGGGAGGATCACCGGGTAGGATTATGCTATGCGGTGATACTTGGTGAACTTACCATCTACTCTCTTCTTCTGCTGCAAGATGGAGGTTTCCAGAAGCGTAGTCTTCGATAGGTCTAGCTATCCCCCTCTTATTCTGGCATTCTGCAGTTCAGTCCTCCTATATTACCCCTTTCATTTGATACATTGCATATGTAGTGTAGCTCCTTGCTTGCGAGTACTTTGGATGAGTACTCACGGTTGCTTTGCTCCCCCTTTTCCCCCTTTCTATACCCGTTTATTGCGACCAGACGACGGAGTCCAGGAGCCAGACGCTGCCATCGACGACGACTCCTAATACACTAGAGGTACCTACTACTATGTGCAGGCCGCTGACGATGACCAGGAGTAGTTTAGGAGGATCCTAGGCAGGAGGCCTGCGCCTCTTTCAATCTGTTTCCCAGTTTGTGCTAGCCTTCTTAAGACAAACTTGTTTAACTTATGTTTGTACTCAGATATTGTTGCTTCCGCTGACTCGTCTATGATCGAGCTCTTGTATTCGAGCCCTCAAGGCCCCTGGCTTGTAATATGATGCTTGTATGACTTATTTTATTTGTAGAGTTGTGTTGTAATATCTTCCCGTGAGTCCCTGATCTTGACCGTACACATTTGCGTGTATGATTGAATCGGGGGCGTCACAAGTTGGTATCAAAGCCGACTGCCTGTCGGAATCCCCTTCCACACTCCTTGGTTGAAGTCGAGTCTAGACATTGCAAAACTTTTTACTAATATGGATGTGTGTCTTACGGGCCCACGTCGCCATTTGGGTGGTATTAGGATCTTTTACTCCTCGATCCTTACTCTGGGACTCTGAACTTTCTTCTACTCGGGTTAAAAGAATTTACTAACTCTAACATTAGGATCCCATGACCACATTCACCCCAAAGTTGGATAAGCCGTAGCTATTCCTTAGAGTAGTATATTCAACATTATCCACATTGTCATTTGACTCCTTTGAAACATCTTTGTTTTCAGATGGAACCCACGAGGCAGGTCATGCGCCACACGACAGCCATTGGTGCCTCAGGATCACCTGGTGTGTTGGTTGAGATGATGACCAATCTGGGTTATCGCTGGCACCCTGAGTACACCGTCTACGAGGAGTACCAGGACTTTAACCAGGAGTAGTACCGTGCCATCGTCCACCTCTACTCTCGGGAGTACGACTCCACTACCGTGTTGCACACTGCTCATGGTGTTGGAGTGACTATCGACATGGCAGTCCACGATGTTGCTTATGCTGCTCTGACACGTCTTCATGGAGAGTATCGAGAGTTGGACACCTCCCCTTTCAGGCACATTGTTATCGCATCCGATGTTGGTGCGGAGGGGTACTACACTGCTTCCTACTCTACTGTCACCCGAGAGCCCTTCTATCACAAGAACCTGGTTCTGCATGCTGATGGGCTGGATAGAGCTAACCGAGCTCTTCGCCACGAGTTGTACACCACCCGTCAGCACCTTTACTGTGCTCTGACGCTGATGCACCCCTTTGTCCGATCTGGTGATCTATCGTGTTCTGTGAGCTACCCTGCAAGGACCGTGATGCCCCAGGGTGTCGGCTGGCCAGATGTGGGAGGCTACTCTCCCGCACTTGGTCCTCTTCTGCCACCTGCGCGTAGGGTTCTGCACCAGAGTATCCGCGGACCCCAGGCTACTGACATGGAGGACTTCCCGTCGCGTCACTACCAGCTGTCAGGCTACACCTACCTCCGCAGTTCCTCCTGGGACTGATGTAGGCTTGCTTGTTAGTGTTAGATGCATTCGCTGCGAGCCTACGTGCCGCCTATGATGTTCTTAGTCTATGTACTAAACTCTATGTACCGAACTCTATGCATGATTCCTTTTGTAAGATATGTCGACTACTATGTAGTATCTATCATGCTTCCTTCATTGTGCATGCTTCATGGTGAATGATTTTTGTCTTTGCAACTTTCTCGATGCTGAATTACCCCTGTTATATTTTAGCAGGATGGTTAGACCAGGTGGTCGTGGTCGTGGTGGCCATGCCCCACCGCCGCCTGAGTACATGGCTGGTATGATCCAACAGTTCGAGCTGAACTGCCAATTCATGGAAAATATGATGGCTTAGTTTCCTCGCCCCAATATGAACTAGCAGCCAGCCCAAGTGACTCTGCAGGATTTCATGCACCTCAACCGAACTGTGTACCGCAGCTCAACTTAGCCCCTGGATGCTGATGACTAGCTCCATGACATCACCTATGAGATGGAGTCTGCTGATGTAGCCCCTGCCAGCTATGTCACCTTTGCTTCCTTTTTCCTGAAAGGACCCGCTGCTCAATGGTGGGACAGCCACAGGCGTACTCTGCTGGTTGGAACAATCATCACCTGGCCAAACTTCCAAGCTGCTTTCCGTGCCCGCTTCATTCCTCAGGGGGTCATGGACCGGAAGAAGCGCGAGTTTCGCAACCTCACCCAATGCAACAAAACTGTGGAAGCTTATCAGCGGGAGTTTCTGGACTTGCCTCGCGATGCTGAAGAAGACATTGCAACTGATGCACACACACAGGAGAAGTTCCGTGATGGCCTCCAAGCTGACATCAAGCTCGCACTTCTAGTGCATGACTTTTGCTGATTTCGCCACCTTGGTGAACAAGGCCATCAATGTCGAAACTGGTCTGCAGAACACAAGAGCTATCACAGGCGCAACCGTGACACATGCTCATCTTTGGGCCCGTCCTCGCAGAAGCGTAGGATATGGATTCCCAACAGCATGTACCAGCCAACTGCACCTGCTCCAAGGCAGTCCTATGTTGCACCGCATCTGGCTCCCCCACCAACTAGGCAACCAAGACTTCCAGCTCAACCACCCCGAGCTCCTGTTCCCACTCCCAATAATGGTCTCTGCTACAAGTGTGGTCAACCAGGTCACCGTGCCAGAGACTGCCATCAGAATCAGAATCAACTGGCCCTTCCCGCAGCTGGCCGTGGAAGCAACCAGCCTTGCAACAATAATGCCAGGTCTTATGGTCGTGTTCATGCCAACCACGTTGATCTCAATGAAGTTCTAGACCAGCCTACTACCATGATGGGTACACTCCTCGTAAATTCCGTACCAGCATCCGTTTTATTTGATACAGGTGCATCATATTCATTCATGACAGAGGATTTTGCATTCATGCATGGCATTAAAAGCAAAGACATGAACGCTTCGCTATTAGTACACACCCCCGCGGGCCAATGTCGGACCTCCATGATTTGCAACGATGTCCCCGTTGAAATTGAAGGACTGGAATTCCTTGTCTCTCCCATCATACTGAAGTCATGTAGCATTGATCTCATTCTGGGAATGGATTGGTTGAAAGCGCATACTGCTTCTATAGTTTGCGCCACTAAGACCGTCCATCTGATACACCCTTCTGATGAAATAATTACTTACCAAGCTCATCTGGTTTAGAATGCCGAGGCACGGCTTTATGCCTTGAATGCATTGAATGCTGCACCACTCGAGGGCATTGAAAACATTCCCATTGTTCGCGAATCCCAAGACATCTTTCCGGAAGAACTTCCATGGATTCCCCATGTTAGAGCTGTTGAATTCATCATCGACTTGAAATTAGGCACCACTCCTATAGCCAAACGACCCTACAAGATGCTGCCGCATGAACTCATTTAGCTTAAGGAGGAAATCGACAAATCTCTTAGCAAAGGTTTCATTCGCCCTAGTTGCTCTCCTTGGGGAGCAACTTCTCTCTTTGTTAAGAAGAAGGATGGGACGAACCATTTAGTCCAAGACTATCTTCCTATTAACCAAGCCACTATTCAAAACAAATACCCCCTCCCTCGGATCAATGATCTTTTGATCAACTGGCTGGTTCATTAGTGTTCTCCAAACTCGACTTGAGGTTGGGTTACCACTAGATCCGTGCTCGTGAAGAGGATATCCCAAAGACCGCCTTCGTGACTCGGTACGGATCATACGAGTACACCGTCATGTCATTCGGCTAAACGAATGCTCCCGCCACCTTCTCTCGTCTGATGAACTATATATTCATGGATTACCTCGACAAGTTCATCGTGGTTTATCTGGATGATATCCTTGTATTTTCCAAGAACAAAGAAGAACATGCTGAACATCTTTGTCTTGTGCTGGAAAAGTGAAAGTGCAACTATCCCTAGGTGGTTTTGGTAATTCATAACAACATATAGCTCATTGAGGTAATGCTATTCCAAGATGATTATTTCAGGAAAGCTCAATGATTGGCATGGCATGGATGTGAAAGTGGAACCCTCAAAATGCTAAGGACAAAGGATTGGCTCAAGCTCAAAAGCTCAAGACTCTTCATTTTATATTTTAGTGATCCAAGATCACATTGAGTCCATAGGAAAAGCCAATACTATTAAGGAGGGATGAGGTGTTGCTTAATGAGCCTCTTGCTTCATGTGCTTAGAGATATGCTCCAAAACCCTCAACTACTTTCCCATATCCACATATGACCTAAACCCTAAGCCAAACTCGGTCCTACCGATTCTTCCTATCTGGCGCCACCGAGTTTCACTTGTCATTAGCCACTGCCAAACCCTAGCAATTCGGTTCTACCGATAAGGATCTCGGTCCCACCGAGATGGGGTTGCAAACTCTCTGTTTCCCTTTCATAACTTTTCGGTCCCACTGAAAGAGCGAATCGGTCCCACCGAGATTGCTATGTAAACTCAGTGTTTCCCCTTTGTATCTTTTCGGTCTCACCGAGTTCCACTCGGTCTCATCGAAAGAGCAGATCGGTCCCACCGAGTTTGCCTGACCAACTCTCTGGTTAGCTAATTACCAAATTCGGTCCCACGGAGTTTGTGTAATCGGTCTCACCGAGATCACGTTATGCCCAAACCCTAACCGAATCGGTCCTACTGAGTTGCATGTCAGTCCCACCGAAATTCCTAACGGTCACTAGGTTTACTATTTCGGTCAGACCGAGTTTTCTGATTCGGTCCCACCGAGATTGGTAAATTGTGTGTAACGGTTGGATTTTGTGTGGAGGCTATATATACCCCTCCACCTCTTTCTCATTCAGTGAGAGAGCCATCAGAACACACACACCATTCCAACTCATATGTTCTGAGAGAGAACCACCTACTCATGTGTTGAGATCAAGACATCCCATTCCTACCATATGAATCTTGATCTCTAGCCTTCCCAAGTTGCTTTCCACTCAAATATTCTTTCCACCAAATCCAAATCCTATGAGAGAGAGTTGAGTGTTGGGGAGACTATCATTTGAAGCACAAGAGCAAGGAGTTCATTACCTACACACCATTTGTTACTTCTTGGAGTGTGGTGTCTCCTAGATTGGCTAGGTGTCACTTGGGAGCCTCCGACAAGATTGTGGAGTTGAACCAAGGAGTTTGTAAGGGCAAGGAGATCGCCTACTTCGTGAAGATCTACCGCTAGTGAGGCAAGTCCTTCGTGGGCGATGGCCATGGTGGGATAGACAAGGTTGCTTCTTCGTGGACCCTTTGTGGGTGGTTGCTTCTTCGTGGACCCTTCGTGGGTGGAGCCCTTCATGGACTCGCGCAACCGTTGCCCTTGGGTGGAGCCCTGTGTGGACTCGCGCAACCGTTACCCTTCGTGGGTTGAAGTCTCCATCAACGTGGATGTAGGATAGCACCACCTATCCGAACCACGGGAAAAACATCCGTGTCTTCAATAGCGTTTGAATTCTCCAAACCCTTCCCTTTACATTCTCGCAAGTTGCATGCTTTACTTTCCGCTGCCCATAAACTCTTTGCATGCTTGCTTGAATTGTGTGATGATTGCTTGACTTGTCCTAAAATAGCTAAAATCTGCCAAGAACTAAAATTGGGAAAAGGTTAAGTTTTTATTTCGTCAAGTAGTCTAATCACCCACCCTCTAGACATACTTTCGATCCTACAAGTGGTATCAGAGCTTTGGTCTCCATTTGCTTGATCTCCATAGCTTTTGGTGGTCATAGCCTTGGTTTCACAACCTAGGAGAGTATGGCGTCTAGCGAGGGAAATTATCACCGTAGAGGTCCTTACTTTGATGGTACTAATTTTGCTAGTTGGAAGCATAAAATGAAAATGCATATTCTTGGACATAACCGCGCTGTTTGGGCTATTGTGTGTGTTGGTTTGCAAGGTGACTTCTTTTATGGGAGAGAACCAAACCGTGAAGCTACCGCGGATGAGTTGAAGATGTTGCAATACAATGCTCAAGCTTGTGATATTCTCTTCAACGGATTATGCCCAGAAGAATTCAACAAAATCAGCCGCCTTGAGAATGCAAAGGAAATTTGGGACATCTTGATTGATATGCACGAAGGTACCGACTCCGTCAAGGAATCCAAGTTGGATGTGCTTCAAAGCCAACTTGACAAGTTCAAGATGAAGGATGGTGAAGGTGTCGCTGAAATGTACTCTAGGCTTGCTCTCATCACAAATGAGATTGCCGGCTTAGGAAGTGAAGAGATGACCGATAGATTCATCATCAAGAAGATCCTAAGAGCCTTGGATGGAAAATATGATACCGTGTGCACATTGATCCAAATGATGCCCAATTACAAAGATCTCAAGCCAACGGAAGTGATTGGAAGAATTGTTGCTCATGAGATGTCACTTAAGGATAAAGAGGAACTTCACAACAAGTCAAGTGGTGCCTATAAAGCCTCATGTGGAGCCCCTACATCATCAAGTGAGAAACAAGTCTTCAATGAAGAATTGAGCTTAATGGTGAAGAACTTCAACAAGTTCTACAAGAGTAGAAGCAAAGATAGAAGCTCCAAGTCAAGGTCCTACAATGACAAAAGATCTTCTAGTCGAGAGAGAAACTGTTACAACTGTGGAAGACCCGGACACTATTCCAACGAGTGTACGGCTCCCTACAAGAGAAGAGAAGATTCTCCAAAAAGAAGAAGCAAAGGATCACCACCAAGAGAGAGAAGGAGTAGAGATGATCGTTATGAACGAAGATACTCACGGAGAAGCAAGGATTCAGAAAGGAAGGAAAAATCATCAAGGAGCTACACAAGACGAAGACATCAAGCTCATGTTGGTGAATGGGTATCCGGCTCCGACTCCTACAGCCACTCAGAGAGAAGTTATCACTCCGACTCCGAAGATACTCAAGATGAAGGTGTTGCCGGTCTAGCACTTGTGTCAACCAACTCCTACGACATATTTGACTCACCAAATGAAGGAATTGGAAGATGCTTCATGGCCAAAGGTCCTAAGGTAACACACCCCGAGTATGTTGATTTCAATAGTGATGAAGATGACTTGTTAGGTGATGATTTGCTTGGTGACGACTCTAGTGATGAATACTATGATGAAAGACCAATTAATCATGCTAATCAAGATAAAACGAATGACAATGATAAGGAGAAGATTGAGGCTCTAACTAAAGAACTAAAAACTCTTAAGTTAGCTCATGACACTATCTTCGAAGATCATCGAGAACTTTTGAGAGCTCATGAGAAGCTACGCTTTGAAAAGCTCAATCTTGAGCAAGAGCATGAGTTCTTAAAGGCAATCAATGATGATCTCCGCAAGAAAAGTTCTTCTTACATTGCCAAGCGTTTACTCTTATCAACTTACATGCCTCAAGTCAAATCTAACAAGAAAGATTCTTCCGCTAGTAGTAACAATGATCATGCTAAATCCAATATTGTTGCTTCTAGTAGTTCTCTTGATTCCACTAATGATTCTCTTAGCCAAGTTACACTTGAGCAAGAAAATAGCTTATTGAAGGGAATTATAGAGAAAGGAGTGTACAAAAGCCTTGCCGGGAGTAAGCAATTCGAGGAAATTGTGCGCAAGCAAGGAATGCACCGGAAGAATCAAGGTATTGGTTTTGAACGAAAGTTCAATGCCAATGGATTTGAATGGGAAGAAAATCAATACCCCAAGACAAAGTTTGTCCCTCAACAAGAGAAGTTTTTCAAGGGGACACAAGCTCAAGATGATCTTCCACCACAAGACTACGAGCAAAAAGGCAAGGACAAGCTTCAAGAAGAAATTGATGCATTTGAAGAAGCTCCTAAGACCTTAGTCAAGTGGATTCCCAAGACTACCTCAAGTTCCACTTCAACAAGTACGACTACAACTCCAAGGATTCCCATCAAGATGATGTGGATCCAAAAGAAGAAGAACTAGAGAGTTCTTGAGGGTGACTCCGCCAACATACTTCACTCTTATCATTTTGGCAAGAACAAGTGCAATCAACTTCCACATCTTGCACTAGTTCAAGGAGTCACAAACCCTCTTGTTGGTAAGACAAGGGACAAGATAACCTAAAAGTGTTCATGGACATCATCTTTTGTGTGCATCACTCTATGTCTATGGATATCCTTGTTTGTTCCTTGTGGGACTAACCCATGTAGGTATTGAAAGTGGAATTCACTCAAATGGATAGCTCCAAGAGATCTACATCAACATTGAGCATCCACATCTTCAATGTCTACATGAAGTCATCATCGACAAAACCCAAGGTTAGTTCATCCCTCTTAAGGGGGATATCACATCTAGGGGGAGCTTTACTCTAAGACTGAGCTAAAGCAACTCTAAAGATGTGAACAAAACAATGCTTTATGTAAAAGTGGTAACCCCACTTGAGCTTAAACGATGGGTATGACCTACGATCAAGTGTTCTCACTTGACTCCTAAGTCAATATACTCATATATAGATGACCTAGTCATCGCAAATTGCTTGATAGATGCTAGAATTGGTTGTGCATGCTTTGCCACATATTTCATTTGCTATCTTATTGTGTGAGCATGCTGATTGCATATTTTACTCATTCGAGGACATCCACTTGTTTCTTGGATTGTTCGGCTTTATCTTCTTTTGCCAAGTGGATGGACAAGAATGCCTAAGAACCTCCTCTAGCTATCTATGCTTTTCTCGTCTCAAACTCTATTCATGCTGCATCACAAAATTTGATCAAGTCAGATTCGAACCACTCTGTGTGAGGAGCGCTCGGAGTCCCCGATTCGTCATAGACTTAAACTTCCAAAACCTCTTTATGATTCTCGGTCTGACCGATACTCCACTTTCGGTCCTACCGAGATCATTAACTTGATCTAGGTTTTCAATCTCGGTGCAACCGATTTGAACTTTTAGGTCACACCGAGTTTCAGTAACTGCACGCAGTTATGAATCTCGGTGCCACCGAGTTGTTCCACTCGGTCACACCGACAGGGTCGGGCTATATATAGTCACGGGCAAAATTTGGAAATTTCTCCAAACCACTTCGCCCGCGCGATAGCCTGCTCTGCCCCCAAGGTCTCCGGATCGTCTTCTCGCCGCCAGCAGCCTCCAGTCGCTGGTCTCCGTCGCCGTCAACGGGATTTCTGCCCAGCCGTTGCCGCTGTAGCAAGTCCCCGCCGAACTAGGGTATGGACTTGATCTTTGTGCTATTCCTCAATCTGATTCCTAGCACATTGTGATCACATTGTTTCTGGCCACGTTTGATAAACTTCTATCCAGTCAAAACGCTCATAGATTAGGTTTGATTCGAAAATTCTAGGTTTAGGTTTCCGCCGAAACCATCTCGGACCCACCGAGTTGAAAAACTCGGTCCCACCGATTTGGCTTATGCCATTGCACAAGTAAAACTCGGTCTGACCGAGAATTACTATCGGTGTGACCGATTTTGGAACTCAGTGAAACCCTAGTAGTCTCGGTGCCACCGAACTGTGACTCGGTCTGACCGAGTTCACTAGTTTAGGTTCCAAAACTGCTTCGGTATCACCGAGTTTGAAAATCGGTAGATCCGAGATGATTTCAGTGGGAAACTAAAACTAAGTTTTTGGATCATTCTTTTTGCAAAAATCTCTGTATTTTGTGATGCTCATCCACTCTATCTCTTCTATAATCTATTCACAGGGTCAGCAGTCAGTTTGCAGCATGTCAGACCAGAGTGATAGCCAGAATCTGTCAGAGCAGCAAGTGGTGATGAGTGAGGGCACTAGTCCCTCCAGTTCATCTGATGAAGGCAGCAGGAGCACTCATAGCAATTTGCCAAAAGCTGCCACGAGACAAAGGAAGAAGAAAACCTCAGATTCTGAAGATGAGGACTATGTGGCAGAGGAAGAGGCCACCTCCAAGAGAGTTGAGCCAGCTCAAGGCTCAAAGCCAGGCCTGAAAATCAAGAGGCCAGCAGGCAGGCAACCCATGTCAAAGGCTAGAGCCTCAACTGAGAATCCTGCTCCCATTGAGCCCGTTGCAGCTGAGGGCAAGAAGAGGAAAGAAAGAGTGAAGAAGACTGTAGCCAAAGTGCTTGGGAAAGCCTCCATCATGGTAGAAGAGGAGGAAGAAGAGGCAGCTGCACCAGCGCCCAAGGCAGCCAAACTTATGGGAGATGCCATAAGGTCAGGGGGAGCTGCATCCAAGCCCAAGGAAGCACCTAAGGCTGCATCTAAGCCTAAGAGTGCACCAAAGAGGAACACACGGAGCATTCCTGCAGCTGAGAAGAACAAGGCCCCAGTGCCTGAGACTGTTGCTGAGGATGAGGAAGAGAATGTCCTTCGGAAGCTCAAGCCCAAGATCCCAGACCACAACGATGCTCATCCTGTGGCTGAGGATATGAAGCTCAGGAGAGACTCAGGGCTCAGGAAGTGGAGAGAAGTAGACCCATATGCTTCTAGGAGAAGGACTGCAGTGGACTACAGATTTCATACCAAGGAGCAGTAAGATTTCTATGAGACAGTGCTACTTGACAAGAAGCCAATCGTATGTGACATGAGATGGGTCGACTGGACCTATATCAAGGACAATGAAGAGTACTACCCCGGAGTTCAGGACAGCTTCAAGGCGTGCGGAGTAGAGGACTTTGTTGGGCAGAAGCTCACAAAGTGGAACGAGGAACTGATCATGCAATTCTACTCCACAACACACTTTTATCCGGATGGCAGGATCACATGGATGTCAGAAGGTACAAGGTACAACTCTACTGTTGAGGAATGGGCGAAGCTAATCAATGCCCCAGAGAAGCAAGCAGATGACTTGGACATTTATGCCAAGAAAAAGATGGACCACAACTCCATGTCCAACATGTACAAGGAGATTCCGAATGAAGCACTTGACACGTTCAAGTTTGGCTCAGTGCATTATCTGCTCTCAGGATTGCCTACGATCAACTGGATCCTTAGGCACACCCTTCTGCCCAAGTCTGGAGATCACAAGATGATCAGAGGTCACACGATCAATTTGCTTCATGTTTTTGACATGCCTCAAAAATTCAAAGTTATGAGCCTCATAGTGGAAACGATCAAAAGGACTGCGGTAGATCAGAAGAGGAGCTGTGGATATGCCCCTCAGATTCAGGAGCTCATCAACTCCAAGATGGGCACGGGCGTATATTTGTTGGATAAGGAACACCTGCCCGTCCATCCAGATTTCGAGGACAATGAAGTTGTTATGACTGAGAATGAACCATCATCTGCTCAAGCATTTGCAAAGAAGGAGAAGGCGAAGAAGGAGAAAGCTGCCAAGATGCCTACCCAAGAGGAGGCATCTGAATACTTCTTGAAGACTAAACAAGAGCAGCTTGGTTACTTGATTGCATCCACGCTGAGGATTGAGCAAAGTCTGGCCACTCTCACTCAGAATCAGCAGAGCCTAGAGAGAATCATGGAACAAAAGTTCTATGACTTGGATGTCAAGGTAACAGAAGTTCAGTCTGCAGTGGAGCAGCTCCAGGAGGACATGCAGGAGAGGAGAGGCAGGACTACCACTCATACCTTTGCCAGAGTGCCACGAGGCCCGAGGTCATCTGCCGTGCCAGTTGCTGACACCAGAGCCACCACTTCAGCACCAACTACAGCCTCAATTCCACCATCTCCAGCATCTACTTCAGCTCCAACTCTAGCGACTACTTCAGCATCTACCGAAGCCTTCGTCCTTGGAGTGTCTGGACTCCACCACCACCTGAAGATCAAGCCTGAGCGTCGATCTAGTGCTATGCATTTTCTAGGAACTTTTTGGTAACTTGTTGCCAAAGGGGGAGAAGATGTATAGATCATAGGCTTCGAGAGAGAGAGTGTGCTTTTCTCTCTTGCTTTATTTGGTGTTTTTTCCGACCTTGTTTGCTTGTGTGTGAGAAACTACGTCCTTATGCTTGTGAGACATTGATGATCATGTGTTTGATCATAAGCTACACTTAATGCTTGCTTAATGCTATTATCCTATCTATCTTGTGTGATCATTCACTATTCTTGGTGATGAGTGCATGTATTTCATTCTTATCATTTTGAGCGCTCCACCAAGATGTATGTGACATGGAAGAGTAACCCATGACTCTAACTCTTTGTGCATTTGCAGTCCAAAGCAAATTTTAAATATGCACAAATTTAGGGGGAGCTCTTACTTATCACATACTTCTCAAAGCGACAATATAATTCTTGCTTATTATAATTTGTCGAAGCTTTGATCTATATGTTGTCATCAATTACCAAAAAGGGGGAGATTGAAAGTGCAACTATCCCTAGGTGGTTTTGGTAATTCATAAAACCATATAGCTCACTGAGCTAATGCTATTCCAAGATGATTATTTCAGGAAAGCTCAATGATTGGCATGGCATGGATGTGAAAGTGGAACCCTCAAAATGCTAAGGACAAAGGATTGGCTCAAGCTCAAAAGCTCAAGACTCTTCATTTTATATTTTAGTGATCCAAGATCACATTGAGTCCATAGGAAAAGCCAATACTATTAAGGAGGGATGAGGTGTTGGTTAATGAGCCTCTTGCTTCATGTGCTTAGTGATATGCTCCAAAACCCTCAACTACTTTCCCATATCCACATATGACCTAAACCCTAAGCCAAACTCGGTCCTACCGATTCTTCCTATCCGGCGCCACGGAGTTTCACTTGTCATTACCCACTGCCAAACCCTAGCAATTCGGTTCTACCGATAAGGATCTCGGTCCCACCGAGATGGGGTTGCAAACTCTCTGTTTCCCTTTCGTAACTTTTCGGTCCCACCGAAAGAGCGAATCGGTCCCACCGAGATTGCAATGTAAACTCAGTGTTTCCCCTTTGTAACTTTTCGGTCTCACCGAGTTCCACTCGGTCTCACCGAAAGAGCAAATCGGTCCCACCGAGTTTGCCTGACCAACTCTCTGGTTAGCTAATTACCAAATTTGGTCCCACGGAGTTTGTGTAATCGGTCTCACCGAGATCACGTTATGCCCAAACCCTAACCGAATCGGTCCTACCGAGTTGCATGTCAGTCCCACCGAAATTCCTAACGGTCACTAGGTTTACTATTTCGGTCAGACCGAGTTTTCTGATTCGGTCCCACCGAGATTGGTAAATTGTGTGTAACAGTTGGATTTTGTGTGGAGGCTATATATACCCCTCCACCTCTTTCTCATTCAGTGAGAGAGCCATCAGAACACACACACCATTCCAACTCATATGTTCTGAGAGAGAACCACCTACTCATGTGTTGAGATCAAGACATCCCATTCCTACCATATGAATCTCGATCTCTAGCCTTCCCAAGTTGCTTTCCACTCAAATATTCTTTCCACCAAATCCAAATCCTATGAGAGAGAGTTGAGTGTTGGGGAGACTATCATTTGAAGCACAAGAGCAAGGAGTTCATTACCTACACACCATTTGTTACTTCTTGGAGAGTGGTGTCTCCTAGATTGGCTAGGTGTCACTTGGGAGCCTCCGACAAGATTGTGGAGTTGAACCAAGGAGTTTGTAAGGGCAAGGAGATCGCCTACTTCGTGAAGATCTACCGCTAGTGAGGCAAGTCCTTCGTGGGCGATGGCCATGGTGGGATAGACAAGGTTGCTTCTTCATGGACCCTTTGTGGGTGGTTGCTTCTTCGTGGACCCTTCGTGGGTGGAGCCCTTCGTGGACTCGCGCAACCGTTGCCCTTGGGTGGAGCCCTGTGTGGACTCGCGCAACCGTTACCCTTCGTGGGTTGAAGTCTCCATCAACGTGGATGTAGGATAGCACCACCTATCCGAACCACGGGAAAAACATCCGTGTCTTCAATAGCGTTTGAATTCTCCAAACCCTTCCCTTTACATTCTCACAAGTTGCATGCTTTACTTTCCGCTGCCCAAACTCTTTGCATGCTTGCTTGAATTGTGTGATGATTGCTTGACTTGTCCTAAAATAGCTAAAATCTGCCAAGAACTAAAATTGGGAAAAGGTTAAGTTTTTATTTCGTCAAGTAGTCTAATCACCCCCCTCTAGACATACTTTCGATCCTACAAAAAGCTTCGAGAGTATCAACTCTACGCTAAGTATTCCAAGTGTGAATTCTGGCTACCCGAAGTAACCTATCTTGGGCATGTCATCTCTAAGGATGGTATTGCCGTCAACCCTGAACGAGTTCAGGCTATTCTCGATTGGACTCCTCTGAAGAATGGCAAGCAAGTCAGAAGTTTTCTTGGACTCGCCAACTATTACCATCGATTTGTCGAGAACTTCTCCAAGATTGGCAGGCCTCTGACTAACCTGTTGCATAAGGGTGTCAAGTTCCAATGGACAGACAAATGTCAGGAAAGTTTCCAGGCACTCAAAGACAAGTTGACTTCTGCCCCAGTGCTTGCTCCACCTGACACTAAGAAGGATTTCGTCATTTATTGCGACGCTTCCCGTCAAGGATTAGGCTATGTCCTAATGCAAGAGCGCAGAGTGATTGCTTATGCCTCTCGTCAACTACGCCCTCACGAAGAGGCACTACAAAAAAAGACACATCCGTGACATTTTGGGCCGAACGATTTTTTTCCTGTCATACATATGAAACTTCTATGACGATAATTGTGAAAAACCCGGTATCATCATAGATGTGGTGGGCTCGTACTTCTATGACAAAAAGTCATGACAGAAAATGGGCTTTCCGTCCTGGGCGGGCCGGAGACGCAACTGCATGACATTCTTTGGGCCGTCCATGACGGAAAAAACCGTGGTAGAAGCGAGGGAGAGGAAAATTTCGGGGAGTTCCCGGTTACGGTGGGAGGTCGGGGGCTGAGCGATGCGCGTTTCTCTCATACACGTACGCACGTGTGTGCGAGGCATTGGCTCTAACTGAACCCGAGCGATTGCACTGCAGGCTACGTGTTACTGAACCCGAGCGATCGATCGATGGCTGTTAACTGAACCCGATCGAGCGATTCCTTGGCCACTGCTGCTAACTGAAGCCGATCGATGGG
>NC_041388.1:186848101-186878505 GCF_002162155.2 Triticum dicoccoides | reverse complement strand
TGCCCATGGAGGGGTGGATGAACAGGACCCCGTGGTGTGGAGGGCAGGATGAACAGTAGATGGTGGAGGGGTGCCCGTGGAGGGGTGGTTGAACAGGACCCCGTGGTTTGGAGGGCTGGATGAATAGTAGACGGTGGAGGGGTGGTTGAACAGTAGCCGATGGAGTAGCGCGCGGTGGAGGCTGGATGAACAGGAGCCCGTGGAGGCTGGAGGAGGTCGACGGTGGATGAACAGTAGCTCGTGGAGGCTGGAGGGGGTCGATGGTGGAGATGAACAGTATCCCAGGGAGTCCCGTTTTGCGGTACGCCACACCCCTCCCGATGAACAGGACCCCCATTTCAACCGTAGCGCTCCAACACAAGTCTGTTTCCTCCGTTTTGTGGTACGCCACACCCCTCCCGATGAACAGGACCCCCGTTTCGACCGTAGGAGGTCCGTTTCCTCCGTTTTGCGGTACGCCACACCCCTCCCGATCAACAGGACCCCCGTTTCGACCGTAGGAGGTCCGTTTCCTCCGTTTTGCGGTACGCCACACCCCTCCCGATCAACAGGACCCCCGTTTCGACCGTAGGAGGTCTGTTTCCTCCGTTGTGTGGTACGCCAGGCCTCGTTTCCATCGCCTCTTCCATCCAAGCCCTCCCAATGAACATGACCATGCATTCCGTTCCGACCCATGAACACGACGACGATGATGTTTCCCCGTTCCGACCCAGCCAAGTACACGAGCCCTCGCTGTACGTATGCGCGAGTAGGCGTTTGAGACCCCGCCCGTATGTACACATACGTGGCCGTATTTTCTTTCTTGCACCCTGGCCGCTGTATGTACGTGTACATGCTACGTGCGCGCCTCTACTACGACACGTGCGCGCGTCTACTACGACACGTGCACGCCTCTACATCGACCAGTATGTACGTACACGTTCATGACCAGAATGTCAACGCTACGTACGCTTCGACCAGGTGGGTCCCGACTGCCAGGCACTTCCTTGCCTGCGAAGATGTAGCTGGTGGGTCCCAGCAGGTAGGGGGCGAATCATTTTTTTTGCCCGGACGCACTTCCTTGCGTGCGAAGATGTAGCTGGTGGGTCCCAGCTGTCGGGGGGCTGGTGGATCCCAGCAGTCAGGGGGGCGAATCGTTTTGGTTTTTTTTTGCCCGGACGCACTTCCTTGCGTGCGAAGATGTAGCTAGTGGGTCCCAACAGTCAGGGGGGCGAAACGTTTTTTTTTCTTGGACGCACTTCCTTGCGTGCGAAGGTGTAGCTGCTGGGTCCCAGCAGTCAGGGGGGAAACGTTTTTTTCGCGAAATACGGTGGCCCGTCCGGTGGGTCCCTGCTGTTAGGTGGAGGAATCATTATTTTCTGCGTAATAAGGAGGCACTTCCTTACTGCCGCCGTGGACCCAGCTGTCAGCCTCTCCATGTACAGTCCACGTCCGATGAAAGTCGTTCCTTGACCACGTTGACCACGCCGCACCGACAGCACCAGGGCGGTGGACGACGGTGAGGCCTAGGAAGGGGACGACGGGGAGCCGGGGAAGACGCGACAGTGGAAGCCCGCGCGCACGCGGAGAGGAGTACGAGGGTTCACTGGTTCGGCTGCGGTGTGAGGCTGCCGTTACCGCAGGGCCTGACCAATGATGGGAATAGTAGGGGGTGGTGAGGCCTCCGAGGCAGGAGCATGCGGCACGACCGGCGCTGCTTTGGGCGGCTGGAGCAAGAAGACCAGAGGTTGAAGAAGCACTACGGCCGTTGGATGGACATCGTACGGTCAATGGAGCTAGAATCGTTCATATTGACTAAGTTGACAAAGCCCTTCGTCCCCGTCAACTTAGTAGGCCCAGAAGTCAGCCTCCCACCAAGGTGGGTCCCAGCTAGCCGGGGGAGTATTCATTTTTTGTGCGTAATAAGGAGGCACTTCCGGTGGGTCTGAGCTGACAGCGGGGGGAACTTTTTTTTCGCGAAATATGGTGGCCCGTCCGGTGGGTCCCAACAGTCAAGGGGAAACGATTTTTTTGCAAAATACTGGTTGCCCGTCCGGTGGGTCCCTGCTGTCAGGTGGAGGAATAATTATTTTGCATGTAATAAGGAGGCACTTCCTTGCTGCGGCCGTGGACCCAGCTGTCAGCCTCTCCACGTACAGTCCATGTCCGATGGAAGCCGTTCCTTGACCACGTTGACCACGCCACGCCGAGCGCACCAGGGCTATATATAATAATTTATATATAGCTCAGGGAAACTTCTTATGCAATTTATTGCAGTCATTTTTTTTGGTTGGCCAAGGCCAATTTCGCATATTTCTGTGGGTTCCAAACTATTTTTAATACTGAAATGTCCAGCCAGATTTAAAGTACTTTGAGGATATATTTAAATTAGGTTAATGCCCAGTGAAATAGGAATATGAAAATGTGATAAAATTCAGAAATTATAAAGTAATTGCCAATTTGTCATCTGTTTTTATATTTACAACCCATTTCATATTACTTTCAAGATTTGCAGGCGTCTTGAAAGAGTTGCAGCCCATCAGGGCGTAGAAAAATAAGTAGTCCTGGATTGGGTATTCTTTAGAAAAAATAAACTGGGCTCATTTTCACAAAGAAAAAATAGCTGGGCTGGTCACATGGTGAACATAAAATATAAGCCTGGGCCAGACGGGCCACAGCCCAGTTCAAACCCTGCTCCATCTCAACAATACCAAACAAAAATATACTGCTCGAGTAGCTACGTCCCAGGTGCCAGCCGATCTTGTCCTGTTCTCTTGTCTATTGACTATATACACTCACAATGTCATGGGTCCCAGATGTCAGGAAAACACTAGGAGGAAGTATTTTATTTTTCCATACACTAACGTGGTGGGCCCCTACTGTCATCCTCTCCACGTACTTCTGCCGATTCCTGTTGTTTGTTGACAATGTTGACAAGGCGAGAGGGCGCCGCCGCGGCGAGCGCACCAAAGCGCGCGGAGGACGTCGACGTTAACGATTTAGGAGATGGTGGGGCGGCGATGCATGCACTGAGGCGCAACCAACCGTGGGAGGTGGAAGCAGGCGGCCCCGCCGGTGCTGGTTTGGTTTTGGTGGCTGGATGAAGACAGGACTGAAGAAACATGACAGACTGTAAAAGCAGCAGGAGTACTTAACAACCTTAACTGAAACCAGCAGGCGCACTTAACAACCATAGCTGAAAGCAGTATGAGTACTTATACAGGTTCAACCGTACAAACCATGTCTCGAACAGTGCTACTTTGCCTACAGTTAACCAAGGGTGAGGCCGCCAAGCCCCAGGACAAGGCCCAGGCGCCACCCCGCGCATCCACAACCTTTTGAAAGCGGCTTCATCTCGCAACGTGGTCAATAAATAGGATATTCGCTTTAGAGCCATGGAAAAGCATGAACATAATCTTCTGTTCTATTCTCCAGGATGGACGGGCCTTCATTATTTGAGACCACCCATGAATAAGTATTTTATCACCTCCAAGGGGAATTGAGTAGGTTGACATATACATCATGTTGTGACCAAGCGCAAGTCTGACCCGACCATGGTCAGGCATCTGTATAGGAACAATAGAGGTCGGCAGTTCCTGTTTCAAGAAGATCACAGTTGTAAAACTGTGTATAAGCAATAGTTTATGAACAACATATATAACAGAAAATAGCTCGTACCATAAGTTTCTCGACACAGTTGGACCTGTTCAACGAGTTCAACAGTGGCACACATATCCCACATGGCCTTCCACCATTGAAACGCCCCACAAGGACCTCAAGACGATCAATAAAGTGTAGGAACTTGTGGATGTCGATCCAGTCAACTTCAGTGCCATTAGTAACAGCCGAGTTATTACAGAGTAACAAACGAGCAGACTGCTTAACTCTGAAAAACCTACACGTGCCACCAATTATAAGAAAATATTAGTTAGAAGTAGCATCTTCGTGAGAGATTCGTTGCTACTTCTAAAGTTAAATTGTGATTAGTTAGACAGAATAGGTGGATTAAGAAGTAATCGAGGCAACAAGCAAGAACCAGATACAAAACTAACATGGATGAACAATTGGAACGACGTCGGGGTGGAAGATCGCAGTGAAGATGAGACCAGGTTCTGCTATTTCCATCAACATTCGTGCGCCAACTTTTAGTCTGTAACACTTGAGAAAGTTTATCCAAGTTTGTCCATAAAAAAAGCAGCGATCTTCTTGGTTCATGAACCCAATTCAGAACTTATATCCATGGCTTGTCTTCACTGTGACCAATAAACTAGTGTATTCAGTTATGGCAAGGCCGAGCATCTTGAGTACATGTGTTCTGGCAGAGCAAATAATACACTGCAGGAAAAATAATATGAGAACACAACATGTTCAAAAAAGCCCCACCCTCCCGGATAGAAAAGAGGATTCTAGGAACATACTGTGCGCGTTTCAAAATGATGTGTTAGGATGAGAAGGAACAAGTGTGGCGTCTCGCCGAGGGCGCAGAAACTTGTAGGGTACTCGCACTTTGGGCACTGCAAATGAAACACACTAGATTTAGTAGGAAAAAAAATGCATCAACAGCGGCAGCTGCCATCCTAAGATTACCTGCGACCAAGGGACTTGGGTTTATCGGGGATGGATGAAGAATTCGTACCTGGTTCTCCATGAGAAAACCCTATGCAATCGCCGAGAGGGGGTTTTCTCTGAACAAGCAGACGAGGGAGAAGGGGATTCAGGCCCAGTGAAATATTGCCGCTTCGTTCGTCCAGCTTACTGCTAAAGCTGGAAAGGGGGGTTGTGATTTGATGGCTCATTGGGCATTACTGCGGCGCTATGACCGGGGTGTGTCTATCGTGAAGTTGTGCACTCTAATTTGTGCATATGGCACGTGGACCCCGTTGTCGGTTGCCCCACATATCAGCGAAAGGAAGTAGAACGACAGGAGTAACTAGTTACACATAAATATATTTTTTGACAGAGAGATACTCCCTCTGTAAAGAAATATACAAATCTTTTATATCACAGGCTCACCTTGCCGAGAAATATACTCCCTCTGCAACGCACGGGCATTGTGGGGGTTCAGCTTTTTTTATGGGGGTTCAGCTGAGAATATAATACTCAGATAGGCTCACGGTTCTGGACTTTGGGCCGGAGGCCGACCCTGCATGTTTGGGGGCCCATGTGTTCTACCTCAGCGCTTTTCATATTGCACGCGATCGGTACGACGCTGGTTTTAGATGCTGTCGCAAGGTGAATACACAAAATTGAATAAAGCACATCAGCTATTGGAATGAAATCGAATGACAGTTCCTAACCAGCAATCAGAGTTGCAATTCTATCAACGATATACCATGTGATAAATAATACTGTCGTACTACTTATACACACAGGACACTTGTTTCACCATGCCAGATTATTACATCAAAATCTCTCGGAGGATAGATCAGATCGGCAGTTGCGTGCTGCTAATTTCAAAGTTGATTTGGACCAGCTCTCCTTGCCGAGAAAGTTCGATTTTGACATCATCCCCTACCACAAGATATGATTTAGATTTGAACCTTGACCATCCTATAGCATCAATCATCATGCGACCATCCTTTGTACTTACGGTATATTGAGCAGGTTCATTCACACCAAGGCTGCGCATGGTAAGAGAAACTTGGCCGCGGTCGCCCGGATTGTTGAAGGACTCCCTCGTTGCTCTAGGAATTCTCTGTTTGCAAACAAGAAAACATACCCAAACAGTTAGATCAACACAGTGAATCATGTGAAACAACATGGAAAGAAAAAAGAACGAAGCACTTGGGCGGTCAATGCTTACCAAGAAGGTGGACATGTCAGTTTTTGTAAGGACTTTGGTATATGAAGTGCGAACTGCAGCCCAGTCTGTTGCCGGTGCAACTGCACGGGCCGGAGCAGATGCAAGTGCCAGTGTTGGTGCAGGTGCCGAAGCCACTGCTGCCGGAGATGGTGCTCCTTGTAGAGCTGGTGCCGGTGTCGGAGCAGGTGCCGGTGTCGATGCCCGATCCTCCGGTAGATCAGACTGATCCGCTGACGCGGTCGGTGCCCAATCCTCAGCTGGATCAGACTGAGCTGCTGCCGCTGTCAGTGCTAGAGCATCTGCCGGTGCTCGATCTGTGCGAGACAACGGCGATCGTGTCTGGTCTGCTATGATCAGCTTTCTAACTTGACTAGGATCTGTGACCGTGATCCAGTTTTTTTCTTCATTTCTTTTAAACGCGAGAAGGACTAATTGTGGCGTTTTTGTTAAACCAAACTACAGTTCATCATAGGGATTCAGCTTGTACTCAGACAACATACTGATCCAATTTTTTCCAGTAATATAAGTGATGGACAGTGCCTTTGTTACTGACACGACATAAGAAGTGAAACCTGCAAAAATAGGCATCGTAGAGCAAACCAAACGGTTTATTCTGTGATGAATGTCACATGGCAAAACCTGCATCGTAAAATTGCAGGAAAAGAAAGAAAACATGACATTAAATCAATAAGATTTAGACAGTAAATCAATAAGATTTACTTGATGTGACATGAGTGAATCCTTACCAGGAAATCACTATGTTGAAATACTAAACAGAAGATTGATCGTCCAACTACGCGTGGCATGCAGGGGCCCGGCCTACTCCCACAAGCAGGACAGTCCAAAGGTCGTGACAAATCGTATGGACCGAACATCCATGGGACTGGAAATCCTGGTGGGTGCGATAAACCCTGCAATGCATACAGATATTGGAGTGTAACCATATTTGATAAACTGTCCTCATAAAAAATATGATCTGGATACTTCAAAATATACAGACTGAATTGAGTGGACAGACATTAACATAAACCGTTCTCAGGACTGACCGCACACAAAAAGCGGCATTACTAATAAACAATACAGGGTTCACAAACACAAATCAAGTACTGAACAATAGTACTTACTACAGACAAGCAAAGTTGCACTAACTAAACTATGCAGACTATTTCTTGCCACCGACCTACGGGATGAACCCCGCATAACTGACTAGGCCATGGACTTCGTGTGAGATGTCTACACGCACCATCACCATCTTGTCAACCTTGGAGAAACTAACAGAGTGGTCTTTCCACTCATAAACATGATGATGAAGACAGGCCGCATCAGATTTGTTGGGAAGCTTTACAAGAACCACACCCTTCGTAATCAAAGGCATAGCCAGGAAATTGTTGTGGTCGAGTACAACCTCGAGAACACGCCTGACAACAATGCTACAGGAAAACACTAGTTCAGGACACGTGGCGACAAGGACATAACAGCTGGATAGTTCAGCAGTAGAACTCATCATCAGGTCTTCCAGTTCACACGGCATGACTTTGAGAACTTCATCTCCACCGCGGACCTGGTTCTAATTCAAACAGAAACCATATTTTATTACTACCTCCGTTCAGAAATATAAGATGATTTTCGATATTATACTCCATATATGACTACATATACGCACAGAAATGAGTGAACAAAGACACTAGAACATGTCTTCAAAGGCATGAGAGCTGAGGGATTACATGCAAAATCCATAACACAAGTTACTGAGGAAAATATACCCTCTTAAAAGGTAGCATTGATGTTCATAAAGTACTCCCTCCGTCCCAAAATTCTTGTCTTAGATTTGTCTAGATACGGATGTATCAAGTCACATTTTAGTATTAGATACATCCGTATCTAGACAAATCTAAGACAAGAAATTTGGGACAGAGGGAGTAGTTGAAAGTAATCTATAAGAAATCAATGTCAACCTCTCGCATGTTTTGGTCAAAAGAGGAATTTAGAACCGTCATTTGGCACACAAAAATCACATGCAAGATCACCCAGAAAGTTGTACTACTAGTACTAGTACTGCGTGTTAGATGAAAAAACACGATCAAGATCAAGAAAAAGATCGTCAAGAAGAGATATTACCTAGCCTTGCTTAATGAGGGATCCCGGAGAGGGGGGCTTGGACAGGGCGATGGCTTTGAGCTTGTCTGCGGTAGTCTCAGCGGGGTGCTTGCGCTTCTTCGTACCATGAGCCTCGACGGTTTTGGACGGACCCATAGACATCACTTTGGCCAGTGCTCCAGCGTCCATCAAGAAACTGTCAAATAGAAATAAAAGAAAAGAAACCATAATCACAAACCCAAAAGAAGAAAAGAGAGGGAGTTATAGGATCAGTCTCGGGGTTGCAAGACCGGGCCTTGGCCAGAATCAACACCATTGATGCGCTCACCTTTCCTTCTTTCGGAGAGAATAACAATGGCAGAAGCAGGTCGGGGTTTTCTTGAAGAAATGAGGAACAAGATGAGGCAGAAGCGAGGGTTGGGTAGAGAGGAAGCTGAGAGAGAAGAGTGAAATGATGGTTGCTTCGTCCGTCCAACTTACTACTGGAAAGGAGGGGGGTTTGTGATTTGATGGATCATTGGGCATTAGTGTGGCGCTTCGATCGGGGTAGTCTACCGTCACTCTACTATGGAGTAATTTAGTGCATGGCTGGTGGACCCCGATGCTGGTTGTCCCACACATCGAAGAAAGTGAGTAATTTAGTGCATGGCTGGAGGAGGATCTGCATGGTAGAGCGTGTCCACTGTTTTTTAAAAGAAAAATAATTACAGCAAGCGTTTCCACTCTTACGACGGAGGAGTGCGAAACATGGCAGCCACTTGAACATACACAATGCTCCTACTACTAGGCATGTGCAGTGGTTCATACGTCAGTACTACACAATCTTGTTGCTCGTGTAGTAAGATATGATGATAACAAATGATGTTGTGCGCATGTCAACTACTCCTATATGTAACAAATACACGAAGAGGAAACAACTATATTAAGATGAGAATGCAACCAAACACACCCACACGCTTTGTGCTACAGTGACTGATCTGCACCGTCTGAGTTTGATCCAACGGTCATGTTGCGCCGAGAGATGGACATGCCCATGCAGAGGGCGCCTAAACAACACCGAAGTCCCTCTACTTCTCGAGGCGCACGACGTTGGTGATGCAGGGTGCAACCGCCCATAGAGCCCGCTCCCGGTCGACGGGAGCCAGCTCATCAAAGACGGCGTCCAATGGCACGAATGGATTCCGGTGACAGAGCCCTGAAAGGATTCCCCGGCAACGGCGACGGCAGCCCGCAACCCCTCCTTGTCCAGCTCAGCCCCCACCATCGCGCGGAGACGGCTCAGCTCCTCGGAGATATTGGTGAAGAAGGAGACTAGGTCAGGAAGCCGCAGCTCATTGAAGTCGACCGGGTGGTCGAACGGGTTTAGCCCGACGGCCGGCATCGTCGCGCTGGCACGACGGTAGGCATCGCGCAGCCACAACACGTGCATGGAAACTTGGTTCACCAAGTGGCTGAAGCGATCCTGGACCTCGTCACGATCGGCCCGCTCGCGCTCCAGCCGGCTCCCCTGACGGCCTATCGTATCTCCCGCTTTCGGCAGCAACACCGCCGACGCCTCGAGCATCTTTGTGGTGGACGCCTGCCGCTTTTGAAGCTCCATGAACTGCAGCACATAACGGAGGAGCATGGCACTCCTCTCCTCCTTGATCTCACGGAGCTCCACGTCCTTGGCCCTGAGCTCCGCATCATTGGCATGGAGCTCCTGTGTCAGGAGCCTCACCTCGGACTCCATGATCTGCTGCGCCGCCATGGCACCAGGTAGAAGCAATGGGGAGAGGAAGCAAATGGGGCGAAACAGCTGAAAGGCAATGCAATCTACGGGAAGGCGGAGGGAGTGGGGAATCTTTTGGTTTTCACCACGGTAAAACACCAGTCGACGACTTCTCACATCAGGGAGCGGTGGGTTTTTACAGGCGGAGTCACCATGACAAATTGTTGCCGCGCCTGCTCCCGTCAATCAAAAAATTAAAAATCCTGCCGCGCCTGCTCCCGTCAATCAAAAAAATAAAAATCTTGCCACACCCAAACACCAGAGCAACGTCGCGGTGGATATTTATATTTACCTGTAGGCAAGTAGATAAAAAAAGGGGTGAAAAACAAATGTGGCGGTGGCCTAGCTAATCGGTCGAATTAGCCCAACTAGCTAGCCACCGTGCTTCACTGATGTACTCGGCGGGAAAGGTGGTCTTTCGTGATTTGATGACTCATTTACTTGCTTCGGCGCTACGACCGAGGAGGACCCAGAAAACGTGCGGTAGGGCGTCCCACGTTAGGAAAAATATATGCGTGCACCACTCGGGAGGACTCCGAAACCGCGCGGTAGGGTGTGCCACGTCTCGGCACGGAGGTAAAATGTGCGTGTAAAAATATACTATATCAGACGTAGTACTTATGGTTCGACCTCGGGACCCAGCCAGTCGGTCGAAAACACCCCAGTAGCCACACAGCTTCATCATGCAAACGTGGCACGGAGGATAGATGTGGTTAGCTCCGTCTCGACCAGCCACAACGTCTCTTGTTCTAGGCGATTCTTCTATTTTCCAAGCTTTTTTTAGTTGTAATAACACCACGGCAAGCTAGCGCCGCTCTTCATGTGTGCCCGTGCAAAGGTTAGACGATGGAGAGAAGAGAGATTGAGATCACAGACCTGGGACCCACCAGTAAGTGAGACAACGGTCATGCACGTTTTGACGAGGCACTCCCTCTACTCTACTCAACGAAAGTACTGTATAAATAAAATCAAGTTATGGGACAAAGCCAACAACCGTTTGTTTTTTCATGCTATCGACTTACGCTTTGTAGTCCAGGTTGGCAGTTTGAATCTCGTCTTTCAGATTTGTTAGTTTTAGGTCCAAATTTGATTAGGGAAAATTTTGTTTTTGCCACTCTAGATTTTGCCAATTTTCCTTATGCCACTCTAAATTTTGACATTTCAGTATTGCCACTCTTAGCTTTTGAAAAATATCATAATTGCCATTATGTGGCAATAGCAAATTAATTTTATTTCACTTTTGCCACTCTAGATTTTGACAATGTATCACAATGGCCACTCTAATTTATTTTGATTTTGCCACGGAATGGCAATTGTGATAATTGTCAAAAGCTAAGAGTGGCAAAACTGAAATGTCAAAACCTAGAGTGGCAAAAACAAAATTTTCCCATTTGATTAATGACAAGTGGGACCCCCGTGTGTTGTTCCGATATTTCAGTGTAGGATGGTTTTTTTGAACAAACACTTTGCGCGGTTGGACAAGTAACGGCACGAGTTACACGTATTTTGCAAGTTTACGAACAAAAATGACAGCGGCATAGAATATCACATCCACCCCGCAGCTTAGATACTATCGTGATACGAGTTTTTACACCGTTGGAAGTGAGATCCAATGGCTTGGGAGTAGTCTTTGTAATTATGCGCAATTTCCTAACTCTCCAAAGGTTTTTTTGCAAATAAAACATTCAAGCCTCGTGTGTGCCGCTGCATCTTCGATCCAACGGCTCCTCGGTGCTCATATTAGATGTTGCCCGTAGCTTAATTACCCGCTACGGTGATATGAGCATCTAGGTCATATGATCATTGATCAGATGGCTCATGCGTAGTACTTGTACTTTCTGCGCATTTCCCAAACTCTATCAGCCGTATATTGCAAAAACACTCAAACCTCCTATTGTGGGCCGTTAGATCTCACTGAACTCGTATCACCATAGAATCTACGATGCGGGAGCACCTCATACTCTCCTGTGCGAGAAAACATAAGGTGCTATCGCAGCTTGGATGCTACGGTGATACGAGCTTGGAGGTCGTTTGATCTGAGATCCAATGGCATCTGAGCAGTCTTTGTGCTTGTAAGCAGTGGCCGAACTCTTTTGGGGCTTTTCTGCAAAAAACCATTCGAACCACCGAGGAGGTGTTGGGTCACAAATCCAATGCCTCCGAAGAGCATGTATCACCAAAGCATCTAAGGTGTGGTAGCACATGATATTCTTACATACAGGAGAATATGATGTCCTCCTTCATCTTAGATGCTACGGTGATACGAGCTTCGAGGTCGTTGGATATGGGATCAAAGGGCATCTAAGTAGTTTTTGTACAAATTGTGTGCAATTCTCAAACTCATCAAGGTTTCCTGCGGAAATATTAGGACACATCATGTGAGCTGCTATATCTCAGATCTACAAGCTCCAAGCAACTCGTATCGGCATATAGCATCTAAGGTATGGGGGCACATGATATTCTCCCGGGGAGGAGGGGTGGGGGGTTCACAACCAATCGGTGGCTGGGAGGGTGGGGACAAATATAATCTAAACAACCCTAAACAGAGCTCCATAATTTTATCTAAGGTTGAGGGGTTGACCCCCGACAATCATAGCTCCACCTAAATAGAACATTTGCATGTACTGTAGTAATAGACTTAATATTCATGTTTCAGTTTCATGTTCGTTTTAAATATTGAACTGAGGACCATGGATGTCTTACATTTTACTCCCTTCATTCCCAAATATTAGTCTTTTTAGAGGCTTCAAATGGACTGGCACATACGGATGTATATAGACATATTTTAGAGTCTAGATTCACTCATTTTGCTCCGTATGTAGTCACTTGTTGAACTCTCTAAAAGACTAATATTTAGGAATAGAATGAGTATTTTTGAATTCGTGTCATACATGCATGGTTTGGAAAAATAGATGCACTATACTTATTGGACTGTTGTTGTGTTCGTGCGTGTGTGTCTCTCTCTCTCTGTCACATCCCTGTGTTAGTCATGCATTAGGATTGGTTGAACATGTGCATCATGTTTAAATTTATTGTAAACTTGAAATGGGGGCTAATCAACCCCAACACCCCCCTGAAAATGCTAATTTCCAACAATTGGATTTTCAATGAACCCAAAATGCCCTTCATAAAAGCCCACCATTTTTGGTTCTGGTTTAAACCTCTGTCAAAAATGGCCTTGGAAATTATGGAGCCATTTGGATTTTTGAACAAGCCATAAGTACTTGAATTTGGGCATTTTAAATGTAATAAATATTTTAAAGTGCTCAAATACTCTTGGAAGTATTTTTAGGCAGTTGAGAATAATTTCAAATGTGCCTCTGAATATTTCTAGGATTTTAAAAAATGGAATGGTATTTTAATCATTTCAATACACAAAGCAGAGAAAATGAAAAAATAAATAAAGAGAAAACAAGGGAACAGAGGACTTACCTGTCGCCCTGGCCTGGCCCAGCTCGGCCCAGCCCACTGGTTCCCGCCAGTCATCCTCCTCCTCTCGCCAGGAGGACGAGAGGCGCGTGGCCGGCGCCTGCAGCCACACGCCGGCCACCTCCTGCTTCTGCCGACGCCCAGGATGTCGTCTACGAGTGCCATGCAGACCCCCTAGACCCCTCGACTGCTCCACTCTCCCCCTGCCTCGCCTCTCTCGCTCTCTCTCCCGAAGCAGGGCGAAGCCGTCGCCGCCGTTCGTCGCCACCGTGACCACCGTGCTCCCCTCGCCTCACTAACCCGTCCAAAAGCCACGCCTCGTCGCCCTCGTCCTCTCCGCCGAGCCACGCCGCACCAGACACCCCCAAACGTCATCACCGAGGTCGTCTTCTACCTCGAGCAACCGAGATCGCCGGCAACACCCCGACGTCGTCCGACCTCCCCCGAGCCCGCTGAGATGCGTTCTGCAACCGCCGTGAGCTCCTCTACCGAACCCCTCGCTCCCCGCCGTCTATTTCCTCCTCTAGCCTTACTAACCACCATGGCCGAAGCTCGCCGCCGCCGTGCCTCGTTGCCGTCGTGGCTAGAGCCACAGTGGCTCGAAGCCAAGCACACCTTTGCGCTCAGCACGGCTCCAGGAGCCCGTAGCGCCCACCAGCTCCTCCTGCCTTGCACCGTAGCACCGAACCCGTCGTTGCTCGAGCCCCGGTCGCCGCCACGAGCTCGACTCCGGTGAGCTCACTCCACCGCAGCCTTTCTCGCTTGCTCCAATGGATGCGCGAGAGTGCTAGCTCTCTGTAGGTGGTCTCGGCCGCTAATTTGGTCGCTGGAGGGCAAAATCCGAGCCCCTCTGCCGTCTCGGCCTCATCGGCGACTCAACACCGGCGGGATTGACCCTGCTGACCAGGGGTTTGACCCCCGCTAACTGAGTTGACCCGGGTGGGCCCAATTTGACCCCCCTGGTCTATGACAGATGGGACCCGCCTGCTAATTAAGTTAGGATTAGGACTAACTAAAAACTAGTTAGGCTATGACACTGACACGCGGGACCCACTGGCCAGGTTTGACCTGGACCGTCCTAGTTGAATGCTGATGTGACGCTAACGTAGTGCTGACGCAATTATTCATTTTCTGGATTTATTCTTTAATAGGAAATTCCAGAAAATAGCCAAAACTTCTAAAAATCATAGAAAATCAACCATAGCTCCAAATCAAACAATTTATATATGAAAAATGACCAGAAAAATTCAATCTATCCATCTATAATGGTTTCATGCATGAAAAAACAATATAACCTTGCTGTTTAAGAAAAATAAGATAATGCACTAATAAGGCTATGTTAAATGAACTAACATTTGAATCTTTGATTCAAATGGGTTCATTCCTTTCTGTTTTAGCTTGCATTAGGCCAAGACACATTCATTTTGCCATGTCATAGCATGCATCATATTGTTGCATATTGTCATGTGTTGATTATGTTTGGTGTGTCTTTCGTGGTAGGTTCTGCCTCCGAGGATAACCCCGAGTATCTATCTGAAGGGCAGTACCTTACTACCACTACATCAGGCAAGCAACCCATTGATCATTCCGATACAAACCCATGTTCTCGCTTCTGCTCTTGTTTACTGCATTAAGACAATGCGATTCAAACTGCTGTGTGCTAAGGTAGTTGAACCCTTATCCTCTGCATGACCTGTCGTTGCCACAATAGCTAGATGAAACCCACTAGCATGTGTAGGAGTTGATTGAGCCATGTATGTGATTCCTACCTTGCTATTCCTGCTATGCTTAGAGTTGTGTCAGGTCTGGTTCATCTGGGTGATGGGCTAGAGTGAAATGATTATGTCGGTAATGTGAGGGATGTGTTGAACATGTTTTGGTAAAGGTATCGATGAGAGGCCATGCAGGAGTACATGGTGGGTTGTTTCATTGAGGTCGTCCCTAAGAACTGAGATCTGTATGTGTGATTTAAGATTCAGTTACTACCATACATTGGGCCCGAAACCAATGGACCCTCTCGGCTTCTTAATCACCCTAGTAATCTGTCCAGGAGTTGCAATTAGTTTCTGGTGTTTGTAGGTTATGTGTTGGTGGCCGTGCGTAGCGCTGACCCTAGGGGTGGGCTATGTTGCGGTAGATACACCGTGGCACGGTGTACCGAGTCACCCATTTGGTGTCTCGGGAACCCTGTTCACATTGTTCGGGGCCGTATGTGGAAACCTCGGCCGGACTCCCTGCGGATGGAACCTGGATAGGCAATAAACCTAGACTAGAGACTTGAGTGTTTAGGTAGGCCGTGGCAGACACCCTCGTTGGGCTTCCGCTTGAAGGTTGCTGGGTACATGTCATGTAAACGGAGGTAAGTGGTGAGAGCATGTATGAAGAAGTACACCCCTGCAGGGTTAACATCATCTATTTGAATAGCCGCGTCCGCGGTAAAGGACTACTTGGTTGCCTATACAGTTCATAGACAAGTTAATGGATACTACTAAAAGACTCTAGATAAGTGTGAGTACCGAGGATGGCCCTCTCTTAGGATGACGAGGGAGGATCCCCGATGGAGTATTGTGTTGGTGAGTAGTGGACTCGTGTGCGAAAACTATTTTACTAGTGGATTCTCGTAGGATAGCTTAGCCAAGAGTCAAAGCTGGCTTGCTGCAATAACTCCACCACCTTCTTGACAATGAGCATGTATAGTAGGTTCTGATGTAAGACTTGCTGAGTACCTTTGTACTCATGTTTTCTTAATTACTGTTTTCAGATGACAACACCGCCCCCTCCGATGGGTTCTACGTAGACCTTGATGTCGATGAGTGACTAGCCACCCAGGTGGTGATCTTGTCCATGGAGGGCCCTATGTAGATAGACAGGCTTCGAGAAACCTTCTTTCTTTCTAGTGTCTGTACTCAGACTAGTTGCTTCCGCATGTGCTTGTATGATTGTATGACTTGAGTGTCGGGTCGTGTGACCCTACCTGTATGAATATGTTATGTATGGCTCCTCGGAGCCTTTTTAAATAAAGTACTTGAGTTGTAGAGTTTTGTTGTGATGCCATGTTGTATGTACTCATATCGGGCATATTGTGTGTATGATTGAAATGCTTGGTATGAGTGGGATCCGACAATCTAGTTGTTTATCCTTGGCAGCCTTTCTTATGGGGAAATGTAGTCTAGTATTCCTCGAGCCATAGTAGTCCGCTACAGCCCGGTTCACCGGAGTCCTGCTAGCCTAGCACTACTGCTCAGGACACTTGACTGGCCGGCATGTGTTTCACTTCGTTCCTATGTTTGTCCCTTCGGGGAAATGTCACGCGGTGACATCCGGAGTCCTGCCAAGCCTGCTGCAGCCCGGGTTCCCCGGAGTCCTGTTAGCCCAGTGCTACAGCTCGGATTCGCACGCTGATGACCGACATGCTCGATGTGATTCACGTATGCCTGTCTCCATAGGTCTGTGCCGCTTTGGGTTCACGACTAGCAATGTCGGCCCGGGTTCTCTGTCATATGGATGCTAGCGACACTATCATATACGTGAGCCAAAAGGCGCAAACGATCCCGGGCCATGGTAAGGCGACACCCGTGGGGATACCGTGCGTGAGGCCGCAATGTGATATGAGGAGTTACCGGCTAGATCGATGTGGCTTGGAATCGAGGTCCTGACAATGTTGGCATCAGAGCCGGACTGCCTGTAGGTTCGGTGAGCCAAACTGGTCGATGTCGAGTCTAGAAATGCTTTAGTTATATGTAGGGGAATTGATTGTGGGAGGGAACGTAAGGCTCTTTTACTCCTTTACCTTATGCCCTCTGATCTGAGTCATTCTCTTCTCATTCAACGTGCGTTAAGGACTAGGCTCTCTTCTTTTGTCAGGTTCATGTGTTACTAATCCGTAGTAGCTTATAGGATTGTTGTTACAAGCCTCAGTACAATTTCTACTACTTTTAGTATGTTTCCAGTTGAATCAGAACCCTGATATGATGTTGTTGAGTGGTATTGCAAACTGTTGTGGATGTCTCAAATCTTTTTCTGAGCATTTACAGCTATTATGCTGTCAAAATTTCCCTAGAAATTCTAATGTCTTTGCATTGTGGTTGTGCTTTCAGATGGCCACTCATGCTCAAAACCAAGTGGTTCGCATGACCCGGTACCTCGATGTGCCCGGTCATACTGCTATGTTAGTCCGGGTAATGATCGAGACGGGTTACCGTTCGTATCCCGAATACACTGTCGAAGAGCAATTCGGAGACTTTAGTCAAAGCCAATATTTCTGCACCGTCAGGATATTTCCTTCTTATCCTAGATCTACCGAGCCCCTGCACTGTTCCTATGGACTCGGGGTTACTGTTGAGATGGCTGTGCAGGATGCTGCCTATTCCATGATGACCATCATGTGAGTCCGGACTGGCCTGCTTCGGAACACCGACTTCCGTTATATGCCATCTTCATTCCCGGGAGCGCAAGGGTATCTCCAGGCTATCTATGCTGACCCCGCTCAGGAGGACTCACTAACTCGTACCACTGCCGAGGTGCTCGAGGATAAGGACCGAGAGAATCGTGCCTTCAGACTGGAGATTTTCAACACTCGTGCTAATCATTGGGCCACTTTGACTCGGTTTGCACCGGCCGTGCAAGCTGGATGTATGGATACGAGGGATCTGTATCCTGTGAGATCTGCTCCGCCAGACATGGTGGATTGGCATGATGTGGGAGGCATCTCCCCACCCCGTGGTCCTCGCAGGCCACCGTTTGTTGGTCCAAGACCTCATCCTAGCCCCTTTGGTCCACAAGCTCCTCAGGACCGTCTGTTCCCGGATGATCACGTTGAACTTCCAGGCTATGGAGGTGACTTCTAAGAGGACTACTACGGAGCTATCTGAGTTAGTAGTAGTATCACTAGTATTGTAATAGTTGTATCTCCACTGTCCTACGTGACTTGTGGAATATGACTTTGTGTGTAATCAATTCTGGAGGTGTAGACAAATAATGTATAGGAGCTTGGAATGCCTCCGATGAGATGTAACGTCTTTGTTCATAGTTGTAATGTAGCCTGGGCTTGTACTAATCTATGTATGGTGTGTATGACCGTTGGTATATATATGGCAGTTCTATATTACCATGACATACGGATGAACATCTCTGCATTCCGTGTTATCCATTACATTCTGCACTTCCTTGCTAAGTTTGTGCCATCCTTATCTAAACCGTTGTCTTGTTTTCTCCTAGGATGGTCAACACCCGCAGCAACCCTGCTGCCCCGGAGCAGGGGGAAGCCAGTGCAGCTAGGGGTGAAAATCTGCCTCACCCGCCTTCTCTGGCCGAAGTGATGCTGGAGGCGAAAAGAAACAAGCGTGAGACTAACCGCTTGCTGGAGCGGATTGAGCAGAACACTGCACTCCATCAGCGAAATGACTTGGTGTCAATCAATGACTTTATCAAGCTGTACCCACCAAAGTTTAACCATTCCGTCGAGCCCCTCGACACGGATGACTGGCTTTGTAGCATCACCCACAAGCTACGTTCTGCCAACGTAGCCGAAGCTGATAAGGTTACTTATGCTGCCTATCACCTCGAAGGCCCTGCTAGCCTTTGGTGGGAAAATTTTGAAGCTATGTGCCCGGTTGTCCAAATCACTACTTGGGCTGAATTCAGTGAGGCTTTCCGTGAGCATCACATTCCAGAAGGTCTCATAGATCGCAAGAGGGAAGAGTTCTGCAATTTCACCCAAGGAAGACTGACTGTGGATGCATATAGTCGTGAATTTGGGAATCTGGCACGATATGCTCCTGAAGAGGTATCCACCGACGCTAAGAAGTAGGCAAGATTCCGCAAGGGACCTAGCCCTGAGCTTCGCCGCGATCTTCGTCTGCACGAGTGCACCTCCTTTCAGAAGTTGGTCAATAAAGCCATCAGTGCTGAGACAGGCCAGTCTGACTATGACGCTTCACGCAAGCACTCTCGTGATTTTGGCTCTTCATCCGGCTCTGGATCTCAGAAGCGCCGGGTGTGGATTCCAAGCACGGCACTGCCACCCAGGTTCATTCCGAGGCCATCCTTTGAGGCGCCTCGTCCCAACCAGTAGTTTGCACCATCCAAGCCCTATGGTGGCCCCGCTACTAATGCTGCTCCACGCCCTAATGTTGTGACATGTTTCAAGTGTGGAGAGCCGGGTCACTATAGTCGAGAGTGTCCCCAGAACAACAACCCGAATCAGTCTGGAAAGTCTATTGGCCGTGGTAAGCCAGCGGGAAAGACATTCTACGCCAAGCCGGTCACCACTGCACGTGGCCATGTCAACTATGTCTCAGTCGAGGAGGCTCATGAGGATCCTAACGTCATCCTTGGTACGCTCCTTGTTAATTGCCATCCGGCATCTGTCCTTTTCGATACTGGAGCATCTCATTCATTCATATCCGAGAACTATGCTCGATTGCATAACACAACATTCTGTGAAATGCCCACTTCCATGGTTATTCAAACTCCGGGTTCCAAATGGCAAACTTCTAGAGTAAGCCATGGGAACGAAATTCTTGTTGATAGACTTGTCTTCCTTGCATCCTTAATAGCTCTCAAGTCCTCGGACATTAACATCATCTTGGGTATGGACTGGATGTCAGCTCATTACGCAAAGATTGATTGTGCCACTAGAACCGTTCAACTTACTTACCCATCGGGCAAGACAGTCAATGTCTTAACTCGAGTGGCCAAGCGCCAGCTTTACTCCCTAAATGCCAACCCCCTTCTAGACCTTGAGGATATTCTGGTAGTCTGAGACTTTCCGGATGTCTTTCCAGAAGAACTGCCAGGTGTTCCACCTGACAGGGATGTCGAGTTCGTGATAGACCTTGTTCCAGGAACCGTTCCAATTTCTAGAAGACCCTATAAGATGGCACCCTTAGAACTAGCCGAGCTTAAGAACCAACTCGATGAGTCCTTGAAAAGGGCTTTCATCCGTCCTAGTTCCTCCCCTTGGGCTTGCCCCGTCCTTTTCATCAAGAAGAAGGATGGAACGGATCAGATGGTTGTAGATTACCGACCTGTCAACTTGGTCACTATCAAGAACAAGTATCCGCTTCCCAGGATCAACGATCTGTATGACCAGCTCGCTGGATCCTCAGTCTTTTCCAAGATGGATTTGAGGTTGGGTTACCATCAAATCAAAATCAGAAACGCGGACATTCCCAAAACGGCCTTTGTTACTCGTTATGGCCAATACGAGTACACCGTTATGTCCTTCGGTGTAACCAATGCCCCAGCCACCTTCTCTCGGTTTATGAACTCGGTCTTCATGGAGTATTTGGATAAATTCGTCGCAGTATACCTTGATGACATACTCATCTACTCCAAGAATGAAGAGGAACATGCCGACCATCTAAGGTTGGTATTGACGAAACTTCGAGAGCATCGCCTTTATGCCAAATTCTCCAAGTGTGAATTTTGGTTGCCAGAAGTGACCTATCTAGGCCATGTAATCTCTGGTAAGGGTATTGCTGTCAATCCCGAGCGAGTTCAAGCCGTCCTTGATTGGACTCCACCTGAGACGGTCAAGCATGTGCGGAGATTCCTTGGCTTAGCGAGCTATTGCTGCCGCTTCGTCGAGAATTTCTCCAAGGTTGCTAAACCTCTAACTGAACTCCTCAAGAAAGATAAAAAGTTCAAGTGGACTCCACAGTGCAAGTTCAGCTTTCAGGAACTAAAAAGACGCCTGACATCTGCTCCCGTACTGGTACCACCAGATTTCTCCAAGGACTTTATTATCTATTGCGACGCCTCGCGACAAGGACTAGGTTGCATACTCATGCAAGATCGTCAGGTAATTGCCTATGCTTCACGGCAATTACACCCACATGAGGAAAATTATCCCACACATGATCTAGAGCTTGCAGCTGTAGTCCATGCACTTAAAACTTGGCGACATTACCTCCTCGGTAATCATTGCGAGATCTTCACCAATCACCAAAGTTTGAAATATATCTTCACCCAACTGGATTTGAATCTCAGGCAAAGACGTTGGGTCGAGCTGATCTCAGATTACGACTTAGGAATAACTTACACCCCGGGCAAAGCCAATGTCATGGCTGATGCACTAAGTCATAAATCTTATTGTAACAACCTGATGTTACAACAAAGTCAACCACTTCTCCATGAGGAATTTCGTAAGCTTAATCTTCACATTGTTCCTCGAGGATTCCTATCCACCCTGGTGGCGAAACCTACCCTTACGGATCAGATCATCAAAGCACAGAAGGTAGATCCGGGAATCTCCCATATTAAGAGAAACATTAAGAAAGGAGTCGCGAATTGTTTCTCCGTTGATGATCAAGGTGTCGTATACTTTGGAAACCGCTTAGTGGTTCCCAAGGCATGAAACCTAAGGCGGCTGATCCTTAAGGAAGCTCATGAATCCCCTCTCACCATTCATCCCGGTAGTACTAAAATGTATCAAGACCTACGCCAGAGGTTTTGGTGGACTAGGATGCAGAGAGAAATTGCTCAATACATTGCTAGCTACGATGTCTGTCATCGTGTTAAAGCAGAGCATCAACGGCCTGCTAGCACCCTTCAACCTTTGGCTATTCCTAAGTGGAAATGGGATAAAATCAATATGGATTTCATCACTGGGTTTCCCAGGACCAAGAGAGGGAATAATGCCATCTTCGTCGTGATCGACCGTCTTTCCAAAGTAGCCCATTTCCTACCTGTTCGTGAGAATATCACCGCTAGCCAGCTAGCTGAATTATACATCTCCCAAATAGTGTCGCTTCATGGTGTCCCATTGGAAATTAGCTCAGACCGTGGGAGTTTCTTCACCTCTCGATTTTGGGGAAGTTTCCAAAATGCGATGGGAACTCGTCTCTCTTTTAGCACTGCCTTCCATCCTCAATCAAGTGGTCAAGTAGAGCGAGTCAATCAAATTCTGGAAGATATGCTCCGAGCTTCTGTCATCTCATTCGGAATGGGTTGGGAGAAATGCCTTCCATTCGCGGAGTTTGCTTATAACAATAGTTATCAAGCTAGCTTGGGCAAAGATCCTTTCGAAGTTCTCTATGGACGAAAATGTCGAACGCCTCTTAACTGGTCAGAAACCGGGGAAAGACAACTCTTTGGCCCGGATATGATTCAGGAAGCAGAAGAGCAGGTTCGCGTTATTCGTGAGAAATTGAAAACAGCCCAATCTCGTCAAAAGAGCCAATATGATCGTAAACATAAGCTCATGACTTATGAAGTCGGCGAGAAAGCTTACCTTCGGGTTACTCCGTTAAAGGGAACCCATCGTTTCGGTATCAAAGGCAAATTGGCTCCTCATTACATTGGACCCTTTTGCATTCTTGCCAAACAAGGAGAAGTTGCCTACCAATTGGAACTACCTCCGCATCTTTCCAGAGTTCATGATGTCTTCCACGTATCTCAACTCAGGCGTTGCTTCGCGGATCCTATCCGTGGAGTGGACCATGAAACGCTTGATCTACAAGATAATCTTTCATATCGGGAATATCCCGTTCGTATCCTTGATCAAGCTGAGTGTACCACTCGATGCCATAATATCAACTTTCTCAAGGTTCAATGGTCACACCATTCCGAGAAAGAAGCCACTTGGGAAAGGGAGGATCGTCTTCGACTCGAGTACCCCACCTTATTCCCAGAGGATCCTAAATCTCGGGATGAGATTCTTTTGAGTGGGGGTGAGTTGTCACATCCCTGTGTTAGTCATGCATTAGGATTGGTTGAACATGTGTATCATGTTTAAATTTATTGTAAACTTGAAATGGGGGCTAATCAACCCCAACACCCCCCTAAAAATGCTAATTTCCAACAATTGGATTTTGAATGAACCCAAAATGCCCTTCATAAAAGCCCACCATTTTTGGTTCTGGATTAAACCTCTGCCAAAAACGGCCTTGCGAATTATGGAGCCATTCTGGATTTTTGAACAAGCCATAAGTATTTGAATTTGGGCATTTTAAATACTATAAATATTTTAAAGTGCTCAAATACTCTTGGAAGTATTTTTAGGCAGTTGAGAATAATTTCAAATGTGCCTCTCAATATTTCCAGGATTTTTAAAAATGGAATGGTATTTTAATCATTTCAATACACAAAGCAGAGCAAATAAAAAATAAAAATAAAGAGAAAACAAGGGAACAGAGGACTTACCTGTCGCCCTGGCTTGGCCCAGCTCGGCCTAGCCCACTGGCTCCTGCCAGTCATCCTCCTCCTCTCGCCAGGAGGACGAGAGGCGCGTGGCCGGCGCCCGCAGCCACACGCCGGCCACCTCCTGCTTCTGCCGATGCCCAGGACGTCGTCTACGAGTGCCACATAGATCCCCTGGACCCCTCGACCGCTCCACTCTCCCCCTGCCTCGCCTCTCTCGCTCTCTCTCCCGAAGCAGGGCGAAGCCGTCGCCGCCGTTTGTCGCCACCGTGACCACCGTGCTCCCCTCGCCTCACTGACCCGTCCAAAAGCCCCGCCTCGTCGCCCTCGTCCTCTCCGCCGAGACACACCGCACCGGACGCCCCCAAACGTCATCACCGCGGTCGTCTTCTACCTCGAGCAACCGAGATCGCCGGCAACGCCCCGACATCGTCCGACCTCCCCCGAGCCCGCTGAGACGCGTTCTGCAACCGCCGTGAGCTCCTCTACCGAACCCCTCGCTCCCCGCCGTCTATTTCCTCCTCTAGCCTTACTAACCACCGCGGCCGATGCTCGCCGCCGCCGTGCCTCGTTGTCGTCGTGGCTAGAGCCACAGTGGCTCGAAGCCAAGCACACCTTTGCGCTCAGCACGGCTCTAGGAGCCCGTAGCGCCCACCAGATCCTCCTGCCTTGCACCGTAGAGCCGAACCCGTCGTTGCCCGAGCCCCAGCCGCTGCCACGAGCTTGACTCCGGCAAGCTCACTCCACCGCAGCCTTTCTCGCTTGCTCCAATGGATGCGTGAGAGTGCCAGCTCTCTGTAGGTGGTCTCGGCCGCTAATTTGGTCGCCGGAGGGCAAAATCCGAGCCCCTCCGCTGTCTCGGCCTCGCCGGTGACTCAACGCCGGCGGGATTGACCCTGCTGACCAGGGGTTTGACCCCCGCTAACTGAGTTGACCCGGGTGGGCCCAATTTGACCCCCCCTAGTCTATGACAGATGGGACTCGCCTGCTAATTAAGTTAGGATTAGGACTAACTAAAAACTAGTTAGGCTATGACACTGACACGCGGGACCCACTGGTCAGGTTTGACCTGGACCGTCCTAGTTGACTGCTGATGTCACGCTGACGTAGTGCTGACCCAATTATTCATTTTCTGGATTTATTCTTTAATAGGAAATTCCAGAAAATAGCCAAAACTTCTAAAAATCATAGAAAATCAACCATAGCTCCAAATCAAACAATTTATATATGAAAAATGATCGGAAAAATTCAATCTATCCATCTGTAATGGTTTCATGCATGACAAAACGAGATAACCTTGCTGTTTAAGAAAAATAAGATAATGCACTAATAAGGCTATGTTAAATGAACTAACATTTGAATCTTTGATTCAAATGGGTTCATTCCTTTCTGTTTTAGCTTGCATTAGGCCAAGACACATTCATTTTGCCATGTCATAGCATGCATCATATTGTTGCATATTGTCATGTGTTGATTATGTTCGGTGTGTCTTTCGTGGTAGGTTCTGCCTCCGAGGATAACCCCGAGTATCCGTCTGAAGGGCAGTACCCTACTACCGCTACATCAGGCAAGCAACCCATTGATCATTCCGATACAAACCCATGTTCTTGCTTCTGCTCTTGTTTACTGCATTAAGACAATGCAATTCAAACTGCTGTGTGCTACGGTAGTTGAACCCTTATCCTCTGCATGACATGTCATTGCCACAGTAACTAGATGAGACCCACTAGCATGTGTAGGAGTTGATTGAGCCATGTATGTGATTCCTACCTTGCTATGCCTGCTATGCTTAGAGTTGTGTCAGGTCTGGTTCATCCGGGTGATGGGCTAGAGTGAAATGATTATGTCGGTAATGTGAGGGATGTGTTGAACATGTTTTGGTAAAGGTATCGATGAGAGGCCATGTAGGAGTACATGGTGGGTTGTTTCATTGAGGCCGTCCCTAAGAACTGAGATCTGTATGTGTGATTTAAGATTCAGTTACTACCATACATTGGGCCCGAAACCAATGGACCGTATCGGCTTCTTAATCACCCTAGTACTCTGTCCAGGAGATGCAATTAGTTTCTGGTGTTTGTAGGTTATGTGTTGGCGGCCGTGCGTAGCGCTGACCCTAGGGATGGGCTATGTTGCGGTAGATACACCATGGCACGGTGTACCGAGTCACCTGTTTGGTGTCTCGGGAACCCTGTTCACATCGTTCGGGGCCGTATGTGGAAACCTCGGCCGGACTCCCTGCGGATGGAACCTGGATAGGCAATAAACCTAGACTAGAGACTTGAGTGTTTAGGTAGGCCGTGGCCGACACCCTCGTTGGGCTTCCGCTTGAAGGTTGCCGAGTACATGTCGTGTAAACGGCGGTAAGTGGTGAGAGCGTGTATGAAGAAGTACACCCCTGCAGGGTTAACATCATCTATTCGAATAGCCACGTCCGCGGTAAAGGACTACTTGGTTGCCTAGTAGTTCAGAGACAAGTTAATGGATACTACTAAAAGACTCAAGATAAGTGTGAGTACCGAGGATGGCCCTCTCGTAGGATGACGAGGGAGGATCCTCGGTGGAGTATTGTGTTGGTGAGTAGTGGACTCGTGTGCGAAAACTATTTTACTAGTGGAGTCTCGTAGCATAGATTAGCCAAGAGTCAAAGCTAGCTTGCTGCAATAACTCCACCACCTTCTTGAGAATGAGCATGTATAGTAGGTTCTGATGTAATAATTGCTGAGTACCTTTGTACTCATGTTTTCTTAATTACTATTTTCAGACGACAACACCGCCCCCTCCGATGGGTTCTACGTAGACCTTGATGTCGACGAGTGACTAGCCACCCAGGTGGTGATCCTGGCCATGGAGGGGCCTATGTAGAGTTTTGTTGTGATGCCATGTTGTATGTACTCATATCGGGCATATTGTGTGTATGATTGAAATGCTTGGTATGAGTGGGATCCGACAATCTAGTTGTTTATCCTTGGCAGCCTTTCTTATGGGGAAATGTAGTCTAGTGTTCCTCGAGCCATAGTAGTCCACTACAGCCTGGTTCACCGGAGTCCTGCTAGCCTAGCACTACTTCTCAGGACACTTGACTGGCTGGCATGTGTTTCACTTCGTTCCTATGTCTGTCCCTTCGGGGAAATGTCACGCGGTGACATCCGGAGTCCTGCCTAGCCTGCTACAGCCCGGGTTCCCTGGAGTCATGTTAGCCCAGTGCTACAGCCCGGATTCACACGCTGATGACCGACATGCTCGATGTGATTCACGTATGCCTGTCTCCATAGGTCTGTGCCGCTATGGGTTCACGACTAGCCATGTCGGCCTGGGTTCTCTGTCATATGGATGCTAGCGACACTATCATATACGTGAGCCAAAAGGCGCAAACGGTCCCGGGCCATGGTAAGGCGACCCCCGTGGGGATACCGTGTGTGAGGCCGCAATGTGATATGAGGTGTTACCGGCTAGATCGATGTGACTTGGAATCGAGGTCCTGACACTCTCTCTATGTGTGTGTGTGTGTGTGTGTTTGTGTGTGTGTGGTCATATGCTTGATACATACAAAGTTTTCTCACCTCCATATTGTTCATCTTTTAAATTTGAATTTGCATTGGAAAACTTACTAGGGATACCATGAAATGTGAAATCCATGTTGAGGTCACTATATCACAAACTCACTCTAATTCAACAACTCGTCATAAATCAATTACCACGTTGAGATTAGTATTTGCAAGGAAAACACGGGTATTGTAATACACATAGATTCGTTCAGCAATTTAAAAGGTTCCTTTCGTATTCTCGAATGGTAGGACCCATCGGCGTACCAGCTAGACCTTGGCTCGTGTTGATCCTAAAAAAAGTGGGCTCATGTCCTTCGGTGGCGTGCGTGGTACGCACATTAGGAAACCCCATTACCCCAACCAATCGAGCCTCAGCATTTCAAGTCGAAATATCTTGCGGCCAGAATTCCAGCCCTAGGAAATTCCCCTCATGTCCCCGGTCCATAATGACTACCGATGAACAATGGAGGGATGCTTTAGTAACTAGACAACGTTACCTATCATGCCGAGCACGGTTCAATTCCCTCGGTCGCCGCTCGTCAAGGTCACCCGTCAACTGCATTGCCTAGTACTACTACTACTACTACTACACCAGGATGAGCACATAATTGAGCCCGTTTGTTCGTGCCTAGTACTTGAGTTAATATATCAGGCAATGCACTGGTACGGAGGGATTATCCTTTTACTCTGCATATATAACTTGTCTGAAGTCTAACTAAGCAGAATGTTTTACCAAATCCTTTCTTAAGAAATACAACAGGACAGATGTACGGCTTGAAAATTTATTGCATGATGCAGGCAATGATATTGTTTCGAATCCTGGATCTTAAATTTCTGAAAATCCAAAAGCGAGCATAAATTCTTGAAACTAAGCATGGTCACGTGATATGGCACAAATATTACTTCGTAAGTTTTTTCTTCAATTTGAGACAAGCTGCTTATGACAAGTTGCACAAATGAAGAGCCAAGGTATTTTGGAAGAAAGACCTGTCACGTTAAGGCGAACGCTTTCACTATTGAAACCGTGGGCGTTTACATGCTACCACGAGTCCCCGCTTCTCATTGGCAATCGGCAGGTGCCGTCCGAGCAAGCGTGTGAGTCGACAGGAGGCATGCGAGCAGACCGCTGCGCCGGCTGTCAAGGAGGCGTGTGAGCAGACCGCTATGCAGGCTCACCGGGAGGCGGTCCCTTTGACCAGGCTCCGCCGCCCACCGTCGTCCCAACTGCTCCCACTTTTAATGTCGTCGGCGCCGCAGTTTAAAATCAACCCCGCACTACCCGGTACTCCCTCCTTTCCGTTTTATAGGGCTTATCTCAAAATATTAGTTTTTCCATTTTATAAGGCTCAATTTTGTTGTTTCCCATCACATGTTCAGATTCCAAGGTAAATTAAATCATTGCATGCAAGTATTAAGAGAAAATTGACCAATGCATGTAATTTATGCATGCATGCATTGCAATTAATGCATTGGTAAACATATTTTTTTGAGAAAAACAAGAGCATTAATTGGGTGCCTTTGCAAACTACAAAAAGTACTCCACCACTCACCATCTACCTTGGTTGGTGAGATTTTTGAATTGAGCCTTATAAACCGGAAAGGAGGGAGTATCGCTACAATCCTCTCTCTTCCTCTCCGATTCTCCTGTCGTCTACCTCCAACTAGCCTGACCTAAACGTACGCCATGCCGCATCACGATGGTCTGCCCTTAGTGTTCCAGTTTCCTGAGGAAGACACCCAGCCGGAGTCTCAAGAACATAAGGCGCTTTGGGACGAGCTTGAACTGGCCTTGCGGGAAGACGTCGCGCCTGTCCCTGCTCCCGTTCTGGCTCCCGTCACCCCGACTGCGCCAACGCCCATCCCCGTGGCATTGACGGGCTGGGAGCCGCACATTGTCACTAAGCTTGATCCCACGGGGTTCCACGAGGTGCCCGCCGACTTTCACGCGCCCGTGCACCTGCCAGCGCATGCGCCTACGTGTGCACTGACGCGCACGCCCGTGCCGGTGCCCGTGCACCTGCCAGCGCCTGCGCCTGCGCGTGCACTGACGTGCGCGCCCGTGCCGGTGCCCATGCACACGAATGTCTCCGTCGCACCGTTGACAGCGCATGTCCCCGCGCGGGTGCCAGTGCCCCCCTCAACGGCATGGATGGCCGCCGTCGACCGCTTTCTTGCACCAACGCCAGTCGCCTCCTCCCGCCAGTCGACTCGCTCTGAAGTCCAGAACATTTTGGCCTTCCTTGAAGCTAGGCCAAAATCAAGGAGTACGCCAACAACGGCGCAAGACGCTACCGTTGCCGTCGGTCAGTGGCCCGATGACACACAGAGCACGGCAGAGGAGCCGCTTCCCACTGCGAGATGCCCCCGCCGCCGCCACGTAATCTAAATTTGCCATGAAAAACGTTTGGATTGCCATGCTTAAAATCCGAACGTTTATCATTTCCGTTTATTTTATATCGATCGTCGTATAATTTAAAGTCGGAGTCAGACTGAATGAAATGTATGGTTTGATCGATTGAATGTTCTGCTAGAGCCGTATCAAATTAAATATAAAACGTCATCAAGCCACATGTATTCCTTGTCATCCAACGACCTAGACTGCTTCAATGTCGAGCGCTCAACACGTTTAGCGTGCAGTTAATTTCATGCCAAAAATAGTGCTAATCACATGGCAACACGCAAATAATATCCTAGTAGTTAATATCCGCATGCACTTAATATACATCCAAATTAACGTGCATTGCACGTACACACTGACTAGTGCTGCTAGTACGTGAAACTGGTGCCGTGACTTGTGAACGCGTCCAGATATGGTCAACGGCAACATCGCCTGCGAGTTCTTCCTGTTTGCCCGTGCGTCTAAACGCAGAAGGGGAGGAGAGAGAGAGCACACATGGAACCCACCAGTAAGTGAAGACGTGTAGATATATTTTGTATGTGGGAAGAAGCAAGGTCAACCGATCACATAGGGTCGCCATGCGATCGAAAGAGTGAGACGGGTTGGAGAGAGTGACCTAGATAGACGATGTGCGTGAGAGAGTATACAATGTGAATAGGTCGAATTGGGCTCAAACATGGTGATATATCGTTTTTGTCTGAGAAAGAGCGAGGTCAATCGAGACATACGGAGAGAGAGAGAGAGAGAGATTGAGTGAGCGTGGCCCACCATGAGGTCGAAAGAGTGGTGGCGGCTTGGATGGACTGACCTAGATAGACAATCTGCATGAGAGAGTATAGAGTGTGTCGATCGAGGCCCGAACAGGGAGATATATCATTTGTGTGTGAAAGAAAACGAGGTTAAACGAGACTCGGGTAAAGAGAGCGAGATTGAGCGAGTGTGGCCCGCCGTGCGGAAGAAAGAGTGAGACAGTCTCGAGGGAGTGACCTAGATATACAACGTGCGTGCGTGCGCATGCACGGGAGGTTGGGGGTCTAGATAGGCAATGCATGTATTTAGCACGAGAGGGTGAGAGGGAGAGGGGGGAGAGAGAGCTCGGCATGGGGTGCAATGGCGGGTGTGTGAGGTAAATACACTTGTTAACAGAGTGGAAAAAGGGGTTGTGTAGTTGAGAGACTTAGAGATCGAAACATGGAGAGGAAGATTGACCGATACAGGAAGTATGTAGCGTTTGTGCGG
>NC_041388.1:186836785-186847880 GCF_002162155.2 Triticum dicoccoides | reverse complement strand
AAAACAACATTTGAATGTACATGGTACGAGACTTAATATCGATGTTTCAATTCAGTGTACATTGTAAGATTTGAACTGAGCAGCAGGCATACGGGTAATTATTTCGAATTCGTGCCATACTAAGTTTCGAAAAGTTGACATTGACTCAGTTTGTTGTGCTATTTTGTAGGTCATATGTTTGAATCCATCCAAAAGTTTTCTCACTACCATGGTGTTCATCATATACATATGCATTTGTATTAAAAAAGTAGCGTGGATACAGTGAAATGCGAAATCCACATTAGAATTGGAGATCACTACGTGACACACACTCTAATTCAAATAACTAACTACGTGACACACACTCTAATTCAAATAACTAATTATGTGAGACACACTCTCATCCACATTAGCATGGGTACCATTTTGATTTTTTTTCAAATAACTCCTCATTAATTAATTTATAGTACTCCCTCTGTTCACTTTTATAAGACCTTGAAGACATTTCAGACAATGTGCAAAACAGTTCATTTTAAGTTGTTTGAAATGACTTACAAAAGTGAACGGATGGAGTATCTCGTTTCGAATGACTAATTATTGCAAGGAAAACACGGGCATGGTAATACATACATATTCATTTGCAAATGAAAGAAGATTCGTTTGCATTCTCAAATGCAGGCGCACCAGGCAAACCAGGGCCGTGTCATTGTGGACGCTGCTTCAGTGCCTTAAAGGCAACTGCCTTTGCGTCACTGACATGTGGGCCAGCCACCTGTTGGGCCCATATGTCATGGACACAAAGGCAAGTGCCTTAAGGCACCGAAGCATAGTCCTGTCGGGGTGGTCGCGTGTGTCGGACGGACGCGTAGCACCCATCCACCCACCCCGCTCCCCCTCCCCCCAAAAAAAGGACGACGACAATATAAGTTCGCGCTTCCACGTTTTGGATTGAAATATCTGGCGGCCCCAATTCCAGCCCTGCAAAATCTCTCTTCTCCACCGTCCCCTTCCGCGCCCAGATTGCTCAAATCCCTAATTCGCCGCCAACCCTCGAATCGCCCCTCGTCTCGTCTCTTTCCCCACCATTCCCCACCTCTGTGCCGGACAACAACGACGAAGACGATGGTCGCGCTTCACCATCGCACTGGAGCTACCTCATCTACGCCCTCGTCCACCGCACCGGTGGTCCACCGACAACGTCGGCCGCCGCAACCGACGTGCCTCACAAAAACCGAGTTCCACCGCATCAGGTGCACTTCACCGACGCCGTCTCCCAGCTCACCGGGGCTACTTCACCGAGCACATCGTCGCACCTCCGCCCCCCGAGGCCGTTGGGGCTTCACCAACGGTCTCGTCCACCGCATCGTAGCGCTCCGCTGCCACTCAATATCTGCATCCATGCGCGGCCAGCCAACGCCAGCGCATCACCCTCAACGGCTCTGAAGTGACCCGCACTCTAGCTAGGCAAGCATGCCCAAACGCCGGCCTGAACTAGGTATCCACACATCACTCCCTTGTGCACTATTCCGATGATGTTTGGATATCCTTTCACTGCTCTCTTAGCTTACACGCCTATGCAACTCTGACCTTAACTCTTATTTCTTCTGGAGATATCATCCGAAACAAGCAAATCCATATTTTAGCGAAGCATGACGGCGCTACGGGATCTGGTACACATCTTGCACACCCGTATAACCTTGTAAGTATCTGTCCTCCGGTACAACATCAAGGTCGATTCCTCTTATTTGATCAACCATTCGCCGTGTCAAAAATGCAGAGGGGGATGCAAGGAGCACAAGGCCCGCACATCCAAGCAAGTGGTAACATGGACTTGTACATGGAACATCCCAAGCGCAAGTAGAGCTGCAGTGAGCCTGTACAATGAGCTAGCGTAAGTCCCTGCATTTCATTTAATTCATAGTGGCATTCATGTATGATTTGTGTGCAGTGGCTGATCCACGAATTCAAGTTACCAGGGGCGAACATTTAACTTAAAAAATACGAAGGCACTTGCACTCCGGAAATCAACATAACTTGAGAAATGTGAAGCTACATGCACTTTGAAAACCAGCTAATGATCCAAAGTAGTTCAGATTATAAACACTAAATGATGCAAGCACCAAAAAACACAAAATGCAACATGGTGTACAAGGACTGCAAACATGGTCTGTACCTGCTTGAATTATTCGTTCTCTGGCGGAAAATATTGAAGTGTAATTGCACGTATAACTAGTGCGCAAACTGCATATCAATATATCTATCCTGCACAAGTATGCCAATAGTTTCAAACAACATATTAGAAAAGTATTTATGCTATGTTGTCATGATACGGGGACTTTCTGGTAGATGGCCTCGATGTTTCCTCAAGCTATGAAAATGCACTATAATTTGCTTGTCATCAATGCCTGCATATCTCTGTCTCTCTCAACATAGTAGATCATCATTAGACACTAAATCCTTCAATGAGCTTGCAAAATGCTTGCATTAGATCCCTCTTTAGACACTATATGTTCATCACCAGGAGCATGTAAAATGTTTGCATCAAATCTTTCATTAGCAGTCTGTTCATTAGATACTTCAGGCTCAAGAACACCATGAGCTTGTATGTTTGCACCGGAAACTTGATTAGATACATCAGATTCAGTCAGTTCAGTATTGATTGGGGGAGTTATAAAATAAGTAGAAATTGGTTTCATTTTCTCATAGATTCCCTACATACAAGCAGTTTTACAACACCGTCAGGTTTAACTATTGGCCAGAAATTGAAGAGTTGAATTAGATATAATCAGGGATGTGATGTACCTGCTCGTTACGCATGCTACTCTTGCAATTAGCGACTGTCCGTTTGCGCAAGCTCGATGTCATGCCCGTGCTGCCGCCGCTGCCTCCCACGCAAGCTACACCCAGGGTTGGATCTTCATATTCTTGTCCTTCCGTTCGCTTGAAGCCCGGCGACCGCCCTCCAACGAGGGCGCGAGGAAGTGCTGTGTCGGTTTGTCCAGCGGCGGCTAGGTTAGGAGCGAACTAGACTGGAGGCTGGAGCAAATGAATTGGGATTTTTCCTGCTGTTGATCGATATGGGAGGCGCTCGTTTGGGCCGCGAGCCTGCTATAGGGCCTGCCTTGCACTTATGTTATTGGCCCATCCAATTTGAAACATTTTTCTTCATTTTTTACATTGCCTGCTCGTGCGTTGGGACGAACAAAACTAGCGTGGGCCAACATGGACGACTCAAACTAGGTGCACACTTTCCAGCCACCTGAGGCGGCCGCCCATACCAGCCCCTATGGTGGCGTCGCTCTTTTTTGCGTGTATGATTGGATAGTGAAAAATATTCCAGTGGCGCTATTGATTTACCCACAGAATGGTTGAATTGCTTGTTTCTATGAACTGAGTTCACCAATAATGTGAAGGATGCCAGTCTTTTCATCCTATTATAGATTGCTTAGATCTCGATATACCAAAAGTAATCGCATGAAATATACAGTAAAAGCCAGTGTGATGTGTTTGGCTACAACTAGTCTGACTACACGTCCTCATATAACATATCAAGGACGCACCATCTTACCAGATTAACCATTCGACTTACCCATGCAGTGTGGGAAGAAAGAAGTATTGGGACTGCGTATCCAAGCAATTGATGCCATGGACTCCTTCGTACAACCATGTAAGCGAAAAAGAAGTTGCAGTGTGCCTGTACAAAGAACTAGCGTAAGTTCAGTTACCTGCTTCTCGGAATTTTAGTTAGCTACTTATTGCAAAATTGTTCAATTACGTTTCTTGGCTTAATTTAGTTTGCTACTGATCACATAATGGCACAGCCTATTAATCATATTGTAGACTGCGCCTATCTATGTGTTTGATACTTACAGTTAAGAATTACATGTTTGCCTTAACTTAAATATCTACTTGTTTGCTTAACTGCTTTGCTGCTGCAACAACGGGTTACAATGAAGTTAATAACTACTTTTTAGCATCCAATTGAAACTCTTTAATTCCTTGTTTGTTTAACTGGTTTGCTGTTATAACTCCCAGTTGAGATGTTTTGCTAACTTCAACTTTTCTGAATCCCATCGGAACTTTAATGGCAAAACATGTTAGCCCAAGATCAAAGAGCGAGGTCCCCATGGACGTTGCATCATCCCACAGTAGTGGCACCGGCCCAATCGTGCATTATGAATTGCCAACTGCTGATGCTCTAGAGGCTAAACTAGTGGTAGAAAGAGATTCTGCTTCTGCACTTAGAGATGAAGTTGACATGTTCAGGAAGAAAACAGTACAATCACAAGAAGTATTCAAGACAACCATTAAATATTTGGTGGATTTCAAAAAGAAGCAAGCTGAGACTGACCAGATTGTTAAGGTCCTGAAGGAAAAAAGGAAATTAAATTCCTACTTGGTAAATCATAGGTGAAATGTTCTTTCCATAGTTGAATAACCTTTGTGTTGTCTGTTCATGTAATCAATCAAACCATTTGTTTTAGAGATCATGTAATAATTGTTTTTTTGTTTTTTTGTTTGTAATTTTATTTGAGCACAAGTCTGTATTAATTGATAAGACTCGGAGGCATTTCATTTGGATTGCTGTGCCAGACCTACAAATATGCCAATCGGGCTGAATGTGCATTCAGCAATACTAGTATAGATGGACTATAAGTGGCATGCATCGGAAAGGGCCAAGATGCTGGCTAAAATAAGGATGCTGTTGTAGCCAAAAAAAAGTACAGCAGCCTGGCTTATGTATGTTAGTTGATATTATTGATCAATATACTCTATAAGTGTTTATATGTCTGTTAGTTCCGTACATTCTTGGTTGATTGACTCGGTATTTGAATCTTGATACATCGCTTGTGTACATATCTAAATGGGAGTACACATTATGCTGCGTGTGACATTTAAGTTGGACATGAAGTGTTCCAAATATTCGAATTCACCTTAAACTGGATTCTAGTTTCTGAATTTGAGTATCGGCATTTGTAAACCATATCATATATGACAGTGGAATACATCTTTGTCGTCCTTTTGAAGATATATAAAAACACATAGAATGATTTATAAAGATTCATATAGGAATACAAAATGGATTCTAATTTAGTTGCCAGGGTAAACGTGGATGCTTATTGTCCCAAAATTCGAAAGAAACAGCAAAATGTACACTCCCACATCGGCTGCCCGAAGCCAAGTGTTTGGGAGATGGAAATTACTGTCTACCCATTACACGGACAATCCATCGGCCCGATTTCCACTGCTCTTAATAGGGGTAGGTTAGTAACTTCAATTAGACGTGACACGACCGCCTCTGAGCCCATTCCGACACGGTGGGCGTCAAAATGGGCGGCAAAACTCATTTGATTCAAGCTCGTCCGAAAGACCTCTGTTTCTCCCTCCATTCCCCATTCATACATGGTGGGCGGCAAAACAAACTCTCCTCGTCCGAAATAGATGTAGGCTAATATTTTAAATAAGGGCAGATGTGTAACTTCCATCAGACGTGACACAACCGTCCTACCTGTCAACCCCGTTCATACACCATGGGCACCAACCGTGGGCGGCAGAACACCCTCTCCTCGCCAAAATAGTTACCGGCAAATATTTGGGAGATGCGAGATTACAATCCTATCCCCAACCGACAAGACATCCAAATTTGAAACAGGGGATAAGTTCGTAACTTTCCCATATTTCAGACAGGCGCATCCCAAAAACATGGTTCCCCGTACCTCTCCCTCCATTTTCCCATTCATACACCGTCCGCGCTAGAACACCCCATTCCCACACCAGCCTCCGTCCGCCACCCCATCCATCGCTGCCGTCCTCCACCACATCCATCGCCACCGTCCTCCACCATGCCGGAGCGCCTACCAAGACCGCGTCGTCCACTGCTAGAGATGGACGTTTCTCATCCACGGCGACGGACCAATAGCGTTGCATCGCGTCCTCTCGCTTCATCGGCATCATCGTCCTCTTTGCCGGGGCCGCTCACACGACCTTCTCTTCCACCGCAACGGGACTTATCCCCCGATGCACCCGTCTACCGTCACAGATCTGCTTCAACGCCACCGACAGCCATCGCACCCCCGATGCCTACACGACGCCGCAAGAGAGGTGGTACTTCATATCCCCTCAACTTTTTGATCTCAACCAGAAAATAGATCTTAACTTGGTTACTCTACTTTCTTTTCAGCTCTTAGAATTTAGTTCTTAGTTTGAAGCAAACAATGGATGCTAAATATCATTTCTACGATTTGCAGCTTCAAATGTGCCATGGCACAGCCATAATATGGTTTAATTGATCATGCTTAGGGTTTAATTGATCATGTTGGTTCCGTGGTGGTTTCTTTAATAGAAATCAGAGGGGAAACCCTCTTTTGCTAAAAAAATATATGCTTAGAGTTTCCCCCTTTTATGATCACTATACGATCAGAATACGTGCTTCGTTTCATAATAACACTGCTCCACCCATCAAGCTAAACAAGCTTAGTTGTTCAAATACGAATCTGATATTATTAAAGCAGAGTTGTTTAATTGGTCAGCTAAATGTTCCTAAACTAGTTTCGAAAATGCATGTTCGCCGCTCGGGTGTGTATCTCTGTGTGTGGTCTGGTCAGCACGGTTGGGGAGGTGAACTTTGCATATGCAGGGGTTTATAGGAAGACACTCTCCATGTTGAAACCGCAATGCATTCCATAGATAATCTGACTACTTTTTATGTTTTCATGAATCTCAGATTCTGAACAACATCATAATGATTATGAGCTTGCGCACATGAAAAGGATAAAGCAAAACAATGCCATGGTTGTCAAACTTGGCATTAAGGGACTGAAATCAAGTCTGGATGCAATGCAATGCAAACACTCTCCACCTACAGATTCATGCTCAGAATATGATCCTAACAGTGATTCTGAGCTAGAGGGAGACCTAAGTCAATGTAGCTCCCTAGTGGAGGAGTCAGAGGAAGATGCCCTATCTTATTCACCCATCAAGGTACTTGCTCTAACTTTCCAAGGTTACATTGCTCGCACATATCTTGCAACTGATGCTTTGCATTGCTTCTACTTTGTTGAACTACCATTAGCTTAGTTTACGCATCGTGTATGTGAATACGCCCTGCCTATCCATTTTCAGTACATATTCCATCTGTCATCATACCATATTTATCCATTCAAATGTTGTTCTTGTGTATCAGACGTTCAAAAGGAAGAGGGCGATTGCTGATCATGGAGGAGCACAAGCAAAGTATTTGGAAAAGGTAGTGGCACCTGATAAATCAAATGGCCCATTAGGTGTAGTTGCAATATCACCTGACCCACAAAATACCCCAACTCTAGCAAACTCTAGCCCTACTACACTGGTCATTTCTGATGCCCCAACTCGGCAGACCCCAACTGCAGCAAACAGTATGATTATGCCAGTTGACATAGCACCAGCTGTACGACGCAAAACCCCCATTCCAGCAAAGAGTACACCAAATCCAGTTGCCAAATCCCTTTTAGAACCAGAGAGAGCCCCAATTGCAGCAAATAGGACCCCTGTTCCATTTCTTCCCAGTTTAGAAGACGAAGCTTATGTTGTTGTCAGGAACTTTGTGCGCATCTTTCCTTCATTGAAAGATTATACCGCAGACACAGAACAATTTCCAGTCTTCCTCCGCAACTTATGCATAAGTAATGTACTAATGTTACTCATGGTCATTACTGCATATGTTTCTGCTGACATAAGACACAAGATTTCATTCTTTTAAATGGGTGAGGCGCAAACTGGATTGTGATGATGAGCAAGGGTTGGTTGCGCTTTTCAAGCACTCGTTGATGAAGTATCGTTCCTACCTGAGGCAAGCGCACTTCAATGGCAAGCCTTTGAACAAAATTTCTGTAAAGTCTCCGGTGCTACATTTATCCGACGGTGACTGGAATAATCTTGTTACACATTGGTCTCGGCTAGAGCGTAAAGTATTGTCTATGATATCACATCACAATTTGAACTACATTTCTGCATTTGCCTTAATGTCTCACTTGTACGAAAACTGTTAGAAGAAGAACATTCATTCTCAAGGGACCACAAAATCTCGCAACTATACTGCACACTGCATTGCTCTTGTGAGTACCTCTTGCCCTATATGACCATATTTACTTTCATAGCTGTTTGATTATGTAGCATCACTACACATGTTAGCCTCGTAATCGTCCATTTGGTAGACATTGTAAGATCCGTATGGAATCTTACATAAATTTAGAATCAACCCAATGCTTTTGAAGAGGTTTAGCTCTGCAGTCCTCTTGTAAGGACTGAACGTGGTCTATCACTGTACTTACATTAACACCTACTCCCTCCGTCCCATAATATAAGAATGTTTTGTACAGCACACCAGTGTTCAAAACACTCTTGTATTATGGGAAGAGGGATTGGTTCATTTTGGAGCATTATGCATCTTATCTCCCTCGCCCACCATTTACTAAAAAAGATCAGATCTATATTTAATCTTACCAACAAGTAGAATACACAGACAATGCCAGTGCAGAAGTGTAGCCCATTGCTCTTGTCAGTACATTTTGTCCTGTAATGCTTGTACTTCCAGGGATTGGTAGTTGATTATGTAGCATCAATTTGCATCTTATCATCATTATCCTCTACCCCTTCCAGTATTAACATATCTATAATTACTCTCTACAAAATGTAGAGTACAGGCAATGCTTATGAAGAAGATTTTGTGCTGAAATTCTTGAGTTATCCTTCCCTTGACATGGAGAAGGGCATTATAAAGCCGGTGTTAACTGTTAATGTAAGTCAGTCCTTCTAAATCCTTTATCCTCAACTGCTATTTAATTTGCTCATACTCCCTATCTTTTACTACTGTTTAGTTTGTTGTTTCAACCAAAATGCATGTTCGTAAGAACTGTAAGTTCTAAGTTTTACTTGTAAAACCAAATTCCTTATTCATACCATGCACATTACTTAATACTCCCTATATGTATGCTTGTTTTTGTGGATCTATAATCCAGTGTGTGGTGAAGCAGTCCACGTTTGCATCTTGTCATCTCCTGTTTTATCTTACTGATGTGGCTGATGATATGAACAACATGCCATGCACATTATCCAAAATAGATACAGTGATTTTCTTTGCCCTTCATCTATGCTTGTTATGTTGACATGGTAATCCAGTAGTGTGGTGAAGCTCCCCGCATTATGAACAATGCCAAATTATGGTATTGATATTTTGAACATACTCGTTATTTTCTAATTTGAAATTGGATATAATTGACAGAACAGTTATCATCTTTGTTTATACACGTGGAAAACCTATCATCTCTCTGCTTTGTTTCAGGGTGATATGCCTGATGGCATGCACAAGTCTGCTGAAGGCTGTGAGACAAACCCAACATATATTGCAGCAAAGAAGGCAAAACATCTTGAAGATAGCGAGACAACCCCAAAGTCTTGTCTTGATGCAGTGTTCAAGTTACTAGACAACAGTCAGACAGCCTCACAGAATTCGTTGTCTGAATCAGTTCGACTTCTTCAATCCCAAGTTCTAGCAGAAAGGCATTTTGCAACTCAACTTCGACTTGAAGTCCTATCTCTAAGAAATATTGCAGAGAACACCAATGAGAACCTCATCGCTAAACAGCTACACCTGGAAGCTATGACCGACATGCTAGGCCGGTCTCACAGCCTTGCTCAGCAGCTTGCGCAGCAGTTCCCCCGCAAGGCTAACCTTTCTTGAACTGTCTTGGAAGTGGTCTCGGTTCAGTATTATTTTGTTACGCTGCAATGGTGCCCAGTTTTTGTAATCTGCTTCTATGTTGCGCTTTATGATCACTGGTGGCGAACTTCGATGTCCAGTGGATGTAATGTACCTTAAACCCTTTATTGTATAGTGTAAGTTTATTCTAAGTTATTATGCCATAATTTCTTTATTGTATAGAGTAGCTTTGTTCTTAATTCATACTAGTTACGCAGCAGCATGAAATGTACCCCGGCCCATCATTGTGTAAATCAAATCACGGGCTTTTAACACGCCAAAATTGTCTCGGTCCTTATTTGGCCCAATCAGATATCAACTATATGACTGGATTTTAACAGGCCGAAATTAATATAGGGCCGAAATGTTAAACGGGCCCTTAACAGGCCAAAACTAATATCAGGCCGAATTACTAAGTGGGCCTTTAGCAAGTGGGTCCAAAAGCATAGTGTCCAGTTGACGGGCCGAATCTGATATGGGCCATAATTGAGCCCAAAGCCTCTTAAAGGGCCAGACCTGATCTGGGCCGTAATTTGGCCCAGAACATGGTAGGCTTTTAACGGGCCGGATCTCATATGGGCCACTATTAGGCCCAGAGCGTGGCAGGCCATTAATGGACCGGATCAAATATGGGCCGGCATTTGGCCCAAAACATGGCAGCCAGTTAATGGGCCGGCCTACTAGGGTCCTCAGAATCTTGTGGGCCTACAGCTGGGCCGGCCCATTAATGTCGGCGAAATCTCATGGGCCTTTAGATGGGCCGGCCCATTATGACCCGCAAGAATCTTGTGGGCTTTACCTGGAATCAGCTACTTTGCCATCTGCCAGCTCTTTGTCGTCTGCTAGCAGACGGCAAAGAAGCTCTTTGCCATCAGCTACCCAAAAGCAGATGGCAAAGAACTAGCTGATGGCAAAGAAGCTCTTTGCCATCAGCTACCCAAAAGCAGATGGCAAAGAACTAGCTGATGGCAAAGACCTTCTTTGCCATCAGCCAGTTCTTTGCCGTCTGCTAGCAGACGGCAAAGATTCTTTGCCGTCGGCTAGAAGACGGCAAAGAGGGAGGGGGCCCCACTGACGAGCTGCTTAAAAAAACTTAACGCCCCCCCTCTTTGCCGTCTGCTAGTAGACGGCAAAGAGCAAATAAGCGGACGACAAAGGGGGCGGACGACAAAGATTTAACATATCTAACGTTAACGGCCGCGCCCCACCCGCCCCTCTCTCTCTGTTTCTCTCCCTGCTCTTCACACGCGCGCCGCCGCCCCCACCACTTGCCGCCGCCCCGTCGCCCCACCACCCCACCGCCCCACCGGCCCCTCGCCCCGTCGCCACTGCCGCCCGACGCCGTCGCCCCACCACCCGGCGCCCCACCGGTCCCCCGCC
>NC_041388.1:186779847-186835742 GCF_002162155.2 Triticum dicoccoides | reverse complement strand
CCCCGACACGGCACCCCGACACCCTGACCCCCCCGACCCCGAAACAGCACCCCGACCCCGACACGGCACCCCGACACCAACACGACACCCCGACCCCTGACACCTCCCGAAAAGGTGTTCTTTGGCCTTCCAGAGGTCGACGGGGTCATATATTTGTGAATTATTAGTTAGGTCATATATTTTTCGATTTTGTTATGAAAAACATCATATATATAATTGTGTTCATCGGGTAGTTTTATATGTGCAGTTGTTTCATCGCTGCGAGGTTTGGTGTTCGACGACCTCGCCGTGCGTTTGACGAGCTCTGCCCCTTCGTACGTGGGTGAGCACAAATGACATGTCCTCCTCCCCCATTAATTATTTGATCTATTCCGATGAAACTTGATAGCTAGTTATATATGTGTCTTGAATCATCAGTATGCGTAACCAATATGTGTCTCCCGTTCGAAAGCGTCATAGTTATAAATATGCAAGCATTTGCATATTTATAACCTTGATTCTTTTGAATTGTCCAACGCTATCCATGGACAGCCCGAGTATGTGTAGATTGGGTTCGTTTTCCCATATGCTTTGCTCCGGATCCGACGCATAAATTTCGTCAGTGCCTCCCCTATTGTTCTCCGGGTACACATCCTCTCTGTTTATTGCAGAGACGTGTATCAGGAGAACAGTGGGGAAGTGCTGCCGAAATTTTGTGTCGGATCCGGAGCATAGCATGGGAAAATGAACCCAATCTACACATACACGGGTGGGATTAGGACCTATCATTGCCTATTAGAGTGTAGGTTGCATGGACGTAATAAAATTGACAAAGTAGATCAACTGATGAATATATACATGGTGAATTACATATATAATTGTTGTGTGTCTAGTAGCTCTGAAAGTCAAGATGAGTGATCGTGCATGGATGTATATCGGTCACACTGGTCAGAACAAATGGAGCGCTGAATGGTTCGCAAAAACCAAGGGGTCGAGGAGCGCGCCGAGGCCCCTTCTTCGTCGGTGCGTGGTGCGAGGTCTTCCATTCCACACGCACCTCTCCGCTGTAGGCAAAGGGCTCTTTGCCCTCCGCCATAAAAAGCAGACGGCAAAGGACCTATTTGCCGACCCTGTCTTTGCCGTCACTGTTTGTCGTCCGCCGCTGACGGCAAAGCTCTTTGCCGTCCGTCGTCCGTGCCTTTGCCGTCCGCCGTGGCAAACGGCAAAATACCGGACTCCTGTAGTGGCCGGCCCATTATGGCACACAAAAATCTTGTGGGCCTTTACCTGGGTCGGCCCATTATGGCCTGCAAAATCTTGTGGGCCTTTAGCTGGGCCAGACCATTACGGTCCGCAAAATCTCGTGGGCCTTTAGCTGGGTCGGGCCATTATGGTCCGCAAAATCTTGTGGGCCTTCAGTTGGGCCGGCCCATTTAAACTTGTTGGCCGTGCCACGTTTTGACATATCATAGGCGCCTATCTGAACCACTGACGAGCTGACACGTGTTTCATCCGGCCAATAAGAATTTTACATGTGGAAATTTCCCATTGGTCGGGGCTGTTAACGGGTTATCGGATCCAAAACCCGACCCGATAGCTTAACGACGTTCCGTTACGGTGGATGCCACGTGTCGGTCACCCTTGACGAAAGCACTTCTGTGACGCGCGATTTATCGTCATGGAAGTGGACACTTCCGTGATGATAATTTTGGTAATGTCATGGAAGACTTCTACGACAGCACATGTATGACTATCTTGATTCTATCATAAATTTGTCATGGATGTACATGCATGACAAAAGAAGCGACCTACTGTGACAAACACGTATCATCATGGGAGTGTATTTTTTTTGTAGTGAGGACTACCCAGTTCACGACCTCGAGCTTGCAGCTATCATTCATGCACTGAAGCAGTGACGACATTACCTTCTCGGTAATCGTTGCACGATCTTCACCGACCACCAAAGTCTGAAGTATTTGTTTACTCAGCCAGACCTGAACCTCCGTCAGCAGAGATGGATGGAGACTGTTGCAGACTTTGACGTGGGTATATCCTATACCCCAGGAAAGGCTAATGTAATGGATGATGCCTTGAGCCGCAAGTCTTACTGCAACCACCTCCAGGTTCGCAAAGTTTAGCCCTCGCTTGTTGAAGAATTCAGAAAGTTGAACCTCCATATTGTTCCCCCTGGTGCACTCGCTCCCCCTCCTAAGGAGTTTCGCAAGATGAACCTCCGTGTTGTTTCCCAGGGTTCCCTCAATACCCTGTCTGTCGAACAGATCTCTTGGACTCCATCAAGAGAATTTAGGGATATGACTCTCAAGCCCACAAGATTAAGCGCTACCTCGTAGAAGGCAAGCCCTCCTTCTTCACTATTGCTGATGATGGCACCTTGTACTTCAAGGGCCTCCTAGTGGTGCCATGTTCAGAGGAAAGCAAAGATATGACACAGGAGGTTATGCAAGAAGCTCATGATACGCCTCTATCTATCCATCCTGGTAGTACAAAGATCTACCAAGACATCCGTCAGAGATTCTGGTGGTCTAATATGAAGCAAGACATTGCTCGTTATGTTGCAGAATGTGACGTTTGTCGTCGTATCAAAGCTGAACATCAAAGGCCTGCTGGAACTCTACAACCTATCACTATTCCTGAATGGAAATGGGACCATGTTGAAATGGACTTCGTCACTGGATTCCCCAAATCGCAGAAAGGTAATGATGTTATCCTTGTCATCATTGACCGACTTTCTAAAGTTGCACATTTTCTGGTGGTCAAAGAAACAATCACTACTAGTCAGCTTGCAACTCTCTACATGTCCAGAATTGTTTCACTTCACGATATTCCACTGGTTATTAGTTCAGACCGTGGCAGCTTGTTCACTTCAAGATTCTGTGCTAGTTTCCAATAAGCTATGGGAACTCATCTGTCGTTCAGTACTACGTTTCATCCTCAGTCGCAAGGACAAGTTGAACGTGTCAACCAAGTTCTCGAGGACATGCTTCGAGCTTGTGTAATTTCCTTCGGCAAGAAATGGGAGGAATCTCTTCCATATGCCGAGTTCTCTTATAATAATAGCTATCAAGCTAGTTTGAAGATGGCCCCCTTCGAAGTGTTATATGGACGAAAGTGTCGGACCCCTCTGAACTGGTCAGAAACTGGGAACGTCCACTCTACGGTCCGGATATTATCCAACATGCCGAAGAACAAGTCCGCATTATTCGTGAGAGTCTCAAGACTGCTCAATCACGTCAGAAGAGTCAGTATGACCGTCATCATAAAGACATGGTCTATCAACCTGGCGAAGGCTTATCATCGAGTTACACCAATGAAGGGTGCTCACCGCTTCAGGATCAAGGGCAAGCTAGCTCCTCGCTATATCAGTCCCTTCACTATTCTAGAAAGGCGTGGAAAAGTGGCATATCAATTGGAGCTTCTGTCAAACCTTTCTCAGGTTCACGATGTGTTCCACGTGTCACAGCTCCGCCATTGCTTCAAGGACCCAATTCGAGCAGTGGATCATGAAGTTCTCAAATTGCAATAGGACCTCTCCTATAAAGAGCATCCGGTCCGCATTCTCGACCAAGCTAAACGCTGCACATGTTAGAAAGCGATCAAGTTCCTCAAGGTCCAGTGGTCGCATCACTCTGAAGATGAAGCCACTTGGGAACGCGAGGACCGCCTGCGTGATGAATACCCAGCACTGTTTCTTCTATGCCTAAAAATCTCGGGACGAGATTTGTTATAGTGGAGGAGATTTGTAACGCCCGGATAATTAGGCTACAGTAAAACTCCGCTAATGATGCCACGACACCTCTGTAACTGTTGATATACTCTCGTTATTTCAAAACCGGTTCAAAATTCAAATTCAAAATTATGGCAAACAACAAAAGTTTTCAAACGTTAAAATAAAAATGTTCGGAGTGTGTAGTTAAATGCCTAGGTAATTATGGTGCAGAATACACATTTTTAGAAAAGTACTAAATAATATAAATTGAAATAAATCAGAAAATAAAATAAATAAACGAAAGAAATAAAAATAGAAGAAAAAAACCACTTGGCCAACTAGGCCGTTCAGCCCAGCTGGCCGCCGAACCAACCGACCCAACTGGGCCTTGGCCCAGCCGGCCGGCCCATCCACCCCCCCCCCCCGATCCAGATCGGATGGGGGCTCGCCGCGCCAGGACGCCCCCGCCCGGAGCCCGCGCCACCTCGCCGGCCTGCCTCCTCCTCCTCGCCGGCCTACTTCCTCTCCGCCATGTCGTCTCTAGCCTCCTCCTCGCCCCCTGTTACCCCTGACCCTACGAACCCGGTGAGGCCACGGCCTCCACTCCCTCCTCTCTGGCTCTCCCGCGCGCCAGCTGCCCCCGTGCGTTGCTGCCTGCTGCGTTGCTGCTCGCCACGGCCGGCGCCTTCCCTGGCCGCACTCTCCCAGTCACCACATCAGCCATCGCCCCGCGAGCCCCTGGCCACCGTGCTGCTCGCGCCGACCGGCGCCGTCCGGCTTCCGTGCCCGCGGTCACCCCCGACACCGCACGCCCATTGGTCGTCCACCATGCACAAGCGCACCGCCCCGGCGCCTGCAACATCCCGACCCGCACCACTCCTTGCCCACGCTCCACCTCGTCGCCCCGATCTTCCTCACACACGCGCGCCCGCAACCGCGTAGCTCTGCCGCAGCCACCTCCGCCGCCCAGCAGCGCCACTACTCGCCGAACCGCCCCGTGGTGGTCCGGCCGCACCCTCCACGGCCCCGACGTCCTCCTCCGGCGGCCTCGCCCCGCCGCACCACCCTGCGGGCAAGCGCCGCCCAGGCGCCTGATAACCCGCAAGTATAGGGGATTGCAACAGTTTTTAAGGGTAAAGTATTCAACCCAAATTTATTGATTCGACACAAGGGGAGCCAAAGAATACTCTCAAGTATTAGCAGCTGAGTTGTCAATTCAACCACACCTGGAAACTTAATATCTGCAGCAAAGTGTTTAGTAGAAAAGTAATATGATAGTACTTGTAACGGTAACAAAAGGTAACAGTAGTAAAAGTAATGTTTTTGGTATTTTGTAGTGATGATAGCAATAGCAACGGAAAAGTAAATAAGCGAAGAACAATATATGGAAAGCTCGTAGGCAATGGATCAGTGATGGAGAATTATGCCGGATGCAGTTCATCATGTAACAGTCATAACCTAGGGTGACACAGAACTAGCTCCAGTTCATTGATATAATGTAGGCATGTATTCCGAACATAGTCATACGTGCTTATGGAAAAGAACTTGCATGACATCTTTTGTCCTACCCTCCCGTGGCAGCGGGGTCCTTATGGAAACTAAGGGATATTAAGGCCTCCTTTTAATAGAGAACCGGAACAAAGCATTAACACATAGTGAATACATGAACTCCTCAAACTACGGTCATCACCGGTAGGTATCCCGATTATTGTCACTTCGGGGTTAACGGATCATAACACATAATAGGTGACTATAGACTTGCAAGATAGGATCAAGAACACTCATATATTGATGAAAACATAATAGGTTCAGATCTGAAATCATGGCACTCGGGCCCTAGTGACAAGCATTAAGCATAGCAAAGTCATAGCAACATCAACCTTAGAACATAGTGGATACTAGGGATCAAACCCTAACAAAACTAACTCGGTTACATGATAGATCTCATCCAACCCATCACCGTCCAGCAAGCCTACGATGGAATTACTCACGCACAGCGGTGAGCATCATGAAATTGGTGATGGAGGATGGTTGATGATGACGATGGCGACGGATTCCCCTCTCCGGAGCCCCGAACGGACTCCAGATCAGCCCTCCCGAGAGGTTTTAGGGCTTGGCGGCGGCTCCATATCATAAAACGCGATGATTTCTTCTCTCTTATTTTTTTCTCCCCGAAACACAATATATGCAGTTGGAGTCGGAGAGGCAACAGGGGGCCCATGAGGTAGGGGGCGCGCCCCCCACCCTCGTGGACAGGTGGTGGGCCCCCTGGCCTTCATCTTTTGCAGGTATTTTTCATATTTTCTGAAAAGTTGCTTCATGAAGTTACAGGTCATTCCGAGAACGTTTGTTTCTGCACATAAATAACACCATGGTAATTCTGCTGAAAACAGCGTCAGTCCGGGTTAGTTCCATTCAAATCATGCAAGTTAGAGTCCAAAACAAGGGCAAAAGTGTTTGGAAAAGTAGATACGTTGGAGACGTATCAACTCCCCCAAACTTAAACCTTTGCTTTTCCTCAAGCAATTCAGTTGATAAACTGAAAGTGATAAAGAAAAACTTTTAGAAACTCTGTTTGCTCTTGTTGTTGTAAATATGTAAAGCCAGCATTCAAGTTTTCAGCAAAGATTATAACTAACCACATTCACAATAACGCATAGGTCTCAAGTTTACTCATATCAATAGCATAATCAACTAGCGAGCCATAATAATAAATCTCGGATGACAACACTTTCTCAAAACAATCATAATATGATATAACAAGATGGTATCTCGCTAGCCCTTTCTGAGACCGCAAAACATAAATGCAGAGCACCTTTAAAGACCAAGGACTGACTAGACATTGTAATTCATGGTAAAAGAAATCCAGCCAAGTCATACTCAATGTAAACTAACAGTAATGAATGCAAATGACAGTGGTGCTCTCCAACTAGTGTTTTTTTTATAAGAGGATGATGACTCAGCATAAAAGTAAATAGATAGGCCCTTCACAGAGGGAAGCAGGGATTTGTAGAGGTGCCAGAGCTCGGTTTTGAAACAGAGATGAATAATATTTTGAGCAGTATACTTTCATTGTCAACATAACAACCAAGAGATGGCGATATCTTCCATGCTACACACATTATAGGCGGTTCCCAAACAGAATGGTAAAGTTTATACTCCCCCTTCCACCAACAAGCATCAATCCATGGCTTCCTCGAAACAATGAGTGCCTCCAACTAACAAGAGTCCCAGGGGAGTTTTGTTTGCAATTATTTTGATTTAGTTTGCATAAAGCATGGGACTGGGCATCCCGGTGACCAGCCATTTATGTCGTGAGTGAGGAGCAGAGTCCACTCCTCTTGAGAATAACCCGCCTAACATGGAAGATACAGACAGCCCTAGTTGATACATGAGTTATTCGAGCATACAAAACAGGATATTTATTTGAAGATTTAGAGTTTGGCACATACAAATTTACTTGGAACGGTAGGTAGATACCGTATATAGGTAGGTATAGTGGACTCATGTGGAATAACTTTGGGGTTTAAGGAGTTTGGATGCACAAGCAGTATTCCCGCTTAGTACAGGTGAAGGCTAGCAAAAGACTGGGAAGCGACCAGCTAGAGAGCGACAACAGTCATGAACATGCATTAAATTTAATCAACACCGAATGCAATCATGAGTAGGATATAATCCACCATGAACATAAATATCGTGAAGGCTATGTTGATTTTGTTTCAACTACATGCGTGAACATGCGCCAAGTCAAGTCACTTAAATCATTCAGAGGAGGATACCACCCTATCATACCACATCATAACTATCTCAATAGCATGTTGGCACGCAAGGTAAACCATTATAGCTCATAGCTAATCAAGCATGGCACAAGAAACTATGATCTCTAATTGTCATTGCAACATGTTTATTCATAATATGCTGAATCAGGAACGATGAACCAATCATATTTACAAAAAAAAGAGGTCGAGTTCATACCAGCTTTTCTCATCTCAGCCAGTGCATCATATATCATCATAATTGCCTTTCACTTGCAAGACCGAACGATGTGAATAATAATAATAGTGCACCTGCATTGGACTAAGCTGGAATCTGCAGGTATTCAATAAATAGGAGAAGACAAGGCAATATGGGCTCTTTTATCAGATAAACAACAATGCATATAAGAGCCACTTCAACAATTTAATTATGGTCTTCTCCTATCGACTCCCAAAGAAAAGAAAAGAAATAAAACTATTTACACGGGAAAGCTCCCAACAAGCAAAAGAAGAATAGGAAATCTTTTTGGGTTTTCTTTTTAGTTACTACTACAAGCATGGAAATTAAACTGATTAAAAGCTACCACTAATTTTTTTTGGTTTTTCTTAAGGTTTATTAAACACACAAGAAGAAAGCATAAAAAATAAAATAAATTAGCATCGATGATACAATGAAAAAATATGAGCACCGACACCTTAGCAATGAGTGTGTGAACATAAATGTAATGTCGGTGGGAAATACATACTCCCCCAAGCTTAGGCTTTTGGCCTAAGTTGGTCTATGGCCACGGCTGTCCTAGCGGATATCCATAATAGTAGCTGGGGTCGTACTGCGATGCAGCAGCTATCGCCTGCTGAGCTGTAGCGTGGCAACGAGTGACCCCCGCTCTCCTCTCGTACTCATCTGCCTCCTCTCTGGTAATAGTATATCTTCCTCTTGCCTGATAATCAAAGAAGGAAGGAGCAGGGAGAGTAATATGGATAGCACGACGTCTGTCAAAGATTAGTCGATACTGGAGAGGTGATTCGTTCCTCTCGACAAACTGGTGGTGAACCATAGCATTCAAATCTAGATAAGCAGGGGGTAATTCAATATCATCTTCGCGTATGGCTACACCAAGAAAATTAGCGATGTAGGTTGCATAAATTCCACCAAAGAAATCTCCATTAAATCTATTAAGATGCAACCTACGTGCAACAATGGCTCCCAAATTATAAGATTTGTCTCCTAACACAGCACTCCGAAGAATACTGAGGTCAGGGACACACATGTGACATGCCTCATCTTTACCATTAATGCATCTACCTATGAAGAGAGCAAAGTAATGTATATCAGGAAAGTGAATGCTCCCTATGGTAGCTTGTTTAATATCTCCAGATTCTCCCACAGTTATGCTAGCAAGAAAATCTCTAAATTCAGATTTGCGAGGATCCCTTATACTACCCCATTGTGGAAGTTTGCATGCAATGGTAAAATCCTCTAAGTCCATAGTATAAGAATTTTCATAAAGATCAAACAGGACAGTTGGGGAATTACGTGATGTTGAAAATTCAAACCTCCTCACAAAGGTACTAGTGAGGTTGTGATATTGACTGCACTTCTCTTCTTCGAAGCTCACAAGATCGGCATTACGCAAATATGCGTTGAATTCCTCAATTCCTGCTCGATCCATAAAATTTTCAGAAGGCCATTCACATGGACGCACTGGAGCGTCTCTTGGTGGCTCATCATCAGCATCATGCATTGCAAGCCTGGCTCCTTGCTTCCTTGAAGAACCACCTTGGAACATTTTCCTAAGCATATTTCTTCCTCTGAAAAATTCTGAAATTTTTTACTAACTTCAAAATAAAAGTAAACCAAACTCAATAATATTGATAGCAACTACTCCTACAAGTGCCTAGAGCCTATATCATGCATCAAAACTACTTGGAACCATATAAATTTGACATGCAAGCTCAAGAACAGGGTCACCTAAGTAGCAAAAATTTGCAATGAATAAAGCACTAGAACAAAAACTAATTGGACCAATGGAGGAGTCACATACCAAGGAACAATCTCTCCAAGCAGTTTTGTGAGAGGTGCTTTGAGCAAGGAGATCGAAAATGGCAGCAAAACGAGCTTGGACTCGGGTTTGAGCTGGTTATTTGTGTTTGCGGGAGGAAGAAGGAGTGTGTGGGTGAAAGAATGAGTGGAGGAGGGCCACCGTGGGCCCACGAGGCAGGGGGGCACGCCCAGGGGGTAGCGCGCGCCCTCCACCCTCGTGGGCAGGTGGTTGGCCCCCTTGCTATGTTCTTAGTGCCAAATATTCTCAAATATTCTAGAAAAAATCATATTTAAATTTCAGGGCATTTGGAGAACTTTTATTTTAGGGTATTTTTATATTGCATGGATAATCAGATAACAGACAGAAAAATATTTATTTTTATTTTATTTAATATAAATAACAGAAAGTAAAAGTGGGGTACAGAAGGTTGTGCCTTCTAGTTTCATCCATCTCATGATCATCAAAAGGAATCCAGTAACAAGGTTGATCAAGTCTTGTTAACGAACTCATTCCGAATAACATGGAACCGGAGAAATTTCGAACAACACTATGTTACCTCAACGGGGATATGCACATCCCCAATAATAAGAATATCATATTTCTTCTTGACAGTAGCAAGAGGAAATTCAAAACCTCCAAATATAATCGATGGAATTTTTCCAATAGAGTTGATACTATGAACTTGAAGTTGTTTCCTCGGAAAGTGTACCATATGCTCATTACCATTAACATGAAAAGTGACATTGCCTTTAGTGCAATCAATAACAGCCCTTGAAATAATAGACATACTATCGTCCTCAGGAATATCAAGAATAACAAAGTCCGTCAAAATGGTAACGTTTGCAACTACAACAGGCACATCCTCACAAATACCGATAGGTATAGCAGTTGATTTATCAGCCATTTGCAAAGATATTTCAATAGGTGTCAACTTATTCAAATCAAGTCTACGATATAAAGAGAGAGGCATAAGACTAACACCGGCTCCAAGATCACATAAAGCAGTTTTAACATAGTTTCTTTTAATGGAGCATGGTATAGTTGGTACACTGGGATCTCCAAGTTTCTTTGGTATTCCACCCTTAAAAGTATAATTAGCAAGCATGGTGGAAATTTCAGCTTCCGATATCTTTCTTTTATTTGTAATAATATCTTTCATGTACTTAGCACAAGGATTGGTTTTGAGCATATCAGTTAATCGCATACGCAAAAAGATAGGTCTAATCATTTCAGCAAAGCGCTCAAAATCCTCATCATCTTTTTTCTTGGATGGTTTGGGAGGAAAAGGCATGGGTTTATGAAACCATGGTTCTCCTTCTTTACCATGTTTCCTAGCAACAAAGTCTTTCTTATCATAATGTTGATTCTTTGATTGTGGGTTATCAAGATCAACAGCAGGTTCAATTTCTATATCATTATCATTACTAGGTTGAGCATCATCATGAACATTATCAATAACATTATTACTAGTTTCAGGTTCATTACCAGATTGTGTTTCAACATGAAAATAGAAATATCATTTGGATTCTCAGGTGGTTCAACAATAGGATCACTAGAAGCATGCAAAGTCTTATCATTTTTCTTTTTCTTCTTTTTAGACGAACTAGGTGCATCTATATTATTTCTCTGAGAATCTTGCTCAATTCTCTTAGGGTGGCCTTCAGGATACAAGTTTCCCGAGTCATTCTACCAGTTCTAGTAGCCACTCTAACAACATTATCATTATCTTTACTATTCAATTCATTGAGAAAATCATTTTGAGCTTTAAGTACTTGTTCTACTTGAGTGGTAACCATAAAAGCATGTTTACTAATAAGTTTAAGTTCACCTTTAACATTAGCCATATAGTCACCCAAGTGTTCAAGCATATTTGAATTGTATTTCAATTGTCTACGAAAATAAGCATTAAAGTCTTCTTGCTTAGCCATAAATTTATCAAACTCATCTAAGCATGGGCTAGCAAATTTAGTAAGTGGGATTTCAGCTTTATCGTATCTATAGAGAGAATTTACCTTTACTACCTGTGTCGGGTTATCAAGACCATGAGTTTCTTCAATAGGTAATGGATTAAGATTATATGTTTCTTCAACAGGCGGTAAATTTAGACCATGTATTTCTTCAATAGGAGGTAAATTCTTAACATCTTCAGCTTTAATACCTTTTTCTTTCATAGATTTCTTTGCCTCTTGCATATCTTCAGGACTGAGAAATAGAATACCCCTCTTCTTCGGAGTTGGTTTAGGAATTGGCTCAGGAATTGGCCCCGGAGGTGTCCAATTATTTTCATTTGTCAACATATTGTTCAATAGAATTTCAGCTTCATCCGGTGTTCTTTCCCTGAAAACAGAACCAGCACAACTATCCAGGTAATCTCTGGAGGCATCGGTTAGTCCATTATAGAAGATATCAAGTATTTCATTTTTCTTAAGAGGATGATCAGGCAAAGCATTAAGTAATTGGAGAAGCCTCCCCCAAGCTTGTCGGAGACTCTCTTCTTCAATTTGCACAAAATTATATATCCCCTAAAGCAGCTTGTTTCTTATGAGCAGGGAAATATTTAGCAGAGAAGTAATAAATCATATCCTGGGGACTACGCACACAACCAGGATCAAGAGAATTAAACCATATCTTAGCATCACCCTTTAATGAGAACGAAAATATTTTAAGGATGTAAAAGTAACGAGTTCTCTCATCTTTAGTGAACAGGGTGGCTATATCATTCAATTTAGTAAGATGTGCCACAACAGTTTCAGATTCATAACCATGAAAAGGATGAGATTCAACCAAAGTAATTATATCAGGATCAACAGAGAATTCGTAATCCTTATCAGTAACAAAGATAGGTGAAGTAGCAAAAGCAGGGTCAGGTTTCATTCTAGCATTTAGAGATTGCTTACTCCATTTAGCTAATAACCTTTTGAGTTCATTTCTATTTTTGCAAGCTCAAATAGCTAAAGAAGCTCCTTGATCAAAAACATAACCCTTAGGAATAACAAGTGATTCTTCATCATCACTTTCATCAGTATCATCAGATTCAATATTTTCAATCTCTCTAGCCCTAGCAAGTTGTTCATCAAGAAAATCACTAAGTGGCACAGTAGTATCAGGCATAGAGGTAGTTCCATCATAAGTGTCATGCATAGCAGAAGTGGCATCATCAATAACATGCGACATATCAGAACGAATAGCAGAAGCAGGTGTAGGTGTCGCAAGCTTACTCAAAACAGAAGGTGAATCAAGTGCAGAGCTAGATGGCAGTTCCTTACCTCCCCTCGAAGTTGAGGAATAGATCTTGGTTTCTGGATCTCTCAAGTTCTTCATAATGATAAACAGATATATATCCCAGGTGACTCAAAGAATAGAGCTATGCTCCCCGGCAATGGCGCCAGAAAATAGTCTTGATAACCCGGAAGTATAGGGGATCGCAACAGTTTTCGAGGGTAAAGTATTCAACCCAAATTTATTGATTCGACACAAGGGGAGCCAAAGAATACTCTCAAGTATTAGCAGCTGAGTTGTCAATTCAACCACACCTGGAAACTTAATATCTGTAGCAAAGTGTTTAGTAGCAAAGTAATATGATAGTAGTGGTAACGGTAACAAAAGGTAACGTAATAAAAGTAATGTTTTTGGTATTTTGTAGTGATGATAGCAATAGCAACGGAAAGTAAATAAGCAAAGAACAATATATGGAAAGCTCGTAGGCAATGGATCAGTGATGGAGAATAATGCCAGATGCGGTTCATCATGTAACAGTCATAACCTAGGGTGACACAGAACTAGCTCCAGTTCATTGATATAATGTAGGCATGTATTCCGAACATAGTCATACGTGCTTATGGAAAAGAACTTGCATGAAAACTTTTGTCCTACCCTCCCGTGGCAGCGGGGTCCTTACGGAAACTAAGGGATATTAAGGCCTCCTTTTAATAGAGAGCCGGAACAAAGCATTAACACATAGTGAATACATGAACTCTTCAAACTACGGTCATCACCGGTAAGTATCCCGATTATTGTCACTTCGGGGTTAACGGGTCATAACACATAATAGGTGACTATAATCTTGCAAGATAGGATCAAGAACACTCATATATTGATGAAAACATAATAGGTTCAGATCTGAAATCATGGCACTCGGGCCCTAGTGACAAGCATTAAGCATAGCAAAGTCATAGCAACATCAATCTCAAAACATTGTGGATACTAGGGATCAAACCCTAACAAAATTAACTCGATTACATGATAGATCCCATCCAACCCATCATCGTCCAACAAGCCTACGATGGAATTAATCACGCACGGTGGTGAGCATCATGAAATTGGTGATGGAGGATGGTTGACGATGACGATGGCGACGGATTCCCCTCTTCGGAGCCCCGAACGGACTCCAGATCAGCCCTCCCGAGAGGTTTTAGGGCTTGGCGGCGGCTCCGTATCGTAAAACACGATGATTTCTTCTCTCTTACTTTTTTCTCCCCGAAACACAATATATGGAGTTGGAGTTGGAGTCGGAGAGGCAACAGGGGGCTCACGAGGTAGGGGGCGCGCCCTAGGGGGGCAGGCGCGCCCCCACCCTCGTGGAGAGGTGGTGGGCCCCTGGCCTTCATTTCTTGCAGGTATTTTTTATATTTTCTGAAAAGTTGCTCCGTGAAGTTTCAGGTCATTCCGAGAACGTTTGTTTCTACACATAAATAACACCATGGTAATTCTGCTGAAAACACCATCAGTCCGGGTTAGTTCCATTCAAATCATGCAAGTTAGAGTCCAAAACAAGGGCAAACGTGTTTGGAAAAGTAGATACGTTGGAGACGTATCAGCGCCCGTAGCCCCTCCCGGGTGGACACGGGGTGCGTGTCCGCACGCCCGAAATGTTATGGCCCCTGGCCCATGTCATGTGGGGCCTAGCCCCAGAACGTTTAATAAAAAAGAATTAATTAATTAATTAATTAATTAAAGAATAAATTGACTTAATTAATCTTGATTAGATTAACTAATTATTTAATTAACCTGACTAATCTGCTAATTAAACTAATTAATTTAGTTAATTAGTTAACAGAGTATGACATGTGGGACCCACACGCCAGTTTGACCTAGTCAACATCTCTATTGACTGCTGACGTCATGCTGACGTCATGATAACGTCAGCAAACACTATTCTGGATAATGTTAAATTAAAACAATTAAATAAATCCTAAAATGATTTCAATCTTTTAAAATTAATATAAAATAAACCGTAGCTCGGATGGAAAAACTTTGTACATGAAAGTTGCTCAGAACAATGAGACAAATCCGGATGCGTAGCTAGTTCGTCCGCCACACATCCCTAGAATAGCAAACATGCAGCTTTCCCCTCTGGTTCATCCGTCCAAAAACGCGAAACACCGGGGATACTTTCCCGGATGTTTTCCCCCTTCGTCGGTATCACCTCCTACCGCGTTAGGGCACACCTAGCGCCGTGCTTTGACATGTCATGCATCATCACGCATATGTCTGCTTTATATTTATTGTTTCTTCCCCCTCTTCTCTCGCTAGACACCAAGACTGACGCCGCTACTGGTGCCCCGGTCGACTACGTTGTTGACGACCCCTACTTGCGAGAGCAACCAGGCAAGCACCCCCTGATCACCAGATATCGCCTATTCTTCTCTCTACTGCTTGCATTATGGTAGTGTAGCATGTTACTACTTTCCGTTAATCCTATCCTGATGCATAGCCTATCATTGTTGCTACAGTTATTGATACCTTACTTGCAATCCTAAATGCTTAGTATAGGATGCTAGTTTATCATCAGTGGCCCTACATTCTTGTCTGTCTGCCATGCTATACTATAGGGCCATGATCACTCGGGAAGTGATCACGAGTATATACTCTTACTTAATATATGATACTTGTGGAGACTAAAGACGGGTCAGCTCGAAGAGTACCCGCGAGTGATTCACGGATTGGGCCCGAAAGAACGTTTGTCCCGACGGCCCTCTGAGTGGATCTTTGTGGCAGAGCGACAGGGTAGGTTGAGATCACCTAGGAGAGAGGTGGGCCTGTCCCTGGTCGGCGTCCGCGGTTATTTCCAAATAACACGCTTAACGAGATCTGGGTATTTGATCTAAGTCTGGCCACTGGCCTATACGCACTAACCAACTACGCGGGAACAGTTATGGGCACTCGGCGTCGTGGTATCAGCCGAAGTCTTCGTGATGTCAGCGACTGAGTGGCGCACGCTGGATTGGACCGTAAGCCTGCTCTTGTATTAAGGGGGCTAGGTATGCTTCTGGTCGCCCTCGCAACGTGCAGGTGTGCAATGGCGATGGGCCCAGACCCCTGCGCCATAGGATTTAGACCGGCGTGCTGACCTCTCTGTTGTGCCTAGGTGGGGCTGCGACGTGTTGATCTTCCGAGGCCGGGCATGACCCAGGAAAGTGTGTCCGGACAAAGGGGATCGAGCGTGTTGGGAAATGTGGTGCACCCCTGCAGGGAAGTTTATATATTCGAATAGCTGTGTCCCTCGGTAAAAGGATGACCCAGAGTTGTACTTTGACCTTTTGACAACTAGAACTGGATACTTAATAAAACACACCCTTCCAAGTGCCAGATACAACCGGTGATCGCTCTCTCATGGGGTGACGAGGGGAGGATCACCGGGTAGGATTATGCTATGCGGTGATACTTGGTGAACTTACCATCTACTCTCTTCTTCTGCTGCAAGATGGAGGTTGCCAGAAGCGTAGTCTTCGATAGGCCTAGCTATCCCCCTCCTATTCTGGCATTCTGTAGTTCAGTCCACCTATATTACCCTTTTCATTTGATACATTGCATATGTAGTGTAGCTCCTTGCTTGCGAGTACTTTGGATGAGTACTCACGGTTGCTTTGCTCCCCCTTTTCCCCCTTTCTATACCCGTTTGTTGCAACCAGACAATGGAGTCCAGGAGCCACACGCCGCTGTCGACGACGACTCCTACTACACTAGAGGTGCCTACTACTACGTGCAGGCCGCTGACAACGACCAGTAGTAGTTTAGGAGGATCCCAGGCAGGAGGCCTGCGCCTCTTTCGATCTGTATCCCAGTTTGTGCTAGCCTTCTTAAGGCAAACTTGTTTAACTTATGTCTGTACTCAGATATTGTTGCTTCCGCTGACTCGTCTATAATTGAGCTCTTGTATTCAAAGCCTCGAGGCCCCTGGCTTGTAATATGATGCTTGTATGACTTATTTTATTTGTAGAGTTGTGTTGTGATATCTTCCCGTGAGTCCCTGATCTTGATCGTACACATTTGCGTGTATGATTAGTGTACGATTGAATCGGGAGCGTCACATTATTGTCATGTGCGAGGCCTTTCTCCGTATTACCCCTCACTTCGATTTATGGCTCAAGACCTTTAATGTGAAGCCGAAGGTAATCAAGGGGAAGCAAATAGAGTGTGGTGGTGCTACGGTGAACAAGCTCACCAATGCTTTTTGGTCCAAAGGCTCTTTCACATAAGCTTCCAACCTATGGCAGTGGGTGTGGTTTTACATCACCGAACCCCGTGGTACCAAGTGGGCAGCTACACCTGCGTTCTTATCTGGCCCTCCATTATAGCTCGCTTCATGGATTAATAAGGGGCTGGACTGGGGATCAATTGACGAAGTGCAGACGCTACAAAGCTGCATCCGGAGCCTCCTCGAAAAAGACACGGGCCTCATCAATGTAGTCCAGGTAATGCTAGTCTGACAGGTCCTACCGTGCCAGCGACGGCCCCTCCGCATGTGGGATTTCAATCTGGAAGGACCATGGACCCTTCAGCACTTCTTCGGCATGACGCACAAAGGAATGTGGAAGTTATTCTTCGGGACACGAAAGCAGTGGCCGGATACCACCGAAGACATCGGCCTCGACTGCAACCATCTGGATACCTCGGTAAGCACTCGACTCCCGAACACAGTTTAGATAAATATCTCGTAGTACTAAGAAAACAATCTTTGAACAGGGTCGGGTAAAGAAGGCGGAACGAATTAGGTGTTCGGCCCCTCTTCCCGAAGACTCAGCTGATCCTGTGTTAACAAGGATGTTGGCTCCGGCGCCATATCAAATTCCGGCAAAGGAGGACAAGGAGGAGAGAAAGAAGGCCAAAGGTGGCCTCTATTCTAAAGGTACACCAGACACTATGTCTGGGGAGATTGGGACTCCCTCTTCCGAGGACAAAAGAGAAGGGGAGGCTAACATCCCTTCCCCGCATGGGAAGAAGAGGACCGCCTCCGAAGATTTGGAGGTAGAGGCTCCCAAGCAAGGGAAGATGTCTTTGCCAGGTGTTTCAGGTTCGGAAGACGACGTTGACGCGCAACTCCTTCATAAGGACAAGCCTTTAGCCGAATCGTAAGTGAACAAAAGTGTCATAAACATATCCCGTTCAGATATGTCTCCGTCGTATCTACTTTTCCAAACACTTTTGCCCTTGTTTTGGACTCTAACTTGTATGATTTGAATGGAACTAACCCGGACTGACGCTGCTTTCAGCAGAATTGCCATGGTGTTGTTTTATGTGCAGAAAACAAATATTCTCAGAATGACCTGAAACTCCACGGAACATCTTAGAAAAAATAATAAAAAATCCTCGCCAAAGATGAAGACCATGGGGCCCACACCCTGTCCACGAGGGTGGGGGGCGCCCCCTCCCCCCCCTCTAGGGCGCGCCCCCTACCTCGTGGCCCCCCTGGATGCCCTCCGACGCCAACTCCAACTCTATATATTTGCTTTTGGAGAGAAAAAAACCAGAGAGAAGAAATCATCGCATTTTACGATACGGAGCCGCCGCCAAGCCCTAAAACATCTCGGGAAGGCTGATTTGGAGTCCGTTCGGGGCTCCGGAGAGGGGGATTCATCGTCGTCGTCATCATCAACCATCCTCCATCACCAATTTCATGATGCTCACCGCCGTGCATGAGTAATTCCATCGTATGCTTGCTGGACGGTGATGGGTTGGATGAGATTTATCATGTAATCAAGTTAGTTTTGTTAGGGTTTGATCCCTAGTATCCATTATGTTCTGAGATTGATGTTGCTATGACTTTGCTATGCTTAATGCTTGTCACTAGGGCCCGAGTGCCATGATTTCAGATCTGAACCTATTATGTTTTCATGAATATATGTGAGTTCTTGATCCTATTTTGCAAGTCTATAGTCACCTACTATGTGTTATGATCCGGCAACCCCGAAGTGACAATAATCGGGACCACTCCCGGTGATGACCATAGTTTGAGGAGTTCATGTATTCACTATGTGCTAATGCTTTGTTCCGGTTCTCTATTAAATGGAGGCCTTAATATCCCTTAGTTTCCAATAGGATCCCGCTGCCACGGGAGGGTAGGACAAAAGATGTCATGCAAGTTCTTTTCCATAAGCATGTATGACTATATACGGAATACATGCCTACATTAGATTGATGAATTGGAGCTAGTTCTGTGTCACCCTATGTTATGACTGTTACATGATGAACCGCATCTAGCATAATTATCCATCACTGATCCGATGCCTATGAGTTTTCCATATACTAGTTCTCGCTTATTTACTTTCCCGGTGCTACTGTTACAATCACTACAAAATACCAAAAACAATACGTTTGCTGTCTTTAATTTTTTGCCGCTACCACCACTATCATATTACTTTGCTACTAAACACTTTGCTGCAGATACTAAGTTTCCAGGTGTGGTTGAATTGACAACTCAACTGCTAATACTTGGGAATATTCTTTGTCTCCCCTTGTGTCGAATCAATAAATTTGGGTTGAATACTCTACCCTCGAAAGCTGTTGCGATCCCCTATACTTGTGGGTTATCAAGACTAATTTCTGGCGCCGTTGCCGGGGAGCATAGCTCTATTATTTGAGTCACTTGGGATTTATATCTGCTTATCATTATGAAGAACTTGAGAGATCCAAAAACCAAGATCTATCCCTCAACTACGAGGGGAGGTAAGGAACTGCCATCTAGCTCTGCACTTGATTCACCTTCTGTTCTGAGTAAGCTGGCGACACCTAAACGTGCTTCTGCTATTTGTTCCGGTATGTCGCATGTTATTGATGATGCCACTTCTGTTATGCATGATACTTATGATGAAACTACTTCTATGCCTGATACTACTGTGCCCCTTGGTGAATTTCTTGATGTAAAAATTGCTAGGGCTAGAGAAAAAGAAATTATTGAATCTGAATACGATGATGAAAGTGATGATGAAAATATGCCTGTTATTCCTGAAGGCTATCTTTTTGATATGGAATCTTCTGCCGCTATTTTAGCTTGCAAAGATAGATATGAGCTCAAGAGGTTATTAGTTAAATGGAACAAAGAATCACTTAGAGATAAAATGAAACCCGGCCCTGCTTTTGCTACTTCACCTATTTGTGTTCCTGATAAGGATTATGAATTCTCTGTTGATCCTGATATAATTACTTTGGTGGAATCTGATCCGTTTTATGGCTACGAATCTGAAACTGTTGTGGCACATCTTACTAAGTTAAATGATATAGCTGCCCTGTTCACTAATGATGAGAGATCGCGTTACCTCTATATACTCAAAATATTTCCGTTCTCATTAAAGGGTGATGCTAAGATATGGTTTAATTCTCTTGATCCTGGTTGTGTGCGTAGTCCCCAGGATATGATTGATTACTTCTCTGCTAAATATTTCCCTGCTCATAAGAAACAAGCTGCTTTGAGGGAAATATACAACTTTGTGCAAATTAAAGAAGAGAGTCTCCCACAAGCTTGGGGGAGGCTTCTCAAGTTACTTAATGCTTTGCCTGATCATCCTCTTAAGAAACCCGAAACACTTGATATCTTTTGTAATGGATTAACCGATGCTTCCAGAGATTACCTGGATAGTTGTGTTGGTTGTCTTTTCAAGGAAAGAACACCGGATGAAGCTGAAATTCTATTGAATAATATGTTGACAAATGAAAATAATTGGGCACCTCCAGAGCCAGCTCCTAAGCCAGCTCCTGCTCCAATTACTGAGCCTATTCCTAAACCAACTCCGAAGAAGAGAGGTGTTTTATTTCTCAGCCCCGAAGATATGCAAGAGGCAAAGAAATCTATGAAAGAGAAAGGTATTAAAGCTGAAGACGTTAAGAATTTACCCCCTATTGAAGAAATACATGGTCTTAATTCACCGCCTGTTGAAGAAACTTATGATCTCAATTCTTTATTTATTGAAGAACCTCCTGACCCCGATATCCTAACACAAGTAGTAAAGGTAAATTCTCTCTATAGATATGATAAAGCTGAAGTTCCTCCTACTAAAATTGCTAGTCAGTGCTTGGATGAGTTTGATAACTTTATGTTTAAGCAAGATGACTTCAATGCTTATTTTGGTAGACAATTAAAAGAAAATGCTTATATGATTAGACACTTGGGTGATTATATGGCTAATATTAGAGGTGAACTTAAACTTGTTAGCAAACATGCTTCTATGGTTACCACGCAAGTAGAACAAGTGCTTAAAGCTCAAAAAGAAGTGCCTGATGAAATGAATAGTAAGAAAAATGATTATGCTATTAGAGTGGCTACTAGAACTGGTTGAATGACTCAGGAACCTTTGTATCCTAAAGGCCACCCTAAGAGAATCGAGCAAGATTCTCAGAGAAATAATATTGATGTTTCTAGTTCTTCTAAAAAGTAGAAAACGAAAAATGATAGAACTGTGCAAACTTCTAGTGAACCTATTGCTGAACCACCTGATAATCCAAATGATATATCTATGTCTGATGCTGAAACACAATCTGGTAATGAACATGAACCTAATGAAAATATTAATGATGATGTTCATGATGATGCTCAACCTAGTAATGACAATGATGTAGAAATTGAACCTGCTGTTGATCTTGATGACCCACAATCAAAGAATCAACATTATGATAAAAGAGACTTTGTTGCTAGGAAACATGGTAGAGAAAGGGAACCTTGGGTTCAGAAACCCATGCATTTTCCTCCAAAACCATCCAAGAAAAAGGATGATGAGGATTTTGAGCGCTTTGCTGAAATGATTAGGCCTATCTTTTTGCGTATGCGATTAACTGATGTGCTCAAAACAAATCCTTATGCTAAATATATGAAGGATATCATTACTAATAAAAGAAAGATACCGGAAGCTGAAATTTCCACCATGCTTGCTAATTATACTTTTAAGGGTGGAATACCAAAGAAACTTGGAGACCCCGGAGTACCTAGTATACCTTGCTCCATTAAAAGAAATTATATTAAAACTGCTTTATGTGATCTTGGAGCCGGTGTTAGTGTTATGCCTCTCTCTTTACATCGTATACTTGACTTGAATAAGCTGACACCTACCGAAATATCTTTGCAAATGGCTGATAAATCAACTGCTATACCTGTCGGTATTTGTGAGGATGTGCCTGTTGTGGTTGCAAACGTTACTATTTTAACGGACTTTGTTATTCTTGATATTCCCGAGGATGATAGTATGTCTATTATTCTTGGAAGACCTTTTCTTAATACTGCAGGGGCTGTTATTGATTGCAACAAAGGCAATGTGACTTTTCATGTTAATGGTAATGAGCATACGGTACACTTTCCAAGGAAACAACCTCAAGTTCATAGTATCAACTCCATTGGAAAAATTCCATCGATTATAATTGGAGGTTTTGAATTCCCTCTTCCTACTGTCAAAAAGAAATATGATATACTTATTATAGGGGATGTGCATATCCCCATTGAGGTAACTTATTGTTATTCAAAATTTCTCCGGTTTCATGATTATCGGAATGAATTTGTTAACAAGACTTGATCAACCTTGTTAGTGGATTCTTTTTTATGAGCATGAGATGGATGAAACTAGAAGCACAAACTTCTGTACCCTCTCTATATTTTCTGTTAATTAGTAGAAATAAAGTAAAAATAGTATTTTTCTATTTGTTTCCTGACTTATCCGTGCAATATAAAAATATCCCGAAAATAAAAGTCCTCAGAATGACATGCCAATTTAATATGATTTTTTCGGGAATATTTGAGGATTTACTGTGCAAAAATTACCGCGGGAGGAGCTGCCACCTGGCCACAAGGGTGGTGGGCGCCCCCCCCCTCTAGGGCGTGCCCCCTGCCTCGTGGGCCCAAGGTGGCCCTCCTCCACTTATCCCAGCACCCATCTTCTTCCACTGTCTCGCACAAACTCGAAAACCAACTCAAGCACGAGTTCCAGCCACTTTTGCTGTGGTTTTTGGTCTCCTTGCTCAAAGCACCTCTCGCAAAACTGCTTCGGGAGATTGTTCCTTGGTATGTGACTCCTCCATTTGTCCAATTAGTTTTTGTTCTAGTGCTTTATTCTTTACAAATTTGTGCTGCATAGGTGACCATGTTCTTGAGCTTGCATGTCAAATTTATATGGTTCTAAGTAGTTCTAATGCTTGATATAGGCTCTAGGCACTTGTAGGAGTAGTTGCTATCAGTTTTATTGAAGTTGGTTCACTTTTGTTTGTAGTTACTAAAAAATTCAGAATATTTCAGAGAAAAACAATATGCTTAGGAAGATGTTCCAAGGTGGTTCCTCTAAGAAGCAAGGACCCAGGATTGTTATGCGCGATGCTGACGAGGATCCACCAAGAGACGCTCCAGTACGGCCTTGTGAATGACCGTCGGAAAATTTTATGGACTGTGCGGGAATTAAAGAAGAATTCAAAGCATATTTGCGCAATGCCGGTCTTGAGGATTTTTAGGCTAACAAATGCCCCCAGTATCATGATCTCACAAGTTCATTTGTGAGGAGGTTTGAGTATTCATCTTCGCGTAACTCTCCTTCAGTCATGTTTGATCTCTATGACAAATCTTATACCCTGGACTTAGAGGATTTCACTTCTACTTGCAAACTTCCATCATGGGGTAGTGTTAGGGATCCCCCTAAATCTGAATTTAGAAACTTTCTTTCTAGTATAACTGTGGGGGAATCTAGAGATATAACGCAGGCTACCATAGGGAGCATTCACTTTCCTGCTATACATTATTTTGCCCTCTTCATCCGTAGATGCATAAATACTAAGGATGAAGCATGTCACATGTATGTCCCTGATCTTAGCATTCTTAGGAGTGTTGTGTTAGGAGACCAATCTTATCATATGGGAGCCATTGTAGCTCGTAGGTTGCATCATAATAGACATAATGGAGATTTCTTTGGAGGAATTTATGCAACCCGCTTAGCTCATTTTCTTGAGATAGACATTCGTGAGGGTGATACGGAGTTGCCTCCTGCATATTTAGATTATAACTCTATGGCTTCGCACCAGTTTGTCGAGAGGCCCGAATCACCTCTCTTATATCGTTTAATTTTTGATAAATGACGTGTTTTCCGTATTACTCTCCCTGCTCCTGCCTTCTTTGATTCACACACAAAAAGAAGATACGTTATTACCAGAGAGGAGGCAGAAGAGTGCGAGAGGAGAGCGGAGGCAGCTCGACTCCATGCTGTAGATCAGCAGGCGATAACCGCTGCACATCAGTATGATCCCAACTATTCTTCGTCGCAGTACGACCCCAGCTACACCTATGGGTATCCGCCAGGCTATCCCTGGCAATAGACCAACTTAGGACAAAAGCCTAATCTTGGGGGAGTATGTATTTCTCAGCGACATTACATCTATGCTCACACACACTCATTACTAGATGTCGGTGCTCATACTCTTTCACTGTAATATCCAAGCTAGTTTATTTTCTTTTTCCTGCTTTCTTCTTGTGTGTTTATTAAACCTTAAGAAAAAACAAAAAAATCGGTAGTAGTTTATTTTTCTGCTATAGTAGTAATAATTAAAAAGAAAACCCAAAAATATTTCCCATTCTTCTTGTGCTTGTTGGGAGCTTTCCCGTGTAAATAGTTTTATTTCTTTTCTTTTCTTTGGGGGTCAGTAGGAGAAGACCATAATTGAATTGTTGAAGTGGCTCTTATATGCATTATTGTTGATTTAACCCAGAGCCCATATTGCCTTGTCTTCTCATGTTTATTGAATGCTCGCAGATTCCAGCTTAGTCCAATGCACGTACACTCTTATTATTATTCACACCGTTCGGTCGTGCAAGTGAAAGGCAATTACGATGATATATGATGGGCTGACTGAGATGAGAAAAGCTGGTATGAACTCGACCTCTTTTGTTTTTTTAAATATGATGAGTCCCTCGTTCTTGATTCAGCTTATTATGAATAAACATGTTTGCAATGACAATTAGAGATCATAGTTGCCTATGCCATGCTTGATTAGCTATGAGTTATAATGATTTACCTTGTGTGCCAACATGCTATTGCAATGATTATGATGTGGTATGATGGGGTGGTATCCTCCTTTGAATGATTTAAGTGACTTGACTTGGCACATGTTCATGCATGTAGTTGAAACAAATCAACATAGCGTTCACGATATTTATGTTCATGGTGGATTATATCCTACTCATGCTTGCATCCAATGCTTATTAATTTTAATGCATGTACATGGCTGTTGTCGCTCTCTAGTTGGTCGCTTCCCAGTCTTTTGCTAGCCTTCACTTGTACTAAGCGGGAATACTGCTTGTGCATCCAATCCCTTAAACCCCAAAGTTATTCCAGATGAGTCCACTATACCTTCCTATATGCGGTATCTACCTGCCGTTCCAAGTAAATTTGTATGTGCCAAAATCTAAACCTTCAAATAAGCATTCTGTTTTGTATGCTTGAATAGCTCATGTATCAACCAAGGTTGTCCTTATCTTCCGTGTTAGGCGGGTTATTCTCAAGAGGAGTGGACTCCGCTCCTCACTCACGAGAAAATGGCTGGTCACCGGGATGCCCAGTCTCATGCTTTATGCAAACTAAATCAAAATTAATTGCAAACAAAACTCCCCTTGGGACCTGATGTATGTTGGAGACACTCGTTGTTTCGAGCAAGTCATGGATTGATGCTTGTTGGTGGAGGGGGAGTATAAACTTTACCATTCTGTTTGGGAACCGCCTATAATGTGTTTAGCATGGAAGATATCGCCATCTCTTAGTTGTTAGGTTGACAATGAAAGTATACCGCTCAAAATGCAACTTATCTCTATTTCAAAACCGAGCTCTGGCACCTCTACAAATCCCTGCTTCCCTCTGCGAATGGCCTATCCATTTACTTTTATGTTGAGTCATCACCCTCTTATTAAAAAGCACTAGCTGGAGAGCACAGCTGTCATTTGCATTCATCACTATTAATCTATGTTCGGTGTGACTATGATTGGATCTCTTTTACCATGAATTACAATGTCTAGTCAGTCCTTGATCTTTAAAGGTGCTCTGCATTTATGTTTTGCGGTCTCAGAAAGGGCTAGCGAGATACCATCTTGTTATATCATATTATGATTGTTTTGAGAAAGTGTTATCATTCGAGATTTATTATTATGACTTGCTAGCTGATTATGCTATTGATATGAGTAATTATGAGACCTGAGAATTATTGCAAATGTGGTTAGTTATGATCTATGCTGAAAACTTGAATGCTGGCTTGACATGGTTACAACAACAAGAGCAAACAGAGTTTCTAAAAGTTTTTCTTTCTTTCTTTCAGTTTGTCAACTGAATTGCTTGAGGACAAGCAAGGGTGTAAGCTTGGGGGAGTTGATACATCTCTGTCGTATCTACTTTTCCAAACACTTTTGCCCTTGTTTCGGACTCTAACTTGTATGATTTGAATGGAACTAACCCGGGCTGACGCTATTTTCAGCAGAATTGCCATGGTGTTGTTTTATGTGCAAAAAACAAATATTCTCGGAATGACCTGAAACTCCACGGAACATCTTAGAAAAAAGAATCCTCACCAAAGATGAAGACCAGGGGGCCCACACCCTATCCACGAGGGTGGGGGCGCCCCCCCTCTAGGGCGCGCCCCCCTACCTCGTGGGCCCCTGGATGCCCTCCGATGCCAACTCCAACTCTATATATTTGCTTTCGGGGAGAAAAAAACCAGAGAGAAGAAATCATCGCGTTTTACGATACGGAGCCGCCGCCAAGCCCTAAAACCTCTCGGGAGGGCTGATCTGGAGTCTGTTCAGGGCTCCGGAGAGGGGGATTCGTTGTTGTCGTCATCATCAACCATCCTCCATCACCAATTTTATGATGCTCACCACCGTGCATGAGTAATTCCATTGTAGGCTTGTTGGACGGTGATGGGTTGGATGAGATTTATCATGTAATCGAGTTAGTTTTGTTAGGGTTTGATCCCTAGTATCCATTATGTTCTGAGATTGATGTTGCTATGACTTTGCTATGCTTAATGCTTGTCACTAGGGCCCGAGTGCCATGATTTCAGATCTGAACCTATTATGTTTTCATGAATATATGTGAGTTCTTGATCCTATCTTGCAAGTCTATAGTCACCTACTATGTGTTATGATCCGGCAACCCCGAAGTTACAATAATCGGGACCACTCCCGGTGATGACCATAGTTTGAGGAGTTCATGTATTCACTATGTGCTAATTCTTTGTTCCGGTTCTCTATTAAATGGAGGCCTTAATATCCCTTAGTTTCCAATAGGACCCCGTTGCCACGGGAGGGTAGGACAAAAATGTCATGCATGTTCTTTTCCATAAGCACGTATGATTATATACGGAATACATTCCTACATTACATTGATGAATTGGAGCTAGTTCTGTGTCACCCTATGTTATGACTGTTACATGATGAACTGCATCCGGCATAATTATCCATCACTGATCCGGTGCCTATGAGTTTTCCATATACTTGTTCTCGCTTATTTACTTTCCCGATGCTACTGTTACAATCACTACAAAATACCAAAAACATTACTTTTGATGTCTTCACTTTTGTTGCCGCTACCACCACTATCATATTACTTTGCTACTAAACACTTTGCTACAGATACTAAGTTTCCAGGTGTGGTTGAATAGACAACTCAGCTGCTAATACTTGGGAATATTCTTTGGCTCCCCTTGTGTCGAATCAATAAATTTGGGTTGAGTACTCTACCCTCGAAAGCTGTTGTGATCCCCTATACTTGTGGGTTATCACGTTCCTTTTCTCTTACAAGGGTAACATGTGAAACATATGTTTGCAGTCTGGCACGCATTCTTCCTCAACAGTCCTCCTCCTCAGGGATGTTCTTCTGGAGATGATGGAAAGCGAGACGCCTCCACACGCCCTCTCGCCCAATAGGGCGGACGACTTTGAGGTGTCGTCTCGGAGGATTTCTCCTGATCAACAAGTGGTGCAAGGGATAATGAAGACCACGCCCGAAGGTGATACTCCGGCAGTCCAGGGTCCGGGACATGCATCCCCTTCGGGGACCAACAATAAAGGCCTCGAACTATCCGGTTTACAGCCGAAGACAACTCTAGGGTCGAGTAAACACATACCTCCGAAGGAAGTCCATACTCCCACCGCCGCTTCTAGGAATCAGGAGGCGCCGGATACATTGATGGACGTGTTGCGACATGCTTCCATCTCAGATGAACATCATACCTTGATGGGTACGGTAGTTGAGAGGATTTTGTCTGCGAGAAGCGGATTGAATGAATTCTTCATGGGACTGCTAAGAGGTTTCGAGGTATGCAATGTAATATCTTCAATTGCACTCTACATGCGAAAATGCACCCGTGTATAGATAGTAGCCCCTGAGACTCTGGTTGGCGTCCAGAAGGATGCGATTAGAGGATCAAAAAAGATATGCCTAGGAAATAATCTAACTAATTGGAACACGGGCTGTTTCATCCATGGCGACTGTCGGTGCTACAGAGGTTGCAGATCTGAAGCAGAAACTTGATGTGGAGGATGACGACATCACGCTTATTAACAGGCGGCTTGATGAGGCGCAAGGTATGTTTTGGGGCAGTCAGTATATGTATGTATAATAATATGAGCATGAAGCTGAGAATTGTATGCTGAGATATGCATAACCGCAGATGGTGCTGCCGCGGTTGAGATCCTGTGGGATGAGCTCGTCCGGGCCAAGGAGCAAGCTAGGATGAGTGATGCGGTTGCCAAGAAGGCAGCCACTGAGTTAAAAACCGAACAGGCTGCTCGGCGCCAATGCGAGGAGAGAATATCTACCATGCCGCGTGAGCTAAAGGATGCCACTGTCCGATGTGAATTCCTTGAAAAGGATAGCAAAGTCAAAACGAACGATCTCGACAAGGCCTTACAAGAGGCGAGAGAAGCACGGTCCGAGTCTAGAGCGGCTCGGGAGGAGATCCGGCAAGCTGGGGAAATAGCGGCCGGTAACCCTTCTTATTACAGACTAAATTTGGTGATCCGAAGTATGCCTCGCTTAACCAAATGTGGAGTTCTCCAGACGCATTCTTGGACATGCCGAAGAGTGTCTCCGATGCGGCACAGTTTTACCAAGCGCAAGAAGGACATGCAACGGAGAAGCTTTTCTGGTCGCAATTCAGCATGCCAAAGCGTCCACTGTTGCTGAAAGAACAGATGGCCTAGTGGACCGAGCTCCACAGAATATACGGATCTACCATGAAGGACGTCGTGCTCCGGCTGTGGCCGACGGATCCAATTCCGAATAGTTATTTTGGTTTGGTGCAGCGACTTGTTGATGCGGTGCCGCATATTGACGCCATTCAGCGGTCAACATGCATTGAAGGTGCACGGATGGCCCTTGCCCGCGTCAAGACGTACTAGGAGAAGATGAAAGCCACCGATATTGCAACAAAGAGTCCACCCAGGGGCAAGGACCATCACACGCCGGAGCATTATTTTGAGGATGTCCTTGAGGGCGCCTACTTGATAGATGGTCAGTGCTCGAAGGATATGATATTCGAGTGATTGTACAAAAATTGTAAAAACAATATTATGATATTTTATAGGCTATGCTTTTTTCCTGAAGGATTTGGTTCCTCCTGTGCGGCCGTTTTTTGTATAATCTAAAAGTTTTCTAGTCGTCGGCTTCAGCCCCCTCGCATATAATACGGGGGTGTTCGTAAAAGCACATGATCACTCTTGAACCAACGTCTTGGTCCATGAAGGAGGTGCCAATGCAGCGAACTAGGCAATCGGACTATAGGGCTTTAACACTTTCACTTAGCCATAGGAGTTTGACGGTGGGTCTATGATATAGCCCCTGGTATGTACGCGGTTATCCGAATATGGTGCGTTACATAGGTGACCAGAAGAATGGCCCTTCGTCTAATATGGAAGGAATCGCGAAATATTCTGATAAGTCATCGAGTGGTTGACCAGCTCTCGCCGCATCATGACAGTTAGTTTTCGGCTTTCTCTACTGAGGTGCTTGACTAGATGAACCGGAAACACAATCGCAGTAGTTCTCCCTTTACTACCTTAGCCGATAGGGCGGAACGTAAGGTAGTAAGCACAGGAGCCGAGCAACCCAACTATTGACCAAAGACATGATTCAGAGCGATGCATATAAGGCCAAACTCGTGACACCGAAGTATGCTATAAAGCTGTTTGAACTTGTCGGCAACTCATATGTTGCCATATCGAGCCCCTGGCAATTTGTGCTGAGGTGCATGCATGAAACAACCGAAGAAGCAAAATTCAGTTCTTAGAAAAATTAACTAATGAATACGGACTATGTTCACTGGAATATGATTGATACGTCAAATGCAATCTTTCAGATTATAATGCCACTACCTGGAATATTTAACATGTCGGGGGTTGAAGGCTGGGGAAAAAGGCACTTTACAGGTTTGAAATAAAAAGTGTGGTCTACAAAAAATTATTTGGACCTCCTGTCGCACGTCTGTGTTGCCTTGCCTCGGCGAAAGAACTCCTGGGCAGGAGTAGCCTTTGGTTATCCATACGAAGCCAAACTCAGAAAGAGTCCGTACGATGACTAGGCTTTGAGTCACCTGTGGTAAAAGATAGATGATAATTAGAAAAAAGGGGGAAACACTATGGGAGTGCGGACCGCATTGTAGGCCCGTCCGTATTGTGCCTCCGACGATGACCAGGGTATTTTAAGTGCATAATTATGTATGCACGGTATAAATTTCGCAGCTATATGAGGCGAATGACGGAGGCTGAATTGCTTATCCAGCTCTGAGAATGATCGGTCATGTTTAATAGAGACCGGCGGCTTGATGGCCGATGATATGCGCGGCTTGATGGTGCCGCTTTGTACTTCGACTGCAGTAGCCATAGTATGCTCCTCCGTACGGAGGGAGCATTCCGTGTTTCCGTTTATCATGATGACGCCACGTGGACCGGGCATCTTAAGATGTAGATAAGCATAGTGTGGGACCGCGTTAAAATGAGCAAAAGTGGTATGCACGAGCAGTGCATGGTAGCTACTGCGAAACGAGACAATATCGAAGGTCAAGCCTTCGCTTTGAAAGTTGTTCGGCAAGCCGAAAACGACTTCCAATGTGATTGAACCCGTGCGGTGAGCTTCTATGCCGGGTATTGCTCCCTTGAAGGAAGTTGTGGTGGGATTGATTCTTGAAGGATCAATGCCCATTTTGCGGACAGTGTCCTGGTAGAGTAGATTAAGGCTACTGTCGCCGTCCATAAGGACTTTCGTGAGATGGAACCCGTCGATAATTGGGTCGAGGACCAGAGCTGCCAAACCTTCGCGACGGATACTAGCCGGGTGGCCTTTGCGATCAAAAGTGATCGGGCAAGCCGCCCATTGGCTATATTTGGAGGTGACTGGCTAGATGGACTCCCTCAATGCCCCCGGCTTAAATCAATAGCTACATGCTCGAGCTCCCAGAACTGGCTGCCAAAGATGTAGTCATGCTCACCAAGATCCAGCCACTCATCTGCAAAATAAAAAAAGAAGGAGCGCATCAAGGGTAAGTTCAAATACATAATTCATGACAATACTAATCAAGAAGTACAAGCTCCAAAAAATTACAAAAGTTCATGCATATGTACAGGGTTAGATGCCAAACAAACCCCGGAAGTCAACATCAAACACATCGCTAGTTGCGCAGGTATACAGCAAAGCCTTTCTAATGTCAAGAATGTCTTCGTGGCTGTAATCCAACATTTCAATCACACCATCCTCCCGGCAATGATAGGTCTTGCAGTTTTGTCACATAAAGAAGCTACAATCATGGCTGTTAACAACAGAAAAAACAAAAGGGTACATCAAAAATTCAAAATATAGGAACACAACCAAAAATTCAAAAATACAGGAACACCATGCTCCCAACAACAAAAACAACTAATAAAAATCATTAAAAACAGATACTCGTGTGTTTTGCTGCTGCGACACCCGCACAAACTCGCAAGAGAAACCATCAATATGCGCCAGCGAGAACGGTTTCGCCATGTCTACGCTGGACTCCCACCAAAGCTTCTTTATGTTATCTGTCATAGTCCTTAAGAATCTAACTGCATCACTCCAGGTTTCATCGTGGAGTGAATCAAGACACTCAAAACGATGGAACCTGAAATTCAGAACAATCAAGCACCAATGCCCAGATTCTTCACTAGGCTTCATGGCAGCCGCAAATGACGACGGATCAAAAGTAGGGAAAAGAAGCTGACAAAAAAATGGCAGAGGAAAAATGAATTTAAAAAATCATAATGAAACAAAAAATCCAGCCTCCAAACAATAAAATAAAAGTGGGAAATTGAAATTCAGAAGTACAAACAAATCAGATAATCATAAGTTCTAATTGACTAAGCAACCCACTACAAAAAAGTAAATGCTACTCAAGTTTATATCCACCACCCAAACTTGCAACAAACATATCAGTTCAATTTCCTTGCGACAGTAAGTGCAGCTTTAAAAAAAGAAGCACACATCATTCGTAAGTACAAGGGTAAAGAGCAGGCTACTCAAGTTCATTCCCACCTCCCAAACTTGCAAGAAAACATGACAGTTCTAGTTCACGAGTACAATAAGTTCAAGTTAACCTACTTGGTCAAAACCATCAGCCCCTGATCTCGTGAACCATTGTAGCACATTGGCATCAATATTTCCATCATGGATCTTGGTCTGTTGTACAAAAAGAACAACAACAGTTAGAAAATTCCCAAAATAACTTATCATCCTATGTAGAAAGCAAAATACTGACCATCACCCATCTGGGAACTATCAACTTGTCAGTGTCTCGGTACTTCTGACGTAGAGAATATAAAACAACGTCAGTACTGTCTGAGTTGAGCATGCCAGTGGGGATAAACACTTTAGCAACAGAACCAACACTGGCATAACATTCGCTATTTTGAAACATCGGCTTTTTGCTAGGAAAACACAAAAGATTACATGGATTAAAACTACCGCAATAACAACAATAGTCATATGAGAGAAAGAAAAAGAGACAAAAATGATACATGCAGAATCCCAAACTAACCGTTTCCCACGGTTTGTGTGCAACCTCGTAACAACGAAGAAAAACAAATAAATCTTAGAAACATTAGCACCTTTTGCTTGCAGAAAAAGAAGAAAAAATAATAAGTTCAAGCACTACAAATGAACATGTCCAAAATGCCATAAATGAGAAGTATGCCTCATTTACAAGTCCTTACCTGCACTATCAGCGTTTGACGACGGTAGTTCCTGTGATGACACCAATATGCCTCCAGTTTCAGGGTTTGACGATGGAAGATCTTATGAGGACAGTAATATGGCTGCGCTTTCAGGGTCTGAAGAAAGAAAATCCTGAGATGACAGGACCGCCTCCTGCGTCAAGGGGCCAGAAGAAATCGACAGAAGTAAATCATCATCCTCAGATGGCACCTCCTCCACGCTAGAGGCATCTTGCAATGCATCACCGTAATCAAGCCCTCTAGGCGGGAAATTTTCTAGTGGGAAATCTTCACAATCAGAAAGATTTTCATTCTCAGCAATACCAACACCAGACGATTTGGCATCAAGTATGCCGGCAGCACCAACATCGTCATCAGCAACTTTGCTACCAACATCACGCCCACTGCTCAATGCAACACCACAAGCCTCATCTCCAACACTAACGGCATCCTCACACTCAACATCAGTAATCTGAAAAAATAAAAATTCAGAAAAAGTGAATAATATGAGCAAAACTAACAATCAAAAAAAGCTAGCAAGAGGTGCACATGCCAACTATTATAGCTAAAAAGAAACAGCAGCAAAAACTGCATATAAAATTAATGCAAGCACAGAAAAACAAAACCTTAGCAGCATTCACAGCAACATCATTGATCTTGTTGCTACTAACATTCAAAGGAACATCACCAATGGTCGAACAAGGCTCGTCGCCAACAACACAACCATGTTTGATAGTAATGAAGCAAAAAACAATGCTATTATTGGCAACAATAAACACAAGGAATTAAACTACACTAGCAAAAAGGTAGGTATCACCTACAAACTATTAATAGTGTGGGATAGAAAAATGAACATGTAAGGCACATTGGTGTGCATGAAAATTCAAGAATATATATAAACACAATAAAAAATAAAAATAACATTGCACTTATCAGTAGATGGATCATTAACTCCACAGTCAACAGCAGCCTCAACATTATGACTGGTCTCTTGCATGAAAGACAATAAACAGATGAACATGAGAAAGTTCAACTACAATACTAACAGCAGAACAACATAGTAAAAAATGCAAACATCAATGACTGACTCACATCAACAACAGGGGGCTCCAAGCCAACATCATTCGTATGGTGGTCAGAAACATTAGCACAATCACCAGCCCCACTGTCGGTGGCAGCAGCCTCATCCTGCTCAATCTGCCTGATAATAACACTGACACTTTCTTCATATGGCTTGCAGAGAGAGTCTTGCATAGTTTTGAAATGCTTCATGTTGTTTAACAGACAACCTAGCTCTGAATTAGTTGAGCAGCACCATCACGCATATCACTAATTAAAATTCTCTCCAACTCAATATAGTCTGCTGCTTCCTCAGCATTAAATTGATGACCTTCACGAAGGATTCCATTGATACAGCTCAGACGCTCAACTGTAGTTGGGACCTTTTTCAGCTCAGAACTCACATTACTAAAAATATGCTCAGCATGCTCCAACGCAGAAACAGCTACATCAATACCAAAACCCTGCCTCTGTGAAGTACTAGCATTACTAGGGCAAGGGGGAACATAACCAGCACCCTCAACACCACGGCCATCTCTCAACACATCGTGCAGAGATGAAATCTTGGGAACTTGAGACGACGACAACTCCAGGACTGGTTGTTTATACACTCGGAAAAAGACAAACTCCTCTTGAGTTTTCCACTACAAACAAGGGGAAAATGAGTTAATTAATCAATGCAACACACAGGGAAAAATAAACATTATATTAAAAGATTTAAATCAACAACACTAACGATCTTTCACTATCAATGCCAATTTGTTAGTATTTACCAACAGGCCAGTTGAACAAGAGATTCAGTTCAACCACACATGACACAACAGTACTAAAAATCGTACCTAAACCTCACAAAGCTTAAGAAATGACAAAATCTAAACAGGTAACTCTGCAGTACACATGTTCACTCCAGTAAAAATAGCTATATCTAAATAAAAAAAGGTCTGCAAGACACACTACCGCAGGATGCTGCTAACACGATACTATGATCAGAGACCCTTCGACGAAACTGTGTGCAATGACATAATCGCAAACGGTGGTGTAAAATAACCGTCAAAAAAGGTGCAAAACATTTGCGAAGGAGGATGCATCAAACACGGTTCAAATTTTAGTTGTGTGTGCGATGCAGGGCATACGGTTCAGCTCAATTAACTGTTCGCGATGAGGAGGAACAAAAGAAATGAGCAGCCAGATGAAGGCGTGTGCGATATACAACATACGGTTCACTGGGATGAACTATGTGTGATTAGGCAACACAAAAGAAACGGTCAGCCCGATCAAGGTGTGTGCGATGTATAGCATACGGTTCACTCGGATGAACTGTTTGTGATTAGGAAAGAGAACATAAACGGTTCAATATAACAAGATGTGTGTGATACGCGGCAAACAGGCCTGTAATCAGAAATGTGTGCGAAGACCGATAATAACGTAGACGATTGCTTCTAATAAGACATATGTGATATGCACTGTCTACACAACATCTATTAGCCATTGTGGGACGGGCGGTCATCCTATACGCCATAAGGATGTGAAGAGGCATTCCTATCAGCAAGGACTAGCTATTCCAGTAGTAGCTCATGTAAGAAAACTATCAAGTTAAGTGTGCTCAGGCTGGAGCAGCCATCGAATGGGTGACTAGATGGGAAGTTGTGTCGATGTTAAATTAGGTGATGCGATGGGTCATTTCGGTAAAATGACCAAAATGCCCCATTCCCTCGGCTAATTTAACCTTGAGGTCCTTGTTTTTTTATTTTTTATTATTTTTTAACACATGTTAACGAAGGTCTACCGCATTACTTTTTGACAATGTGCGATACATGGCATACAGTTGATCCATCCGACCTATTTGTGATGGAATAGGTCGTGTGTGTTGTGGGAAAACGCTTGCTAGTATTCAACCATTTGGGATTGATGAATTCATCATTGATGGGTTCCCTAGTGTGGCCCGTGTTCATCTGATCATCATCTACTTCTTGTGCTAGCTCGATGCTAAGTTTCCATTAATTGATGGCGCTTTATGAACACGCCACAGTTTCCTGCCATTTCCTCACCTGTTTCCCGCCACCCAGCTATATTGCGCATAGGGGGTGCATGACGCACGGAGGCAACAAGCGCAGCCTATAGCACATCCACCTTTTCCAAGCATGCAAACCCACCAAAGCACCGCCTCTGCCATCTACCTTGTCGACGAGGAAAACGAGCAGGCGCCACAGCCCGTCGAGGCCGAGGTGCTCCCCAGCAACATGATGGACAACGCCGTGATGCGCGTCATCGCCAGGGTTGAGCAGACCTTTGGTGCATGGCGCTTGAGCGTCGTGGATCAAGATAGGCATGTCAGCGTTGATAGGCTGCAACTCGCCGCACAACATGATCGATGGCGCGGCGCAGAGCAAGCTAGGCGCGTTCACGCTGATAAGCTGCGGCTCGCCGCACGGCGAGACCATTGGAGCGCCGCAGAGTGAGAGGCGCGGTGCGCTGCACAGCAAGAGCAGATCAAGCGGCGCTTACCTGCTGTCGACATGGTGTCGCAGCTGGGTACACATCCCGTCAGTACCCCCATTCCTCGCCAGGAGTGGGTAGAGGCCCTCAGCGTAGTACTTGCACTTGAGGTCGGTCGTGTCGTACTTGCATCGGACGCCCGCCACGCCGTTCGCATGGGTGCCGCCGTTCGCCTTGTCCGCGGCCCGCTAGATGCCACCGCACTGGTCCATAGGCTCAACTGCCTCCTTGGCCCAGGTGTCCACCTAGGCGCGGTAGAGGAACATGGCTGTCGCATCCTCGAGCTGGTGATCTCCGATGAAATAGCCAACTTGGAGCTCAAGATCGCGCTCTAGATGTACCGCGAGCGTGTCGACCGCTTGGACGAACGCCTGCACGAGTTCAGGCAGAGCCAAGAGCTATCCTAGGCAAGGGCTGCTTGTCATGGTCTCATGGACGCGTTTTATTTTGAAAAGTCGTTTCGACGTGTGTAGCTATGTATACACAGCAGTCATAGTATTGCTCTGTTTATTGCTCTGTTTCAATGTGTGTACTCTGTTTTCCATTCTTATATGTTCTATTTCAATGTGTGTATACGCTTTCCATTCTGTATATGTGGATGATAACAGCTAGATTCAAATTAGTATACAAAAACAAATATAAAATGGAATTCATAATATATATATATTAATTGTTCACTAGATCATCACATAATATATATATATATATATATATATATATAATATCATCACATATACGTGATGATACTTAACTACTAGGTACAATGCATAAAATTGAAAACGATCAATACTAAAACTAATAATCCCTCCTAGGGCCAGTATTCTGGCAGCCCCTCGCCAGCAACTCCCTGGTGAGCGGTGTCTTCCCAGTGCGGAGGAAGTACTACGACTCCTCCGCCTCGCAACGCTTGACGTACCGATCTGCCTCTTGCTGGCGGACGCGCGCGGCCAATCTTGCCATTTCATTGGGCGCCCACCGGAGCTCCTCGTCGGTGGCGTGCTGGAGATTATCAGCCCACCTCCATGCAGCGACAAGGCGCCCAGCGCCTATGACCTTCCTCGCGAAGTACCCTTCTTCGTACACCTCCTCGACACGATGACGCGCCCGCCCCCAAAGCTCCGCCGCCTCCTTTTTCCAGGCGGCATCACGGGCTTCACAGGCCACCTGGTACCGGGCTTCCTCCTCTGCCATCTCCTTCTTGAACGCCACTTGCCTGGCTTTCTCATCCGGTGGCAGCGACTTCCGCAGACAAAGATTGTACTGGCCCCAAAACCAATCCAAAGGATGGGGGTCCGACGCAACCTCATCAGGCAGTGCGTAGGGGTCCTCGTTGTTGCTAATCGAGTGAGCGTCCTCGGGGGGTGGCGATTCCTCATCGGCGTGTGGGCAGACCGCCGGCGCCATGGCAAATATTTGAGAGAGAGAGGGCGAGCGAGGGGAGGATGTAGATGAGAATGCGGGCGGGACGACGTGAGAAAGGTAGTATTTATTGGCGACCGAAATCTAGATCGCCGGGGACAGTACACACGTCGGTCGCCGCAATTTACGAGTACTATAGTTTGAATTACACACAATTCCCGCGGCAAATCCGTGTGTGAACATAATAGCTGACGGTTTCCAATACAGAACAGTGTTTGATTAATGATCCCCGCCAATCAGCTACCAAACCTCGAGCCGCGAGATAGAGTGCCAATCGTGTGGGGGCCGGTTGTCTTGCCAGATCTTTACATTTTCTTTTTTGAACACCAGATGTTTACATCATCTGATGATTTTTTAACTCGCACACAAGTACAAAAAAATATGATTTTTTAAACCATTTTAGTTAGGCGTTGCATGTAGATGTAGTTCAAATTTGAATTACGGTCATTAAATGGTTAGAAAATCACTTAAATGTCTTTAAAAGGCCAATTGACCCCTCAAAATTTGCAAATTTTCACATGACAGTTGTATTAGTGCATGTTAAATGTTAAACATAGGAAAAAAAATTGAAGGTCGTAAGAGGAAGCTATCTCCCGTTCGTTAGTAAACATGCATTGTTCCCTCTTGGAACCATGAACCTTCTAGTGAGTTGCTCCAGTTTGTGAGGGGTGTGTGTGTGTCCAAACTTTCGTCAAACAGACCAATTTTTTTACCACATCATCTTGGTGGCATGACATTAAATAAAGCAAGGTTTCATGTTTTCTGATCATTTTTTTATTTTTTGGAATTAAAATGCCATGGCATGCACTCCATGCATGTGCCCATGCCTTGACACCAATATGTTTGAAATTTCCTTATAATTTACTGCACATGAAATTAATTCGCACACAAGTACACAAAAAATATGATTTTTCAAACTATTTTGGTTAGGCGTTGCATGTAGATGTAGTTCAAATTTGAATTATAGTCATTAAATGGTTAGAAAATCACTTAAATGTCTTTAGAAGGTCAAATGACCCCTGAAATTTACCAAATTTTCACATGACAGTTGCACGTTAAAAGTAGGGAAAAAATTGAAGGCCGTAAGACATAGCTATCTTCCATTCGTCATCAAACATGCATTGTTCCCTCTCGGAACCACGAACCTTCTAGTGAGTTGCTCCAGTTTGTGAGGGGCGTGTGTCCAAACGTTCGTCAAACATGCCAATTTATTTACCACATCATATTGGTGGCATGACATTACATCAACCAAGGTTTCATGTGTTTCTGATCATTTTTCTATTTTTTGAATTAAAATGCCATGTCACTCCATGCATACGTATGCATGTGTCCATGTCGTGAGCCAATATGTTTGAAAAATCCATCTAATTTACTGCACATGGAATTAACTCACACACAAGTACACATATATGATTTTTCAAACCATTTTGGTTAGGTGTTGCATGTAGATGTAGTTCAAATTTGAATTATGGTCATTAAATGATTAGAAAATCTTTAAAAGGTCAAATGACCCCTAGAATTTTCCAAAATTTCACATTACATTTGTAGTAGTGCATGTTAGACGTAGAAAAATTTTGAAGGCCGTAAGAGGAAGCTATCTCCCATTCGTCATCAAACATGCATTGTTCCCTCTCGGAACCACGAACCTTCTAGCGAGTTGCTCCGGTTTGTGAGGGGTGTGTGTCCAAACTTTCGTCAAACATGCCAATTTCTTTACCACATCATCTTGGTGGATGACATTAAATCAAGAAAGGTTTCATGTTTTTCTGATCATTTTTTAATCTTTTGGAATTAAAATGCCATGGCATGAACTCCATGCATGTGCCCATGCCTTGACACCAATATGTTTGAAAATTCCTTCTAATTTACTGTACATGGAACTAACTCGTGCACAAGTACACAAAAATATGATTTTTCAAACTGTTATGGTTAGGCGTTGCATGTAGATGTAGTTCAAATTTGAATTACGGTCATTAAATGGTTAGAAAATCACTTAAATGTCTTTAAAAGGTCAAATGACCCCTGAAATTTACCAAATTTCACATGACAGTTATATTAGTGCATGTTAAACATAGGAAAAAATGTGAAGGCCGTAAGAGGAAGCTATCTCCCGTTCGTCATCAAACAAGCATTGTTCCCTCTCGGAACCACGAACCTTCTAGCGAGTTGCTCCGGTTTGTGAGGGGTGTGTGTCCAAACGTTCGTCAAACATGCCAATTTCTTTACCACATCATCTTCGTGGCATGACGTTACATCAACCAAGGTTTCATGTGTTTCTGATCATTTTTCTATTTTTAATTAAAATGGCATGTCACTCCATGCATACGTATGCATGTGTCCATGTCGTGAGACCAATATGTTCGAAAATTCTTTATAATTTACTACGCATGGAATTAACTCGCACACAAGTACACATATATGATTTTTAAAATTGTTTTGGTTAGGTCTTGCATGTAGATGTAGTCCAAATTTGTATTACGGTCATTAAATGGTTAGAAAAACACTTAAATGTCTTTAAAAGGTCAAATGATCCCTAGAATTTTCAAAAAATTCACATTACATTAGTAGTAGTGCACATTAGACGTAGAAAAAATTTGAAGGCCATAGAAGGAAGCTATCTCCCGTTCCTCGTCAAACATGCATTGTTCCCTCTCGGAACCACAAACCTTCTAGCGAGTTGCTCCGGTTTGTGAGGAGTGTGTGTCCAAACTTTTGTCAAACATGCCAATTTCTTTACCACATCATCTTGGTGGCATGACATTACATCAACCAAGGTTTCATGTGTTTCAGATTTTTTTTGGAATTAAAATGACATGCCACTCCATGCATACGTATTCATGCATATGTGTCCATGTCGTGATACAAATATGTTTGAAAATTCCTTCTAGTTTACTGCACATGGAATTAACTCGCACACAAGTACACAAATATGATTTTTCAACCCGTTTTGGTTAGGCGTTGCATGTAGATGTAGTTCAAATTTGAATTACGGTCATTAAATGGCTAGAAAATCACTTAAATGTCTTTGAAAGGTCAAATGACCCCTAGAATTTTCAAAAAATTCACATTATAGTTGTAGTAGTGCACATTAGACATAGAGAAAAAATTGAAGGCTGTAAGAGGAAGCTATCTCCCGTCCGTCATCAAACATGCATTGTTCCCTCTCGGAACCACGAGCCTTCTAGTGAGTTGCTCCAGTTTGTGAGGGGTGTGTGTCCAAACTTTGGTCAAACATGCCAATATTTTACCACATCATCTTGGTGGCATGACATTACATCAACCAAGGTTTCATGTGTTTCTATTTTTTTATTTTTTGGAATTAAAATGCCATGTCAGTCCATGCTTAATTGTGTCATAGCTGTTAGACCAATATGTTTGAAAATTCCTTCCAATTTACTGCACATGGAATTAAATAGCACACAAGTACATGAAATATGAGTTTTCAAACCGTTATGGTTAGCTGTTGCATGTACATGTAGTTCAAATTTCAATTATGGTCATTAAATGGCTAGAAAATCACTTAAATGTCTTAGAAGGTGAAATGACAGTTGTATTAGTACTACAAAATTTCTCGTTCATTTAAAACACCATCCGCTGGCACTTTATTCCAAATTTGTCTTTCACAGCTAATAAAAAATATCTACAACATCACACACGGTTGTTTTCTAGGAACCATTTGCGATGAAAATATCTAGGTCTATTTAAGTCTCCCTCCTTAAGCTTCGCCGGCTCGTCTGCTCTAGTGCCGGCAACCCCCGAATCCACGAATCCTGATCCCCATTCCCGCACCCCCTTCTTGCAAAGATGACGCCGTGGAAACGCTTCGTGAAGGCCCGTATGATGGCCGCGTCCCCCCCCCAGAGCACGGTCGCCTACGCCGAGAGTGTCGCCGCATCAGCATTGAGTGTGGCCGCTTCCTCCAAGAGGGCGTCTGCGGCAGCCGACAGGGCAGCTGCAGCAGCCGAGACAGCTGCAGTTGCTGCTGCGACGGCGGCTACAAACGTCGAGAGCGCTCGAGCTGTCATCCATGTCACTCATGCCGCCCTGGCCCGGGTTGAGGCCATCCATGGCAAGATCGAGGATGCACATGCCAAGATATTCCAGGCCACGTCGAACTCCAGCATGCAACCCTCATATGAACAGGCGACGGTGGCCACGGAGCACATGCTTCCTCATGAGGTCACCGAGCGGGAGCTGGAGATGCAGGAGGAGGTGGAGATCGAGGAGCGCTGGGAGGAGGAGTTGCGCGTGGCCGAGGTCGAGGTAGAGAAGAGTCTGTCCATCGAGGAATCGGCAGTGGAGTACCAATGCGAGCTCTGGTGCAGCCACTACTATGAATACTACAACCTTGAGGGCGGCGCCAAGGACAAGGACGCGGTTAACTTCAGTAGGGGGGGGCGCGGAGTCCACCAACGGTGGCATGTCGCCAGGACAAGTCATCGACGTCTGATCTCACACCGGCGATGCATAGGCCAGCGCGGCGGCAGATTTTTAATTATGCGTACTTATGCTTTGTTTTTAATGTTGGTCTTTTGTTAGAGCAATGTTTAGGTCAACTGGCTCTGTGTAATTCCTAAAATTCCTTGATTCTGTAAGTGTGGTTTGTCTGTTGTATGCTCTTTTGTGTGCCCAAATTAGCAAGCGATGTTAAATTATGCAATGACGTACCCGGGGAAATTTGCACCAAAATTTGAATTATCAATCTCTTCCCATGCGCGTAAAGTAGAAGAATCATTTGCGATGCACACAATCGTTCAAAGTGAATGGTCCGGCGGCACCGCGCGTTCAAAGTGAATGTGCCCATGCCTTGAGACCAAAATTTGAATTATGAAACTCATCACATGCGCGTAAAGCAGAAGAATCGTTTGTGATGCACACAATCGTTCAAAGTGAATGGTCTGGCGGCACCACGCGCAAAGTTTCCCTCCACATTTCCAAAATTTTGGCCTCCCGCCAAAATATCTACCCCCACCCCCTTCCCCCCTTCCCCACCCCCTTTTCTCCTTGACCACAAGTCACATTTCCCCTGTTTCCTCCTTCCTTCCTTCCTTCCTTGCTAAGCTATAGCCACTTCCTCGCTCTCGCCGTCTCGCATCCTACCGCCGGGGTCACCATGGTCTTCTTCAAAGACATCTCCAGCGGTTCCTCCTCCAGCGACTACTCCTTCACCACCCGGGTATGTCTCTCTCATCTCTCTTGGGCTATGACTTGGAATGAAGGATTTTTACCCGGAGGTCGATTTGAGTCGTTTCTTCCTCTTGTAGCTCCCTAAGACCATCAGTGGCAACGAATGGAGCGGGGTGGCTGAAGATCTATCTGCTCGTTGTCACCATCAATCTCCATGCATGAAGCTAGTTGTGTTTGATTCTGCGGATAGTGGGAGGAAGTTTCTGGCATGTGTAGAGAAGGTTAGACCCTCTTTCATTGTTACAAATAATTTGTTAGATGTGATTCAGACACTTTCACGGTCCCAACCCATTCATACCACACCTTCAACCAAAAGCATCCTAAGACAGTGTCACAGTTTGTACCTAGTAACTTAAATTGTTGCCATCTCATCAGCGGTGCCATTAGAAAATTATTTGGCACTGCTTCAGTAGTTTGTGGAGCCAACTTTGGTCCACACATCCGAGCATCCAAGCAGTAAAATACTAAATCTTTATGGCACGAAGGAACTGGGCATCGGAGCAACTACGTGCTCCGGAGTCCGGGTCCCTGATTTTTTTCCCGTTGCATCAGCTCGCCCATGCAGGGCACCGGTGCGAGATGTAGGAACAGTAGTCTTTACCCCCAGTTTTGCCATACATAGTGGACGGCCTTAGTGCTATTAGTTATATGTTACTAAATTTGTGCATTTGCACACCTGTTAGTATCAATTTGCTGTCATCCAAACACTGTCGCTATGTTGTTGAAGTTATTTTTACCTTCCTCATAAAATGTTCAATTTGTTATTTATTGTACATGAGTAAGAACTTGTAGCGTCGTTGTAGTTAATTATAGTTTCTCATGTTCCAGAATTTGGTTGTTTTCTCAGTACCAATTATTTCATTTGCACATTGATCTTTTTGAGAAGATATGTCATAATTAACATGTTTCTTTAGTTTTTCAAAATAAGCATTGGTGATTTTATATGTTGCTATAAACCCATTTCCCCTACAATTATTACTGATCTAGTTTTAAATATTATAGGATGAATGGAAGTGTTCTTACTTGGAGTGGGTTGATCAAGAGTGGCCACAGTTTTTGAAGATGTGCCTAACAAAGCTCTGGAGCATGTATGAGGAAGAGAACACACGTAGGCTTAGAGAAAGTCTTGTCAACACTTCTAACACAACGTGCCGAGGAAAAATGGCAAACCACCCACCCACCCCTCCCACCTCCAGCCTAGGTTTTCCGGCGATCTCCTCTTCTAGCCAGTGATTTTTGTTTCTGATCCACCCATCTACTCCGGCGGCATCTGATCTACACGTCTATAGCCATTTCATCTGGGTCCTTTTGGTGGATCGACGTTGGATCTGGATTTCTCGGTGGGCGCCATCTTTGAGGACAAGGTTTTCAAGCATTGTGGGAGATCTATTCATTCCATGGATGACACGGACCATTTCATTATGGTCGTGTCTTTCAGCAGACATATATTCCATCTTAATGATGATTCTGTGGCGGCTGCTTTGGAATCAGCGATTGGGGGTTCGGCAATTGAATTTTCGGTACAGCTCATCCGAGACAAGGTATTCTCCTTTTTTGTCTCATGCAAGCAAGTTGGCCTATGCATTCTCCAATTGAGATCGTTTGCGTGTCCACAATTCAAATGTTATTTTCATCTTTGGGGGAATGGTGGCCCAAATTGGACTCGTGAATTTAAGATCTGGAAAAAGGAGTGTGACGCTGAGTGGACTCTTGTGAGTCCCTCTAAGAAGCGTGCAACTTTGGGGTTGCTAGCTATGCATAAACCACCGGCTAAATCTTCTTTAAGATTGTGTTCGTCAATCAGGAAGAATCTTTCTTTCGCCACGTTCCAGCAATATCCTGCTTGCCAGGGTTATAGGTACCCTGCCTCACAGTCTCTGGTGGATGTGATCTCTGAGGCCGGCTACGTCGTGAATCCCCAAGAGAAAGTGATCTTGCCCCCACTGTCAGTGACCAACCTCCAGTGGACGATGGCGACGCCGTCTATCTCTTTCGAGACGATCAACGTCCCTGCCAGGAACACCGCCGTCATATCCGGATCTGCACCCGCTCAGTTAATTCAAAATGAGCACGTTCCACAAGACATAATAATATGTGATCTGGTTGCATCGGATTCAGCCCAACATGGCTGCATGGCCCAGCATGGGTCCCCAGCCCAACATGGTTTAATATCCCATAATGGCTCTACAGCTCTGGGCGGGGCTGCCACGGCCCAATCTGTTATGGCCCAGCCATCTCAGGATATTTTGGATTTTTCTGTTGCCACAGTTGGAATATCTGCTCAGGCTGTTATGGATGACCAACCACCGGATCTTTCAGACGATGCTGCTCAACTTAATGATCTCATTGATGATATTGTTTTCAAGGTTTGGAAATGCCAAAATTGTTTATCTATGCTGCATTACTCCAATTCGTGCACCAGTCCAATTCGCTACTGTAGATGCTTTCGGCTGGGCCACCGAGCCAAAGGATGCTCCGACGCTGCGCATTCCCCGACCTACAAGTGGGTCCCACGGGTCAATCCTACTTCCCCGGACGCATCGGTTTCCCACGCAGCTAGCCAAGTTGGGCCTTTGCCCAGTCCCATCGCGCCTGCAACACCATCACTTCTGCCATTGCCTGCCGAGCCACCGCCCATCACACCAGTGCCACCCACCTCGCCACCATCGCTCAGCCTAGCCGCGCCATTATCCACCGTGGCTCCTATGCTGCCATCAGCTTCTCCTCTGCATCTAGCAATGGCTACCTTTGCCCTTGACCTCGCGCCTTTCGACCCGCCGGGCTTCAAGATCATCGACGGTGGACCACGGCGGCTTCCGCGAACCTTCTACTCTCCTGAAGTGGCTCCTGACCGCCAGCATGAGGAGTACGCCATTGCCATCGTCGAGCCCGCACCCCTGCCTGAAGAAGTTGCAATCTTCAGAAATATGGTCAGTGATTTCATTGTCAACAATCTTGGTCGCGCTGTTCTTGATGCCCAGCCTTGGATCCAAGGAGTGGGACTTTTCCGCTTTCGTAGTCCAGTTGCTAGGCAGGCGCTGGTAGATCATCCTCCGTTTCAGCTAGACATTGATTGCTTTGTTAGATTTGTGCCACATGATGAGGGTATCAAGTTCAGAGCTATTCAGGGTTTTCATAGGGGTTGGGTTATGATAGTTGGAATACCCCTGGACTATAGGCGTACGCAGTATATTGCAGATGCAATCAGTACCTTTGGCCGCTTCCACCACTGGCACCAGGATGATCCACTGCTCGTGCGTACATTGGAGTATGTTTCTTTTCCGGCAACCACTCTTGTGCCGCGCGATGTCGTTTATCAGGAGTTTGCGGACTTTGGAGGTTCACGCATTTCTTGTTCTGCTCCCATCTACATTTTCTCTGCGGATTTTGCTGATATATTGCCACCTAATGAGGATCTGATGCCCTTCGACGGCAATCCTCACCCACTCCCTGGACATCTGCAGTTTAATAACCACAATTGGGTTATGCCTGAGTTTCCTAAAATTGGTTGGGATGAGCTGCCACCTCCAGCGCAGGAGAATGGTCCAAATTTCCAAGAGGCTCCTCATGATGATCTGAATATTCATCAGGAGGTTGTGGAGGAAAACCAGGTTGATGTGAACCACTCCCAGGAATCTATCATCCTACAGGTTTCAGATGACTTTGTTAATGCTCAGCCAGTTGACGACTTAGCGATCTTGCAGCAACCAGCAGTCCAACTACAGCCTCCTCTTCATGTTGGCAGAGTTCTCACTATTTTTGGCCCTGTCTTGCCACCTGTGATGCAATGGGAGAGAGCATTCCAGAAGCTAATGCCGACTATTTTCTCTGCTGACATCCCAAAGTGTGTGTTCAGGATTGATTTTGGTAATCTGCTGCTGTCTAAGAGCTCTTGGGATATTTGTTTTGAGGGGGCAGATGTTAGTCTCTCTTTGCAGCCTGTGACAGAGCCCTCATCCTGCATTCCAAACCAGGTTTCTCCAGTTAAGAGGCCAGTTGCAAGGGCACTCTACTTTGATGATATCTTTGAACCTATTAGTGAGTCATTTGAGTTCTCTGCTATACCTGAGGTTACTACCAAGTGTGGCTGGAAACCTAGAGCTGTTAAGGTTTTGGTTGATACAGAGATGCGCCGCAGCGCACGTTTAAGTGCGCTACGTGATGGCTATCATAGACCTCCAAGCAGAGCTTCTCAGCAGGCCAAAACCCAGAGTTCTTTCAAGAGGCATCGAACCAGATCATCTCAGCCAGAGGAGAATCAGTCAATGCCTCCGCCAACGCCAGTTTCTGATCTTCAGCGTATTGGGGCACGTTTGCGCATTGCTCCCGAGTTGATCTCCAAGGAAAAGCTTGAGGCTAATCCTTCTACCTCCACCAGCAGCAAGGGTTCTAATGATTAGTTGCACCGGACGGCTTTATGGTCCCATGGCGTACCAATTTAAACGCCATTTATCTGCTCTTATGTTTTCTATTGGGGTTCTATCCAAACTGTTTAGTTTGTCAGTGTAGGTCATTACATGATCTGCTTTTGTTGCTTTCTATTATGGTTTGTAATGAATCAGTCCGGGTTTAGAGACTGGAAGGTATTATGTTGGAACGTGCGTGGCCTTAATTCTGAAGCACGGCAGTTAGCGGTAAAGCAAAAGATTGATGAAAGTGGTTGTTTGGTTGTTTGTTTGCAAGAAACGAAGTGCGTGCATATTGATCATAGGTTTATTAGGAAATTCTGTCCTCGGTACTTTGATAATTTCTCCTATGTGCCTTTGGTAGGGGCCTCGGCTGGTATGATCATCATTTGGAATTCTTCTTTTAAAGGAAAATTAATTGAGGCAAGACATTATGGTATTATTATGGAATTCCATTCTAAACATACTTCTGAAGTTTGGAACCTAGTGTCAGTATATGGTCTGTGCCAGGGTCCGGCCAGGGATGATTTTGTTCAATGGTTATATAACCTAAATATCAACTCTGATGATAATTGGCTGCTTTTAGGGGACTTCAATTTTATGCGGTCGTTGGAAAAGCGAAACCTGCCCGGGGGTAATGTTAACGATATCTTTCTGTTTAATGAAGTGATTGGCCATCTGGGCCTCGTTGAGCTACCAATTAAAGGACGGCAATTCACTTGGTCGAATATGCAAACTGAACCTCTACTTGAACAGATCGATTGGTTCTTTACTTCAGTTGCATGGACCATGGACCATCGAAACACGCTGGTCTTGCCCCTTGCACGCACGAATTCCGATCATGTTCCGTGTGTGGTCTCGATTGCTACTGCTATCCCAAAGGCTAAAATCTTCCGTTTTGAAAACTATTGGATTGCCTTGCCTGGCTTTTATGACTATGTGGCCCAGGTTTGGAACAAATCTGTGGACAGACCCTCGGCTGCCCTAACCATTTCCTCTAAATTCAAGGCGCTACGGTATGCACTCAAGAAATGGCACATGAATTTGTCCACAATTAAAGCACTCATTTCTTATTACAACAAAGTAATTCTCTTCTTCGATGGTCCGGAAGAGATTAGACCTTTGTCTAGGCCGGAGTTTAATTTCAGGCGAATTGTGAAATTGCATCTGGAGGATATTTTGCACTGGCAATTTGTATATTGGAAGAAGCGTTGTACTATACGCAGCATTAAAGTTGGTGAGGAAAATTCGAAGTTTTTCCATGCCATAGCCATGGAGAGGTATAGGAGAAACACAATTTCCTCAATTAAGAATGCTGATGGTGAAGTTGTCTCGGATCACCAACAACTTGCGAGCATGTTTTGGTCTGATTTTAATCAACGAATGGGCAATGCAAAAGGAATTCGCAAGGGTTTTGACTTGGACACATTAATTCCGAGAGTTGATGGCCTTGAGGATCTGTCCTAGCCTTTTACTGATTCCGAGGTTGATGCTGTCATTAAGCACATGCCTCCGGACCAGGCCCCTGGTCCCGATGGTTTCTCTGGTCTATTCTTAAAGAGGTGTTGGCCAATCCTAAAAGAGGATTTCATGCAACTGATGAAGGAGTTTTATGAGGGACGGTGCAGCCTGGAATGTCTTAATACTTCCTTAATTACCCTTATACCGAAAAAGCTGAGCCCTGAAGTTGTTGGAGATTTTCGGCCAATCTCACTGACCAACACGTGCTTGAAATTTTTAACTAAGTTGCTTGCTAATCGTCTCCAGAACGTGATCCTAAGGTGCATCCACCGCAATCAGTATGGTTTTCTTCGGTCTCGTTCGATCCAAGATTGCCTAGCATGGTGTTTTAAGTATATACACCAATGCAAGGCCTCAAAGCGCCCCATTGTACTCTTAAAGCTGGATTTCACTAAAGCCTTCGACAAAATTGAACATGACCTAATCCTCAGAATTCTGCAATGCAAGGGTTTTGACTCCCGGTGGACTGGTTCGATCAATTCTATCTTGTCTACTGGATCTTCTTCTATGCTTCTCAACGGTGTGCCAGGTAAACACTTTGTTTGTAGAATGGGCGTGCGTCAGGGGGATCCTCTCTCACCGTTGCTTTTTGTGATTGCGGTGGATTTATTGCAATCTGTTGTCAATGAGATGTGCTCCAGGAATATTCTATCTCTGCCAATCCCAACCAACTCCAATGATTATCCGATAGTACAATATGCCGACGACACTTTAATTGTTCTGCCTGTGATCGATGAGCAACTCATTGCCTTCAAGGAAATGCTGGTCACTTTTGCTGAGTCCACTGGTTTGCGGGTTAACTTTAGTAAGTCCTCTCTCATTCCTATAAACATGTCTGATGAGGAAGGTGTTAGAGTGGCCTCTCTGCTTGGATGTGATGTCAGGGCGATGCCTTTCACGTACCTAGGTTTGCCAATGGGAACTTCTAGGCCGACAATCTATGATCTGCTGCCTCTGGTCGATCGAGTTGAGCGACGTTTATCTACCTCATCATGCTTACTAAACCAAGGGATCCGACTGCAACTTCTTCAGTCGATGTTGTGCTCCATGCCAATATATTTTTTGTGCACATTATCTCTCCCAAAGGGCATTTTACAATAGTTAGAACGAATCATGAGACAGTGTCTGTGGAGAGGCAACACGGATAATCCACGTCAATCACTGGCTGCTTGGGATTTAGTCTATCGCCCTAAGATTTTTGGGGGTTTGGGTGTTATTAACTTGGCCATCCAAAATGAGGCCCTACTACTAAAGCATCTATTCAAGTTCTTCAATAAAGTGGACGTGCCTTGGGTATCTTTAATTTGGGACACTTATTACGCAGCATCACCGCCCCAAAGCACACAGAGCTGTGGTTCATTTTGGTGGTGTGATATCATGCGCTTATATCCCAAGTTCTGCAAGCTTGCTGTTCCACAAGTTCTTGCTGGTGACATGGTGCTTTTTTGGCTTGACCGTTGGCAGCTCGGAAATCGTGTTGTTCTCTTGCAGGACTGTTCCCCGAGGCTACATTCATTTGTGGTGGATGATGCAATCACAGTCAAGGACTTTATGGAGCAGCCTGATATCTTGGATCATTTCCATTTGCCTCTATCGCAGGAGGCCTTCTCTGAACTCACACAATTAGAGGCCCTCCTGCCTTTGATCAATCTGGATGGTGAGAGCAAGGATATTTGGAAGTGGCCCTCAAAGTCTGGAGTCTTTATGTCAAAGATATATTATGACTCTTGCTTCACACACCTAGTGGTTGATCCAATACTACGATGGATTTGGAAGTGTGCATGCACATTAAAGCTCAAAGTTTTTGGTTGGCTCCTGTTAATGGATCTCTTGAATACTAGGGATATGATGCAACATCGACATTGGATCATCCAGGATAACACATGCGTGCTATGCAACCTTGCACAACATGAGGATCGGGCTCATCTTTTCTTTCCTTGCAACTTTAGCCAAAGGGTTTGGAACTATCTTGGGATTTCTTGGACAGTTCAACCGAACCAAACCACATATGAAATGGCACAAGCAGTTAGGAAGGATTTTGGTCTCCCTTTTTTCTCTGAGGTTATATTCACTGCTACCTGGAATATTTGGATACAACGGAATGGGAAGATTTTCAGAAATGAACAACCATCATTTAGAGCTTGGAGAAGAAAGTTTATTCATGGCATCTCTCTTCTATCTCATAGGATTAGATGTAAATATAGAGATAGTTTTCTGTCTTGGATAGCTAACCTTTCTTAGCTTTTTCTTGTAAGTATATTTTCTCTCCTCTGTAAATTCTTAAACTTGTAACATATTCCTCTTTTATCTTTTAATAAAGGACTGTGAGGCTGTTGCCTTGCAGTAAATAGTCAAAAAAAAGTCTTGTCGATGTTGAAGCATATTTCAAGATGCAGGATAAAAAGTTGAAGGTGGAGAATGAGATCAGATTTTTTAAATCAGACTTTGCTAAGATGGTGTTGGCGAAGGAGGAGGCACTTTCCCAGTTGGCCCGTGCAAAACAGGTTCTTACTGAACTGAAAGTAGAGGTGGATAAGACAAGCCTGGATGATCTCAATTAGGGAAATGAATATATTGTTCTTATGAAGTTGAACTAGCTATGTGTTGTACTGTGTTGTTTTCATGTAGCTACCGTATTCTGATGTTATAATATATTTATGTGCCTGATATGAAATTGGCAAACAGCTGTTCGATATGAAATGAGAATTTGTGTAATACTGGAATTATTAATTGTAAACTAATAAACCTGCTAAATGTGTCATGGATCTTTGCAAACGGTTCTAGCAGCAAAAGCGCTTGCAATGGATAGCCCAATGGCACACAATTTTCTTCATCAAATCGTGTATGATATAGTTGATAAAAGCAAACAATTAACCAAGGAAGACCGTGTGTGATAGTTACACCTTTCAGACACGAGTCTACACATAAAACTGTGTGGGATGTACGTCCGTACGGAAACGTTTTCCCTGGATTGACTGTGTGGGATGTACATAAGAACGGAAATGTATTCCTTGGATTGAATGTGAGTGATATACATACTAACAGAAATGTTTTTCTGGGATTCACTGTGTGGGATGTACATACCTACGGAAATGATTTTCTCGGATTACCGTGTGGGATGTACATACCTATGGAAATGATTTTCTCGGATTACCGTGTGGGATGTACATACCTACGGAAATGATTGGGTTTCGATGCCTCGCCCGATCACACACGGCCCCAGCCTGGGTCCCAGGAGGGCCTATCCCCGACGATTTCTGGGTCGTGTGGGAAGGACACCCTATCGCACACACTCAATTGGCGACGGTTCCAAATGCCGTCGTGGAAAGGGGTTAAAAACTGTTTGTTTAGGACCGACGCGCACCAGTGACACGACAGAAATAAAACTCACCGGAAGCTTCCCAAACACCCAAGTCTTTGGATCTGCATTGCCTTTTTTATCAAATCTGCATCAGCCAGATCGAAAAGCTTGTCAGGATCCATGAAACATATGCGGGGGACTCGCATGTCAAACTCTGGAGTCTTGCCACGGATAAGGCAGTCAAGGTACATTAGTACAGGCCCTATAGCACAGCCTGTGATTGCCTTCCCACGGGTAACAACATCTTGGTACCTGACAATAGCCCTTCTAAGCTCATAAACCATTAGCTGGCAATAATCCATATTAGCCATGTACTCAATGACGAGATCCTCAAACATTGTTGCCTCTCTGGAAACACGCGGGGCGGCACCAGGCAACACAGCCTTCATAAACACAATAATGAAGAACACTTTGAGAGAAAGGTCATCTTTGCTGGGATTCTTGACAAGCACCTTGAGCCTATCCCTCAAATCCTTTGTCTTGATATCTTTGTTCCTGCTAATGTCAAGCTCCGATCTTAACTTCATCAGAGCGTCGTCATATCCGTCCTCTGACGGCCTTGGTGTAGAATGACCACCACGAGGGAACCCAAATAGTTGTTGTATACCATTGCTAGTGATGTGAAGCTTCTTATTAGCCTCACCCATGTCAAGAGTCATCGTATCGGGATCTATCTTTAGGTACAAAACTCCCATCAGAGGGCGGGAAATGTTAGACTTCACCTTCCACTTGAAGATAGAACCAAAACTAGCTGCATGAACCCTAGCCACATGGCTACTCTCATGCAATTTAGCACAAGCATCAATCTCTCTCAACGAACATCGCACAGTTATGTTCAATCGCTCTAGGTCACCTTCATCCAAAGCAACTTTTCCAGCATTGCCTCTCACCGACTTGATCGGACCCATAACGCTAACAGGCTGCAAATGAAAATAAAGAAGGCATATATTAATTAAATGAATATAGAAAACAAACAAACATATGAAGGCAAGTAGAAAAAAGAAAGATTGCACAAGTTCAACTCTTAAGACAACATCACTACCACCCTCAATTGATGCAAACAATGACCAGCCCTCACCTGGCCAGCATACCAACCCAGACGCAATTAAATCATTGCAAGTAAAACTAGTAAGTCACAAACAGTACAAACACGTACCACTACATATTCATCTTCAGAATCAACTTTGATATCATGTTCTTCAGATACAAGATCTTCAGCTTCGACATGAGCATGCTTCTTCACACCTTTGTTCACCTTCGCAGGAGCAGTTTTACGCTTCTTATTTTCCTTCAATAAAGAGAGCTCTGGAAGAGGATACGGAGAAGGCTTCTTATTTTACAAAACTCGTGGACTCCGACGAACAGGAGAGCCACGAAGTGTGCTTGGACCAATCTTCACAGCAACACTATCTCCATCATCTTTGCTATTATCAGGTTGGGAACCAGCTTTCACACGTGGGCTACGCCTTTGTGTGCCATCAGGATTTTGATCTGACATCTTCCTCTTCAAAACAACTTTCTTTTCCTTAACTGCATCACGAGTAAACACTTGCGTCAAACGAGTCTGCAATAGGTTTGTCTTCACAGGCATGTCAGTTCCATGCGATCAAGCATCAACAGTTGAAAAGGCCGCGTCACCACCTTCATCACCTACACCTTTAGGAGCTTGAGCAACATCCTCATCGCTTTGTTGCACACAAGCATCCTTTTGACGCCGTTCCAACTCCTTTCTCCTCTGGAAATCACACTTCTTCTTTCTTATCCTTTCATCCTCGAGCTATAACTGCATAGGAACTTCCTCAGCCTGAGTAACAGGCTCAATGCCATCAACACTCTATGACTAAGTAACAGACAACTGCAAGCTCCCATCACCATCATCAAAGTAAAGAGAATACATTCCATCATTAATATCTTTGACAACATCATCAATGTCTTCAGGAGCAGCATGGCTGTCATTAACTGCATAAACCAATAACATAAGCACACACATATAAAATTAAAACACAATTAACATTGCAGAGACAAGATAAATAAGGCGCATAGCATCAGACACACACAAAAGGAACAACTGATGTAATTAAGCATATTTATGTATGCAAGGCTGTTAAAAAGAGCAAATATAAGGGAAACACCAGCAACACTCGCAAGTTCTTCTAGAGGATTTGGTGTCTCAAAAATAACATTCACAAGATCTTGAAAGCGTTCTGGTTTGTCATAATCAGGAGGCACCGGCACTCCAACATCTGCAACAACATCAAAATCAGCAAAAAAGTACATGAACAAACAATCAGTTCAACTATATGAACACTACAAGTGCACCCAATAAAACAATATCACCCCACCGCTGGCACACCAAACTTCAAAATGACAACTCTTTCAACATCATAGTAGTTCTTCCCAGACTGCTACAAACTATACAAATGGCAGGACAACAGTTCAAACTACACATGGTGATCAGTACTACAACCTGTCTGCAGGTCACAACAACCTAAAAACTAGACACACCACACATTCCAGGGCAAAAATTAACAACTATCAAAATCCATACAACTTGTAAAGTCCATATGACAACACCTATACAACTATAAACTTATTAAGCACCAGATCTAATAAAACGTCATCTGAATTACGTGAAAAATTACTTGCATTCAACTTCTCTGGACTGGATGATGTACCCATTGAGATCTATAGACCTAAAATCTACCGAACCAGAATTGCAAGACACATGAACAAAAATTAGGGTTCTTGCCTATTTCATAAATGAAGCACGCTATACAAAGCAAAACTCTTACCAGCAAACACAAAATCTGCCACTGAATCCAGTATCACTCACGCGAACCGCTCGTTCAAGAGAAAAGGAACCCTAGCGAATACAGCCTGAGACAACACGAGAGCAATAACTTAGAAATACAGGGAAAATCTGTACATAAGGGGACGCAAGGGGAGTCGGTGGCAGAGCAAAAGGAGCAAATAGAGCACCCAGACCTCCACCCCTGGAGTTCAACCCGCCGACCGACGCTCCCGCGGCAAAATAGGAGAAGCAACTTCTATGCGGGAAGAGGAGAGGAGGGGAATGAAGAAGGAATCGACTTGTGGAGGGGAGGGGGTGGAACGGGGGGAGCGGAGGTTAAAAGGTGAGTGGGAGAAAACCGACGGCTAAAGCCCACGATCGTGAAAGAAAAATAAAAAGGGCAAAGCGCGCTATCTCTGGGCAGTCGCTAAAGATAAAAGAAAAAATTGAATACAATAAAAAAATTAATATAGAGGGAGAAAACAAACGGCTAAAGTACAAATAATAACTCATAACAGTATAATAAAAATTATCAAAAAAGTGCAATTGAAATAATACTTCATAACGGTGTTGGTTGGGGGCAAGTCATGTTACGGACTCGCCTCCGCATGCAACGCCGCGGCACACCGCGTCGTCGCCTGCTACGGCTTGTTCCAGGCTCGGCCTCGCCAGGATGCGGGAGGGGGGTCCCGACCCCCCCCCC
>NC_041388.1:186747841-186779045 GCF_002162155.2 Triticum dicoccoides | reverse complement strand
GCCTCACGCTAACGTGGCAGTGCGCTCATTTGACATTCGCACTGCGGTTATTCTGTTTCCCCCCACACGCACCCACACACCCTGAGATAAGATAATGGTGGCAAGTCCATACAAGGAAGATGTGTTAGTACAACTATGCCCCTCGGTGTGGTGCTGGTTTTTGCCCTTTAAAAAGATAAGATAATGGGGGCAAGTCCATACAAGGAAGATGTGTCAGTACAACTATGCCCCTCGGTGCGGTGTGCTACCTCTTGAGCATGTGTTGGTTTTCCCTTGAAGAGGAAAGGGTGATGCAGCAAAGTAGCGTAAGTATTTCCCTCCGTTTTTGAGAACCAAGGTATCAATCCAATAGGAGACTACACGCAAGTCGCCTAGTACCTGCACAAACAAACAAGAACCTTGCAACCAATGCGATAAAGGGGTTGTCAATCCCTTCACGGCCACTTGCAAAAGTGGGAACTAATAAAGATAATAAGATAAATATTTCTGGTATTTTTGTTGTATAGATTGAAAAGTAAAGATTGCAAAATAAATAGTAAACTAGAATTGTAGATCGGAAACTTATATGATGTAAATTAGACCCGGGGGCCATAGGCTTCACTAGTGGCTTCTCTCAAGATAACATATATTACGGTGGGTGAACAAATTACTGCCGAGCAATTGCTAGAAAAGCGCATGGTTATGATGATATCTAGGCATGATCATGAACATAGGCATCACGTCCGTGTCAAGTAGACCGAAACGATTCTGCATCTACTATATTGCTCCACACATCGCCCGCTATCCAGCATGCATCTAGACTATTAAGTTCATAAGAACAGAGTAACGCATTAGGCAAGATGACATGATGTAGAGGGATAAACTCAAGCAATATGATATAAACCCCATCTTTTTATCCTCGATGGCAGCAATACAATACGTGCCTTGTTGTCCCTACTGTCACTGGGAAAGGACACCGCAAGATTGAACCCAAAGCTAAGCACTTCTACCATTGCAAGAAAGATCAATCTAGTAGGCCAAACCAAACTGATAATTCAAAGAGACTTGCAAAGATATCAAATCATGCATAAAAGAATTCAGAGAAGAATCAAATATTGTTCATAGATAATCTTAATCATAAACCCACAATTCATCGGATCTCGACTAACACACTGCAAAAAGAATTACATCGAATAGATCTCCAAGAACATCGAGGAGAACTCTGTAGTGAGAACCAAAGAGAGAGAAGAAGCCATCTAGCCAATAACTATGGACCCGAAGATCTATGGTATACTACTCACACATCATCGGAGAGGCTATGGTGTTGATGTAGAAGCCCTTCATGATCGAATCCCCCTCCGGTAGATCGCCGAAAAAGGTCCCCAGATGAGATCTCACGGGTACAGAAGGTTGCGATGGTGGAAAAGTGGTTTCGTGGCTTCACTGGATGTTTTCAGGGTATAAGAGTATATATAGGCAAAGGAAGGAGGTGGTGGAGCTACAAGGGGCCCACGAGGGTGGGGGCGCGCCGCCCTACCTCGTGGCCACCTCGTTGTTTCCTTGACCTCCACTCCAAGTCTCCTGGATTGCGTTTGTTCCAAAAAAGATCCTCGCGAAGGTTTCATTCCATTTGGATTCCGTTTGATATTCCTTTTCTGCGAAACACTGAAATAGGCAAAAAACAGCAACTGGCACTGGGCCTCCGGTTAATAGGTTAGTCCCAAAAATAATATAAAAGTGCATATTAAATCCCATTAAACATCCGAAACAGATAACATAATAGCATGGAACAATGAAAAATTATAGATACGTTGGAGACATATCAGCATCCCCAAGCTTAATTCCTGCTCGTCCCCGAGTAGGTAAATGATAAAAATAGATTTTTTGTTGTGTAATGGTACCTAACATAATTTTCAATGTAATTTTCTTTATTGTGGCACGAATATTCAAATCCGAAAGATTCAAGACAAAAGTTTAATATTGACATAAAAACAATAATACTTCAAGCATACTAACCAAGCAATTATGTCTTCTTAAAATAACATGGCCAAAGAAAGTTATCCCTACAAAATCACATAGTCTGGCTATGCTCTATCTTCATCACACAAAATATTTAAATCATGCACAACCCCGATGACATGCCAAGCAATTGTTTCATACTTTTGATGTTCTCAAACTTTTTCAATCTTCACGCAATACATGAGCGTGAGCCATGGACATAGCACTATAGGTGGAATAGAAAGGTGGTTGTGGAGAAGACAAAAAGGACAAGATAGTCTCACATCAACTAGGCGTATCAGCGGGCTATGGAGATGCCCATCAATAGATATCAATGTGAGTGAGTAGGGATTGCCATGCAACAGATGCACTAGAGCTATAAGTGTATGAAAGCTCAACAAAAGAAACTAAGTGGGTGTGCATCCAACTTGCTTGCTCACGAAGACCTAGGGCATTTTGAGGAAGCCCATCATTGGAATATACAAGCCAAGTTCTATAATGAAAAATTCCCACTAATATATGAAAACGATAAAATAGGAGACTCTCTATCATGAAGATCATGGTGCTACTTTGAAGCACAAGTGTGGAAAAAGGATAGTAGCATCACCCCTTCTCTCTTTTTCTCTCATTTTTTGGGCATTTTCTCTTTTTTTATGGCCTCTTTTTTTCGTCCAGAATCTCATCCCGACTTGTGGGGGAATCATAGTCTCCATCATCCTTTCCTCACATGGGACAATGCTCTAATAATGATGATCATCACACTTTTATTTACTTACAACTCAAGAATTACAACTCGATACTTAGAACAAAATATGACTCTATGTCAATGCCTCTGGCGGTGTACCGGGATATGCAATGAATCAAGAATGACATGTATGAAATAATTATGAACGGTGGCTTTGCCACAAATACGATGTCAACTACATGATCATGCAAAGCAATATGACAATGATGAAGCGTGTCATAATAGATGGAACAGTGGAAAGTTGCATGGCAATATATCTCGGAATGGCTATGGAAATGCCATAATAGGTAGGTATGGTGGCTGTTTTGAGGAAGGTATATGGTGGGTTTATGGTACCGGCGAAAGTTGCGCGGTACTAGTGTAACACCCACAATGCGGCTATATCTCCCATGTGTCGGGGCACGACTTAGAGGCATAACCGCATGGTAGGCATGTCGCAAGAGGGGTAATCTTTACACATCCAATGTACTGAATAAGAAGGGATAAGAGTTGGCTTACAATCGCCACTTCACACAATACATAAATATATCATACATCATCCAAGGTACAATCAAAGGTCCGACTACGGAACCAAAAAAGTAAACAAAGACAACCCCAAATGCTAGATCCCTGATCGCCCCAACTAGGCTCCTCTACTGATCATCCGGAAAAGACACAACACAACGAACAAGATCTTCGTCGAGCTCCCACTTGAGCCCGGTTGCATCATCTGCACTGGCATCATCGGCAGCTGCATCTGTTTGGAAGTATCTGTGAGTCACGGGGACTTAGCAATCTCACACCCTCACGATCAAGACTATTTAAGCTTAAAGGTAGGAAAGGGGTAGTGAAGTGGAGCTGCAGCAAGCACTAGCGCTAACTTATGCAAAAGAGAGCGAGAAGAGAAGCAACGCACGATCGTGAACTAGAAGTGATCAAGAAGTGATCCTGAAACTACTTATGTTCAAGCATAACACAAGAACCGTGTTCACTTCCCGGACTCCGCCAAGAAGAGACCATCACGGCTACACACGCGGTTGATTCATTTTAATTAAGTTAAGTGTCAAGTTCTCTACAACCAGATATTAACAAATTCCCATCTGCCGCATAACCGCGGTCACGGCTTTCAAAAGTTCAAAACCCTACAGGGGTGTCCCAACATAGCCCATCACAAGCTCTCACGGTCAACAAAGGATATACCTTCTCCCGAGAAGACCCGATCAGTCTCGGAATCTGGGTTACAAGACATTTCGACAATGGTAAAACAAGACCAGCAAAGCCGCCCGATGTGCCGACATCCCGATAGGAGCTGCACATATCTCATTCTCAGGGCAACACCGGATGAGCAATCCGTACAACTAAAACCAGCCCTCAAGTTTCCCCGAGGTGGCACTGCAAGGGGCTCTAGTTCAGACCAACACTTAGACAAGCACTGGCCCGGGGGGGTTAACATAAAGATGACCCTTGAGTCTGCAGAACCCAAGGGAAGGTGATAGGTTGTTAGGCAAATGGATAACCAAGGTTGGGCCTTCCTGGAGGAATTTTATTCAAAGCGAACTGTCAAGGGGTTCCCATAACACCCAACCGCGTAAGGGACAAAAAATCAAGGAACATAACACCGGTATGACGGAAACTAGGGCGGCAAGAGTGGAACAAAACACCAGACATAAGGCCGAGCCTTCCACCCTTTACCAAGTATACAGATGCATTAAAGTAAATAAGAGATAATAATGATATCCCAAAAAATCCATGTTCCAACATGGAACAAACTTCATCTTCACCTGCAACTAGCAACGCTATAAGAGGGGCTGAGCAAAAGTGGTAACATAGCCAAACAACGGTTTGCTAGGAAAGGTGGGTCAGAGGCTGGACATGGCAGTATGGGAGGCATGATATAACAAGTGGTAGGTAGCGCGGCATAGCAATAGAGCGAACAACTAGCAAGCAAAGATAGACGTGATTCTGAGGGTATGGTCATCTTGCCTGCAAAGTTCTCAGAGTTGACGAAAGCTTGATCCTCGTTAGTGTACTCAAAATGTTCCTCGATCACGTACTCGTCTCCCGGCTCTACCCAAAGCAAAAGAACACAAGCAAAGGACCAACAATCAATCACTGTGCAATGCACAAGCAACATGATGCAAAACATGGCATGATATGCAAGATGTGATATGCAATGCATATGCGTGCTTCAGAAGGGAAAGATTGAACCAGGCCTCAACTTGGAAAACCAAGTGTGTCGCTGGAAAGATGAGATGATTTCGGTCGAAATCGATATAAAGATCACCGGAATCGGATGCACGGTTTGCAAATGGCAAGCAAAACAAGAATGGCACCATTCTGCAATTAACAGCATGATGCCAACTAGAATGCAACAAGAAACTGAGCTACTACATGCCAAGATATCAACAAAGCATATGGCAGCAATATACTCAAGATGCTTGACAAAAGATGAACACTGAGCTACGGCTACAACACACAAGAACAGGTTCAAACAAGCATGGCAAAATTGCAAAAGATAACAGCATCACAGACTTAGTGAAAATACCAACATGCCAGGAATAACATCAGGAAGCAATGTTTAGAGCAAACTAACAACATGCTACAGGAATAGATCATAGAAAACAAATGCATGGCATGAATCGACTAAAAGCATATAACAAAAGTCCCTTACTGAACATGAGCCAAAAGGGCACAGAAAATATGATGGCACCCATGTAAACATAGCAAGTTTTGTTAACAGATTCAGACTTAGCCGAAAACAAAGCATGGCATAAACAGAATTATGAGGGCATCATTGCGAGCTCAAATCACTCATCACAAAGCCTTGCATGACAAGATAAGCATACTACAAGCAAGAATACATGCTCATGAAGCTAACCATGGAAAGAGCAAGTTCATAGCATGCATGAATCACTAACAACAACCATGGCAAAATTGATTAACATGTAAACAATTTGCCAGGAACATTTTATAGCACAAGTAGAGCAAGATTAAGACATGCTAGAGAACTCTATAATTTCAAACATGGGCATGGATGGATAGAGCACAACCATATGTCCAAATCATCCTTACTGAAGCAACTCAAAACAAGCATGGGTCTCACTGTAGCATCATGTTTACATGGCATAAAAATAATAGCAGGGAAATGACTTAGTAAAATCCTAAGTTCCTGAAATCAGCAATATTATGAAGGCTACTATGCATGCTTGTGCTAGTCACCACATACATCAAAAAAAATACATGGCAAGCACCTCTGTAAAGATGGCATGGCATATATCAAAACACATGTAGAGCTCATGCCCATACGAAGCACACATCAAATGTGACAAAAATGACAAATCACCCTAAACTGATAAGTAACAACAACTAACAATTTATAGCACTCTTGCATCAGAGATTTGGGCATCAAGATGGACTCAAACAAGCATGGCACAATGGAACAAAATGAAGAGCACATCATGATGAGCATTTTGATATAACATATGCACAAAACGGACCTATATGCATGAAGTTATCATCAACCAAAGAATGCAACCAGATGTTTGAAACCAGGGGCTTAGCCAAAAAACAACCTCAATGAAACGGGACGGAGGGGATCTGGGCTCCTGTTTGGTTTGGCGGTCGACGGGGTCCCTGGGACGGGCAGATATAGGACGAGGCCATGGCGACGGCGGGTCGCCGGAGACGTGAACGGCGAGGAGAAGGCCGGCGGGGTCGAGAGAGGATGCCGAGGACGCGGATCCGGTCGGCGGGGACGAGGAGGTGATCGGATCCGGCAGCGAAGGTGAGTTCCGGCGGCGGTGTTCTCGGCGGGCGGGCGCTGGCGCGCGTCGGCGGCGAGCGCGCGCGAGAAGGGGAGTGGGCGGCGCGAGCGCAGCGGCTATGGAGGCGCGGGGCGACAACATTCGGCGGCTGGCAGCGCGGAGGGTCGTCGACGACGATCGGTGACGGACGCGGGCGAGGCACAGGTGGCGCTCTAGGAGAGGCGGCGGAGCACGGTGGCGCGTGCGGTGGAGGGGAGCGGCGCTGCGGCGGCGTCGAAGACGGGACCGGCGTGGCCCGGTTCGGGCCGGATCTGGGCCCGCGGCGGGCCGGCGCGGGTCCGGTGACGTGGCGCGCTGTGGTAGTCTAAGAGCGGTGGCGGAGGTGACGTGGCGCGATGCCATTGGTTGGAGCGACGTGGAGGGGCGTGGTGGACATGTCCGGGCGTGAGGGTGGACGCGTCCGGTGGCGCGAGGAGGAAGAAGCTAGGGTTTGGACTACGATTTTGGACGGGGAAGACCTTTATATAGGTAGAGGGAGTTTGGAGTGTCCAAATGGAGTGTAGTTTTCACCCACGCGATCGTGATCCAACGGCGTAGGACATGGGAGTGGTGTGGATGGTTTATTGGGCCATTTTGGAGGGGTGTTGGGCTGCAACACACACGAGGCCTTTACGGTTCCCCGATTAACCGTTGGAGTATCAAACGGCCTCCAAATGGCACGAAATTTGACAGGCGGTCTACCGGTGGTATACCAAGGCCACTTGGAAAATGTCGGTCCATTCCGAGAATGTTTAACACCCACTCACGAAAAGAGACAAAAGGGGACGCCGGAGGACGTAGGAGTGTCGGATTGAGAAACGGACAACGGGGAAAATGCTCGGATGCATGAGACGAACATGAATGCAAATGCGATGCACATGATGACATGATATGAAATGCATGACATGGACAAAAGCAAAACAAATACAAAACCCAACCACGAAGGGAATCTCATCTCGCATCTCCGGAAAAGGCAAGAGTCGGAGTTACAAATATGGAAAGTTGTATCCGGGGCATTACAACACTCCACCACTACGAGAGGATCTCATCCCGAGATCTTGGATGGCGCCGGAGGGAAAAGGAAGAGGAAGATAAGAGGTAAAACTAAGTTGCTTCTTTGACAAACGAGTGGAATCAAAGAACCTTGAAAGGTTAAACCAATTGAAAGAAAGAATACAACAAAGATGAACAAAGTTGAAAACACTCCGTTAGAAAAGAGGAACGATGAAGAACAAATTTGGACAACACTCCGGTTGAAAAGAGATGCAAGACTAGATAAGATGAAAAGAACTTAAGCAGAGGACACAGCACTTTGGTTAAAACAAGATAGAGAAGGAATAAGAATGATATAATTTGGGCAGCACTCCGATTGAAAATGGAAGGAATTGAACATGATCTTAACAAAACAAGATGCTGGGTTGAAGAGAGTAACATCACAATGCCTTCGGAAAAGAATTAAAAGAACAGAGGAGAAAACAACATCTTCTACCTCAAATGAGCTTGCAAAGGCATCCTTAGGAGAAGGGTCGAACGGAGTTGTTGGAAAACAAACAACGAAAAGAGAAAGCTTGTTGTGGGCTTATGGAAAACACGTCGAAATATTGAGGTGAGATTCTGCCACTAACAAAAACAATAGATTGGAATGATATCAACAAGGAGATGAAAACTCCTTCATCGAGATGAGAAGCGAAAATTGGATCATAGATAAGCACCATAATGGCAACATTCCCAATGGAAGGTTGTGGGTGAAATATAACCCAATATAGCTCCAAGGAAGAAAGTAATGGATTTAAATACCTCATTCCTGACAACTTGCGAATCATGAAACACGAAAGAAATTGTCAAGAATGACATAACACCACCTGAAAAAGATAAGATAGAAAGAATTTCACTTCGGAATGCAAGATGAATAATACTTGAGCTCCTCTGAAAAGAATCTTGATGATCACTTCGAGAAGGAATTAAATCCTTGCTGAACCACCATGTAGAACCTCCGGTAACAAAAGGATGATCAAACGAAAAGAAAGAGAAGTTGAAAACACAAGGTGAAGCCTTGCGATGATTTAGATGAAGCTTCGCGACGAGATAATGCGGAAAAACTTGGAACTCCGGAAAAGAAAAGTTAAAGCATCTCAAACCGAGAATGTGATATGATGAACCACTCTGGAAAGAAGAAATTAGATCACTTGGATGAAACAATAATAAGAATTACATCATGCGTATCCTTCGCCAATTAAATTGATGATGAGCAAACGGATTTGGCATACTACTTATTCTCGTAGAAAGGATTAAGATAGATATAGAGCAAACTTGGGAAGGTCTTCAACGAATCACCGGTCGGGATTGGAAAGAATGAATGAATTGATATGAGTACATAGGAAGAGGAATCTTGAACAAGCCACCATAAGAATTGAAAATGAAAGTAGCAAAGGCACAATTCAACGAGAAGAATTGGAAAAATGAACGAAGATACTTGAGAGAATTTAGATACATGTGAGCGAATAGATGACAAGCTGATTAGAGAATATGTAACAACCCAGTGTAATGATGCTACAGTAACCCCTGGGGTTAAGTTAATCATTTTGCTAAACAAGTGTTTGATCATCATTGTCTCCTCTCTCTTTCAAATTCCAGTTGAATTCATTTTCAAATTATGAGTGAATTCAAAATGCTCAAACATGAAATCTAAAATGTTCATCTTGTGCCAAATAATCCCATAATTAATATTGGTAGTGAACCAACATTTTCACAAAGTGTTTAAGTGCACTAAATTAGCTAAAACAGTGCTTATAACATTTGTTTAAATGCTTTTTTACTTTGCAAAAATGCTAACATGTTTTATTTAAGTGCTAAACTAATTGTGGCAGTATCCTAAAACATGATGATATTTTAGGTGTGAGTTTTATAATTTATAAAACTGTTTTGGTTCTGAAAAGTTTTGGAAACAGAAAGTTTAAAAGGAAAAGAAAACTGTTAGAGAAAACAAAAGAGAGAGAGAGAGAGAGACAGCAACCCCCTGGACCTAACCCACCCGAGCCAGCCCAGATCCCCCCTGCCCGTCCCCGTCCCTGTTTGTCACGACCGGTTTTCCAATAAAAATGTTTATTGGGAAACCAATCTTTTGAGTCCAGTATGAGAAAAATCCTCCTTACCGGTAGACAAATTCTTGATATAATAAGCCAATAGCATAAAATATATTACAGGGTCGAGCTACAGTTGCTCAACCAAATTATTACAAGTACGCCAATAATTATACATAATGGCGGACATGACACAGTGGTGTGGAGGCATACTACTGACTCGAGATAGGGTGGTGGTGGAAAATCATAGCGGGGAGTGAGATACATGACTCTAAAACTGGCATCTCATCGAGCGTCGAAGTGAGGCTCGATGAATTTATTTGGTAGCGGAAGCGGATATAATACAGTGGCCAAATCCAGGGTCGCGCGAGACTGACTGGGATTCCTCTAGGCGTCGGACTCGCTATCAAATTCTTCATCCATGAGATCGCCTTCCTCAGCATCTGGCCAAATCAACAAGCCAGGTGAGTACTTTGAAAGTACTCGCAAGACAGTTCGGACGTAAGATATAACAAATGCATGCATGGATGCGTCATGAGTATTTTAACAGTGGCACATTAATTCGTAAAAACAAGACAGGTAAAAAGGGGGTCGGCGGTAGTCCGCTCGGAAATCCAACAAAATAACTGTAAACCCAATCGGGTGTCTGAAGCGACACCTCGATAGGAAGATAAATAAATAAATCACGCCGCAGTCGGGCGTCTAGATGACACCACATAAAGGGGTTTAAAAGAAATGCCACAGTCGGGCGTCTGAGCGACGCCACATAAAGGGCTTTAAAAGAAATGCCACAGTCGGGCGTCTGAGCGACGCCACATAAAGGGCTTTAAAAGAAATGCCGCAGTCGGGCGTCTGAGCGACGCCACATAAAGGGCTTTAAAAGAAATGCCACAGTCGGGCGTCTGAGCGACGCCACATAAAGGGCTTTAAAAGAAATGCCACAGTCGGGCGTCTGAGCGACGCCACATAAAGGGCTTTAAAAGAAATGCCACAGTCGGGCGTCTAAGCGACGCCACATAAAGGGCTTTAAAAGAAATGCCATAGTCGGGCGTCTGAGCGACGCCACATAAAGGGCTTTAAAAGAAATGCCACAGTCGGGCGTCTGAGTGACGCCACATAAAGGGCTTTAAAAGAAATGCCACAGTCGGACGTCTGAGCGACATCGCAGAAAGGGCTTTCATTGAAAGTAAATAATAACAATGCCACAGTCGGACGTCTGAGCGACATCGCAGAAAGGGCTTTTATTCACAAGTAAGTAATGCTCATAATAAATATTCAATTCATGATAATAAACGGGTTAGTCCATCCACAGGAATAAACATTTAACCAGACTTAGCACTCATGTGATTCACCAGAGTCTCTGTCATCAAAACTGACATTTGTCAGGATAAGATAATACCGAACTTGGATATGGAATAGATGATTCAAAGGAATATATGACTCTGCAGAGTTTGTACGAAAAAAATTTCCCATAGCCAACGGATTTCCGTAGTCACGAAGGACTAGTTCCGTTTACGGTGTTTCGGAAGAAAACACAGCTAACCAGTACACACCCATCCTACTTCTCGATGCTAGGAATCACCCTAGACATCGTCCAAGAAAAACTTTTGAGACGGGGAGATCACAATCTCGAATAGCATGGGATCAAATTTATATACGCGCGCTCTAAGGGGTGCCCCCCTCTCGGTCCCAACGGAAACACCCATGCCCCCTGACCGGATGACTGGCTTTAATCCAGGGCCATGGAACCATCATCACGACCTCTCCTTTTGGTGTGTACCAAGAAAGCGGTTTGCAACTTACTAAGCCATATTCCTTGCGGAAAACATGTGGTAGTACAGGGAAGGAAAAATGGAGGGAACTGGACTGATACGGGTTGACACTGAAGTCATATAGCCTGGCATAAGACTGGCATGCTACAACACTGCCATCTTACCCATCCTCATGCCAACACATGGCCATGCATACTCACATCCATCCACTTATGGATTTTCGAAACTCACTTGCCTCATCGTTGCATGTAACATGACATTCGTCGGTATGTTCATCAACATGCCATAAAACTACTTAATGCAACATGCCAAAACAATCATCATATCAAAAGTTCAAACATGCTTGCCTGGTTCAGAGTAGTCGGAGCCTAGCTCGGTGAAGTTCGCGGTCCCGTCACCTCCTTCGGTATCTACGGCATAAAGAAAATATACGCGCTATCGTGAATACCGTGAGGTGCACAAAAATTTCTCCAAATATTTTTCAAATAAATCTGGTAAAAAACTAGACAAAATTTTAAGGAGGACAGAAAAAGAATCAATCAAAAATACTTTTCTGTTAAAAAGTTATAAGGGTTTTAGTCCAGGGACTCATCTGTAATGAAACAGAAAGTTCCCAGGGGCTAACTTATAAAAACAGAAAACGATTCGATAAAGAATACGCCGGCCCAGCGGGAAAACGCATTTGGCAGAAGACGTTTTCAAAAAACGGTTCGCTTAGAAAGGACAGAGAGGCTGACAGGCGGGTCCCGCCCGTCAGGTTTGAATTTTTAAAAGAGGCGGCAGAGCTCGACGGTGCCCAAGAGCCGCGGTGGTCGCCGGCGGCGATCCACGGCGAGGCAGGGAGATCGGAGAGTACCTCCGTGTTCAGGGCGCCATTCCGCGTCTGTGGGAGGTGGTGGTGGTCGCCGGCGAGCGCCACGTCGACAGCGGCCCTTGCTCCGGCGGACGGTGGTTCGGGCATTGATGGAGCTCGCCGAGGAGGGCTGCAAGGATCGAATTGAAGTGGGGGTTAGCTCTTTGGTTGCTCGAGCAGGGTACTGACGAAGTTTGGGCGCCGGGGACGGCCTCACCGGAGTGAATCGAGTTGGTGGCCGAGGCGGAACGAGGCGGCCGGAGTTGGCGGAGGAGACCTCCTCGAGGTCCTCCTAGTGGCCTGGCGGGGTGTCTGTGGGGTGTAGTGAGGGTGTGTGCTCGAGGGCGAGCTCGGGGTCCCCTTTTATAGGCGATCCGAGGCGGTGGCCGTGAACGGGGTTCTCCGGTGATGGATTACGGCGGCGCAGTGCTCGGTCGGGGAGTTTAGGAGTTTGGGCATCAACGTGGAGGTCCACTGGTTCCATTCAGACGCTAAACGGACTTGGATTAGGAGCTTGGGGTGGGTTTCGACGGAACGGGGCGGCGCGGGTCCGTCGGCGATAGAGAGCGTGCCCAGTGCTTGCCGGGCCACGGCGATGGTACAGCGGGGTGTGCTGGCATGCATGAGGCCACGTGGAGCTACCAGGAGGATTGGGCGGCGCCGAACGGTGTTGAGCCGCCGTTCTGCTCCCTGTCGGCCGCTACGGTGGTTCGGTCGCTGCAAGACACGCCGGCGCAGGCGGGCCAGGGTGCCACCGACATCAGGAAGGCGCCAAGCGCGCGTGTGGAGCTCCGGACAAGCAGGCCAGGCGGCGAGCAACGTGCCAAGGGCACTATGGCCGCGTGACCGAAATCTGACGAAGAGAAACGACACTGAACCCTGAAGTTTCTCTAAATTTTCTGAATGTGCAAAGGAACAGTGCAGCTCAGGTGTTCGACAGAATAATTCTGGCATGTAGGGATTTTTCCTTGAGCTGATTTTTGGTGGAGTGGCCTCTCATTGCACCAAGAGACTGCCTGAATTTTTGTGGAATTTTTGGAGAAGTGTAGATATGAATTTCACCAAATTTGTCAAATCTGGTCCAATCTTGCAGTGAGTGAAGTTTGAAGAATTTGAAAAGAAGAAGAGTGGATCAAGATGGTTCTAGGTTGTGGGTACTAAGGACTATCCAGGGGAGTTGGTTTGGGCTCAAGGATCATAGGCATTAGGGTACTTGCTTTGAAAATCACTCAGGCTCAAAGTAATTGGCAGAAATGATTTGAGAGATAAAATAATTGAAATAAAACCCAAAACTTGTTTGGACTTGTTGAGACAGAGAATTTAGATTGTTCAGAGGTGGAGGGAGGGATTTTGAGAAGATTTACTATAGGAGACATGGTAAAACCATGGGTGGTTTTCAAGATAAGAAAAACCTCAAAATTCACAAAGTTCTTTTTATAAGAATAATTTCCAAAAATATACTTTGAGACGGGAACCATCAGAGAAAGAGTTTTAAATGATCAAACACCATAGTTTGAAGAAGATACAAAAATAAAAATCCTTGCCAAAGAAGTTTTTAAGAGGAAGGTTTTCTGGAAAAAAAATTAAATGGCCTCTTTTCAAAAACCAACAAAGTTTTTGCTGAAAAACCAAATAAAAATTTTGGAGTGTCACACTGTTCCCCCGGCCGGGGTCGGAACAGGGGCGTAGCCCCGCCGAACCCACTCGCCGTCGCCGGTGAGAGAGGGATAAGACCCCCCGACACCTCGATCCTCTCCCCTGCACCCCACTCACTCCCCCGCTCTCCTCTATCGCCCCACTCCACTCTGGGATCTCCCCAGAACCCGTTTCCCTCCACCTGCATGTCGCGCTCGTCACCGGCCAATTTGCCTCGCCGCGGCCACCGCCGCCCCCGCACCTCATCGGCAGGTCTACGAGGTCTACCGTCGCCCTCTCCATCGACTGGTGTCGCCAGTGGGAGCTCCTCACCTCTGCATCGACCGCGGCGACTTCTTCTTCCTCCTCGGTCACCGGGGATCGCCGGCACCGCGCCGTCTGCTACAGGCCTACCCCGAGCCTCCCTCGAGCCCGCTGCCACCCCCTATGGCTTCACTGTGAGCCACCGCGCCTGAGGCACCCTCCCTCTCTCCATCTAGTAGTTCCTAAAACCGGTCCCATCGAGCTCCCACTCCGGCCGCCGTCTGACCTCGACGAACCGCTCGACTTTGGTCGCCCCCGCACGCGTTGCTGCCGCCACTTGACGTGGTTCGACGCCCGCATCCGAATGCACCATCGGACGTGCTCTCTGGCACCTTGTAGCACGGTCCTGACGAGGTCCCGAACGCCGTTGCCGCCTTTGCGCGCCACAGGCGATGCTCCGGTCGTCCCCGATGGCGGTCGTCGTCACCATTGTGTGTGCGGTGCCGGGCCGCACCCTTAGGTCCAAGACGCAGGTCCGGAGGCCCCCTATAGCGCGGCCCCGGCCAACTCTGGCGAGGCGCCGCCGTTGCTTTGGTCGCCGAAGCTCTCTCTCCGGCGTCGACACCAACGTGGCATAGTGGGGCCCGCCCCTTGAGCCACTAACCGTGGGCCTGTGGGGCCCTGTTGACTGAGTTGACTCAGTCAACTCTGCTGACTGGACCGGCCCGTGGGACTGACAGAAGGGGCCCACTGCCCCCTAACTAACGGAATTAACTAAGCTAAATTAGTTAACATAATTAGACACTGACAGGTGGGCCCAGTACTTTAACTAACTATGTTTAGATTAGTTTTTTAACTCTGTTTAACCCACTGTCTATGACCAGCAGGCCCCACTGGTCATTTTGACCAGTCAACCAGTCTGTTGACTGCTGATGTCATCCCCATGCAATGCTGATGTCATAAGTCCATTTCTGTCAATTTAGATAAATCCAGAAAATGTTTAAATCTTTTAAAAAATTCATAGAAAATAAACCATAACTCCCATGAAAATGTTTTATATATGAAAGTTGCTCAGAAAAATCCCACGAATCCGAATGCGCGGTCCATTCACCTGTCACATGCCCCTAGAATGCTTAACATGGAACCATCCCCTCTCTTTCATCTGTCCGGAATTCGTCTAACGCCGGGAATTCATCCTCGGATGTTTATCCCCTCCATCTGCAATGTGTAGTACTACATTAGGACAACCCTAGCTCTGCCTATCGTCATGTAATGCTTAGTGGTACCTTTGTTTGCTTAGTATTTACTGTTTCTTCCCCCTCTTCTCTCCGGTAGACCGCGAGACCAATGTTGCCCCTATGATCGACTACGTCGACGACGACCCCTCCTTGCCAGACCAACCAGGCAAGCAAACCCCCCCTTGAGCATTTTGATATCGCCCATTTCGTTCCCTCTCATGCTTGCATTAGAACTGCTACTGCTTTCTATATGATCCTCTCTGATGCATAGCCTGTTGTTGTTACCTGCTTTCATACCTTACCTGCTTATCCTAAACTGCTTAGTATAGGTTGGTTAGTGATCCATCAGTGACCCCCACCTTGTCCCAATTGCCTCGCTTTATGTTCGATGACTCGATAAACATGATCGATGTTCAGGCCCCGACACCGCACATCACCCCCCTATTTGTACGACACTACAGAGTTACTATCGAGTGCCAAGGGTAAACTTCATACATCACTCCTGATGAGATCTCTCTAGTGTAGCTATTCGGTCGTGATCATCGAGGGTGATTTCTCCTTAACCACTTCTATTATGGCTCTGTCGTGCAACCCCTCAAGTGTGAACCTTGAGGGTGGATCCTCTTACGTTCACCTTGATGATAACATCGAGTGGAATTCACCTGGGGTGATTCCTCGAGTTTTCCCCTTGGTGTTAGACACACAGTTACTATGGTTACCATGACTTTGCACTGAGCCATGTTACTAAAGATGGGTCGGCCCTGAGAGGTACCCGCACGAGCTTAATAGCGAGTGATGTGGAGTCGGGTTGACCTGGAAGGTGCCCGCGAGATACTTACGAGGTGTGGTCGGGCAATCTTAGCCCTTGCCGCAAGTACTCGAGACGGGGTGACGGGATCACATCGCTCGTGAGCCTCTGCTCGTTACCGCGTGCTCCTAATCCACTACGGTTTGGATATTTGATCCGAGGGGCCTCTGGCCTGATAGCACTAACCATCACGTGGGCATTGTATGGGCATTCTGCGTCGTATACATCAGCCGAAGCTTAATAGACGTCAGCGACTGAGCGGCGCGCGCCGGGTTGGACTGCGTAAGCTCCTGCCTTGTTGAAGGAGGTAGCTAGGTCTGCTCACCGGCCGCGTACGCAACGTGCAGGAGTTCCCGGGGAGATGGCCCATGACCCCTGGGGGCATAGGTTTAGTCCAGCGTGCTGGCCTCTCTATTAAGCCTAGGTCCGGTTGTGGCATATTGTTTGGCGGAGTCCGGGCATGGACTAGGAAAGTGTGTCCGGCCGGAGTTAATCGAGTGTGGTGGGTAAGTTGGTGCACCCCTGCAGGGAAGAAAACATCTATCGATAGCCTGTCCTATGGTAATGGACACTTGGAGTTGTATCCCGATCGATACAACTAGAACTGGATATGTGAGATGAGGAATGGATATGAGAAATGGATGGTGATGAGGAATTGGTTGTGATGAGAAATGGATAGTATGGCTCTGGGATTGCTTTCTCGCAGGGAGTCGAGAAAGGATCTCTGGCCTAGGTTGACAACACTACGTACTTTACATTATGTTGATTTGTACTCTTCTATATGCTGCAAGATGCTTGAAGATGCTAGTCTTCGATAGGCTAGGCTTTCCCCTTCTCTTCTGGCATTCTGCAGTTTAGTCCACAGATACAACCCATTCCTTTGATATAGATGCATACTTAGTTTAGATCTGATGTAAGTCTTGCAAGTACTTTGGATGAGTACTCACGGATGCTTTGCTACTTCTTTTCCCCCATACCCGATTGTTGCGAACAGATGACAGATCCCAGGAGCCAGACGACGCCACTGATGACTACTACTACCCGGATGATGCCTACTACTACGTGAAGACCGCAGACGACTAGGAGTAGTTAGGAGGCTCCCAGGCAGGAGGCCTTGCCTTTTCGATCGTTGTTGCTTTTGTGCTAGCCTTCTTAAGGCAAAGTCTAACTTATGTCTGTACTCAGATATTGTTGCTTCCGCTGACTCTTGTGTATTCAAGCTTATGTATTCGAGCCCTCGAGGCCCCTGGCTTGTAATATAAAGCTTGTATTATTTTAATTTGTGTCTAGAGTTGTGTTGTGATATCTTGTGAGTCCTTGATCTTGATTGTACACATTTGCGTGTATGATTAGTATACGATTGAATCGAGGGCGTCACAAGTTGGTATTAGAGCTGATTGCCTGTAGGTAGCCCCCTTTCCAGCTCCTTGGCCGAAGTTGAGTCTAGTCACTGGAAAACTTTTGCTAACATTGGCTGTGTGGCTTACGGGCCCACGTCTCCATATGGGTGGTATTAGGATCTTTTACTCCTCGATCTTTACTCTGGGACTCTGATCTCTCTTCTATTCGGGTTTAAATGGTTTTACTAACTCTAACATTAGGATCTCGTGACCACATTCACCCCAAAGCTGGATATGCCATAGTTTTTCCTTAGAATAGTATTCTAGATAGTACACACACTGTCGTGGTGACAACGAAGTGGTATCCATCGTAACTCTTTCATTATGCATGTTTCATCATGAATGATCCTTTGTTTTTGCAAATGCTCAATGCTGAACTACCCCTGTTACTTGTTAGCAGGATGGTTAGACCCGCTAGTCATGGCCGTGGTGCTAACGATCCACGACCGCCTGAATTCCTTGCTGGAATGATGCAACAATTTGAGCCGAACCGCCAATTCATGGAAGGAATGATGGCTCAGTTTCCTCGTTCGAACATGAATCAACAGCCAACCCCAGTAACTCTACAGGACTTCATGCGTCTCAACCCAACTATTTACCGCAGCTCAACTCAACCCCTTGATGGTGAAGACTGGTTGTGCGACATCACATATGAAATGGAGTCTGCTAGTGTGGCCCCTGCTAGCTATGTCACCTTTGCATCTTTCTTTCTTAAGGGTCCCGCTGCTCAATGGTGGGATAGCCACAGGCGTAGCCTGCCTGCTGGAACGGTCATCACTTGGCCGGATTTCCAAGCTGCTTTTCATGCCTGCTTCATTCCTCAAGGAATCATGCACAAGAAAAAGCGCGAGTTCCGCAACCTCACCCAAGGCAACAATACTGTAGATGCTTATCAACAGGAATTTCTGGACTTGTCTCGTTATGCTGAAGAAGACATTGCAACTGATGCTCGTAGGCAAGAAAAGTTCTATGATGGACTTCACCCTGATATTAAGCTAGCACTGCTCGCTCATGACTTTGCCGACTTCGCCACCTTGGTGAACAAGGCTATTCAGGTTGAGACTGGTCTTCAGGAACACCAGGGATCCCTTAGGCGCAGCCGTGACCTTGGCTCATCTTCGGGCCCATCAGTGCAGAAGCGTCAGATATGGATTCCCCAGAACATGTATCATCCAGCTGCACCTGCACCAAGACATACCTATGCCGCACCTCGTCTGCCTCCTCCACCGCAGAGGCAGCCCCTTCGGGCTGTACCACCCCAAGCTTCTGCTCCCAATCCCAATGATGGTATGTGCTTCAAGTGTGGCTTTCCGGGCCATCATTCCAGGAACTGCCCTCAGAATCAGAATCAGCTGGCTCTGCCTTCTAATGCTCGTGGTATCAATCAACCTCGCAACCACAATGCCAGACCATATGGTCGTGGTCAGGCTAATCATGTTGATCTGAATGAAACTCAAGACCAGCCTGCTATTGTGATGGGTACTCTGCTTGTTAATTCAGTACCAGCATCTGTTTTATTTGATTCGGGAGCATCGCATTCATTCATGTCAGAAAAATTTGCATATGCACACGACATTCGATGCGAGCCCATGAACACTCCGATTGTGGTACGCACCCCTGCGGGCCGTTGTCAAACTACCATGATTGGTCGCGACGTTCCCGTTGAGATTGAAGGGTTGGAATTTCTTGTTTCCCCCATTATTCTGGAGTCTTCCAATATTGACCTCATTCTGGGAATGGAATGGTTGAAAGCACATACTACTTCTATCGTTTGCACCACCAAGGTCGTTCACCTCCTACATCCTTCCGATGAGATAGTAAGCTACCATGCTCAACTTATTCAAAACGCTAAAGCACGACTTTATGTCTAGAATGCGTTGAACGCAGCACCTCTTGAGGGAATTGAAAAGATTCCAGTTGTTCGTGACTTCCTAGATGTCTTTCCAGAAGAACTTCCAGGAATACCCCCTGCCTGGGCTGTCGAGTTCGTCATCGATTTGAAACCAGGCACCGTTCCTATTGCAAACGACCCTACAAGATGTCGCCTCATGAACTCCTTGAACTTAAGGAGGAAATCGACAAATCTCTTCGCAGTGGTTTCATTCGTCCAAGTTCCTCGGCTTGGGGAGCACCTTCTCTCTTTATAAAGAAGAAGGATGGAACGAATCGTTTGGTCCAAGACTACCGTCCTATCAACCAAGCTACAATTCAGAACAAATATCCCCTTCCTCGGATCAATGATTTGTATGATCAACTGGCTGGTTCATCGATATTCTCTAAACTAGACTTGAGGTTGGGTTACCACCAGATCCGTGTTCGTGAAGAGGATATTCCAAAGACCGCATTCGTCACTCATTATGGTTCTTACGAGTACACCATCATGTCTTTTGGCATGACCAATGCTCCAGCCACATTCTCTCGTCTGATGAACTACATATTCATGGATTACCTCGACAAGTTTGTCGTAGTCTATCTGGATGATATCCTGGTATATTCGAAAAACAAAGAAGAACATGCTGAGAATCTTCGACTTGTTCTAGAGAAGCTTTGAGAACATCAACTTTATGCCAAGTATTCCAAGTGTGAATTCTAGTAACCCGAAGTCACCTACTTTGGTCATGTCATCTCCAAGGACGGTATTACCGTCAACCCAAAGCGCGTTCAGGCTATTCTTGACTGGACCCCTCCGAAGACTGTCAAGCAAGTCAGAAGCTTTCTCGGTCTAGCCAGCTATTATCGCCGCTTTGTCGAGAACTTCTCCAAGATCGCCAAGCCACTGACCAATCTGCTTCACAAAGGCGTTAAGTTCGATTGGACAGACAAATGTCAGGAAAGTTTCCAGGAACTCAAAGACAAGCTGACATCTGCCCCAGTGCTTGCTCCCCCTGATTCTCGCAAGGACTTTGTCATCTATTGTGATGCTTCACGTCAAGGATTAGGCTATGTCCTAATGCAAGAGCGCAGAGTGATTGCTTATGCCTCTCGTCAAGTGCGTCCTCATGAAGAGAACTACCCAGTTCATGACCTTGAGCTTGCTGCGGTTATATATGCACTGAAGCTATGGCGATAGTACCTTCTCGGTAATCGTTGTGAGATCTTCACTGATCATCAAAGTCTTAAGTATTTGTTTACTCAGCCAGATCTGAACCTCCGTCAGTAGCGATGGATGGAAGCTATTGCTGACTACAATTGCGGTATATCTTATACACCTGGCAAGGCTAATGTAATGGCCGATGCCCTGAGCCGTATGTCTTATTGCAACAATCACATGGTCTTCAAAGCTCAACCCCGCCTTTATGAAGAGCTATGCAAGTTGAACCTTCAACTAGTTCCACAAGGTTCTCTGAATAACCTTGTCCTGGAACCAACTCTGCTGAAAGCAATTAAGTCTACTCAAGCCAAAGATGCTCACGTGGATTTGATGAAAAAGGATCTTGCCTTAGAGAAATCCAGAGATTTGTCACTTGGTGAAGATGGAACCTTTATACTTCAGAGATCACATTGTCGTACCCCGGTTCGAGCTTATGACAGAGAAGGTGATGAAAGAAGCGCATGATACCCCTCTCTCTATTCATCCGGGAAGTACCAAGATGTATCTAGACATCCGTCAGAAGTACTGGTGGTCTAATATGAAGCAAGACATTGCTTGATATATTGAAGAATGTGACGTTTGTCGTCGCGTCAAAGCAGAACATCAGAAACCGGCTGGACTTCTGCAACATCTCCCTATTCCTGAATGGAAATGGGATAAGATTCAGATGGACTTTGTCATTGGCCTTCCCAAGTCTCAGAAAGGTAACGATGCTATCTTTGTCGTCATCGACCAATTCTCGAAGGTTGCTCACTTTCTGCCAGTCAAGGAGACTATCACTGCTAGTCAATTAGCAAACTTGTATATCTCCCGAATTGTGTCACTCCACGGCATCCCGAAGGAGATCAGTTCAGACCGTGCCAGTATATTCACTTCAAAGTTCTGGGATAGTTTTCAAGAGGCAATGGGAACTCATATTACCTGGAGCACTGCTTATCATCCCCAATCCCAAGGTCAAGTCAAGCGAGTCAATCAAACTCTTGAAGACATGCTTCGGGCTTGTGTTATTTCTTTCGGCAATAAGTGGGAAGAATCTCTTCCTTATGCGGAGTTCTCTTATAACAACAGCTATCAAGCCAGCTTGAAGATGGCACCCTTTGAAGTGCTATATGGACATAAGTGCCGAACCCCTCTGAATTGGTCAGAAACTGGGGAACAGACGCTCATTGGTCCAGACATTATTCAACAAGCTGAAGAGCAGGTTCGCATTGTCCTGGATAATCTTAAGGCGGCCAGTCCTGCCAGAAGAGCAACTATGACTGAAAACACTGGGGTTCAACTTATCAACCTGGTGAACAAGCTTATTTGCATGTCACTCCTTTGAGAGGCACTCATCGGTTCGCAGTCAAGGGCAAGCTAGCTCCGCACTACATTGGTCCCTTCCGCATCCTCGCCCGTCGTGGACTGGTGGCTTATTAATTGGAGTTGCCACCTCAGTTCTCTCACGTCCATGATGTCTTCCACGTGTCGCAACTTCGTCGATGCTTCAAGGATCCGGAACATGAAGTGGGTCCGGAACTGATTGAACTGCAAGATGATCTCACATACAAGGAGCATCCGATCTGCATTCTTGAAGAAGCTGAACGTCGAACACGCCAGAAGGTTACCAAGTTCCTCAAGGTGCAATGGTCAAATCATTCTAAGGATGAAGCCACTTGGGAACGCGAGGATAACCTCCATGCTGAATACCCCGACCTGTTCCCTTCTACCTCTTAACTCTCGGGACGAGAATTTCTTTTAGAGGAGGAGAGTTGTAACACCCCGGTGTATTGATGCTATAGTAACCCCTAGGGTTAAGTTAATCATTTTTCTAAATAAGTGTTTGATCATCATTGTCTCCTCTCTCTTTCAAATTCCAGTTTAATTCATTTTCAAATCATGAGTGAATTCAAAATGCTCAAACATGAAGTCTAAAATGTTCATCTTGTGCCAAATAATCCCATAACTAATATTGGTAGTGAACCAACATTTTCAGAAAGTGTTTAAGTGCACTAAATTAGCTAAAACAGTGCTTATAACATTTGTTTAAATGGTTTTTTAATTTGCCAAAATGCTAACCTATTTTATTTAAATGCTAAACTAATTGTGGCAGTATCCTAAAACATGATGATATTTTAGGTGTAAGTTTTATAATTTATAAAACTGTTTTGGTTCTGAGAAGTTTTGGAAAACATAAAGTTTAAAAGGAAAAGAAAACTGTTAGAGAAAACAAAAGAGAGAGAGAGAGAGAGAGAGAGAGAGAGAGAGAGAGACAGCAACCCCCCTGGACCTAACCCACCTGGGCCGGCCCACCTAACCCACCCGAGCCAGCCCAGATCCCCCCTGCCCGTCCCCTTCCCTGTTCCCCCGACCGGGGTCGGAACAGGGGCGTAGCCCTGCCGAACCCACTCGCTGTCGCCGGCGAGAGAGGGATAAGACCCCCCGACGCCTCGATCCTCTCCCCTGCGCCCCACTCACTCCCCCGCTCTCCTCTATCGCCCCACTCCCCTCTGGGATCTCCCTAGAACCTGTTTCCCTCCACCTGCATGTCGCGCTCATCACCGGACACTTCGCCACACCACGGCCACCACCGCCCCGGCACCTCGTCGGCACGTCTACGAGGTCTACCGTCGCCCTCTCCATCGATTGGTGTCGCCAGTGGGAGCTCCTCACTCTGCATCAACCGCGGCGACTGTTTCTTCCTCCTCGGTCGCCGGGGATCGCCGCCACCGCGCCGTCTGCTACAGGCCTACCCCGAGCCTCCCTCGAGCCCGCTGCCACCCCCTACGGCTTCACTGCGAGCCACCGCGCCTGAGGCACCCTCCCTCTCTCCCTCTAGTAATTCCTAAAACTGGTCCCATCGAGCTCCCACTCCGGCCGGCGTCTGACCTCGACGCACCGCTCGGCTCTGGTCGCCCCTGCATGCGTTGCTGCCGCCACTTGACGTTGCTCGACGCCTGCGTCCAAACGCACCATCGAACATGCTCTCTGGCGCCTTGTAGCACGGTCCCGACGAGGTCCCGAACGCCATTGCCGCCTCCGCTCACCACCGGCAATGCTCCGGTCGTCCCCGACGGCGGTCGTCGTCACCATCGTGTGCGCGGCGCCGGGCCGCACCCTTAGGTCCAAGCCGCAGGTCCGGAAGCCCCCTGTAGCGCGGCCCCGGCCAACTTCGGTGAGGCGCCGCTGTTGCTTTGGTTGCCGGAGCTCTCTCTCCGGCGTCGACACTGACATGGCATAGTGGGGCCCGCCCCCTGAGCCACTGACCGTGGGCCTGTGGGGCCCTGTTGACTGAGTTGACTTTGTCAACTCTGCTGACTGGACCAGCCCATGCGACTGACAGAAGGGGCCCACTACCCCCTAATTAACGAAATTAATTAAGCTAAATTAGTTAACATAATTAGACACTGACAGGTGGGCCTAGTAGTTTAACTAACTATGTTTATATTAGTTTTTTAACTCTGTTTAACCCACTGTCTATGACGAGCGGGCCCCACTGGTCATTTTGACCAGTCAACCAATTTGTTGACTGTTGATGTCATCCCCATGCAATGCTAATGTCATAAGTCCATTTCTATCAATTTAGATAAATCCAGAAAATGTTTAAATCTTTTAAAAATTCATAGAAAATAAACCGTAACTCCGATGAAAATATTTTCTATATGAAAGTTGCTTAGAAAAATCCCACGAATCTGAATGCGCGATCCATTCACCTGTCACATGCCCCTAGCATGCTGAACATGGAACCGTCCCCTCTCTTTCATCTGTAAGGAATTCCTCTAACACCGGGAATTCATCCTCGGATGTTTATCCCCTCCGTCTGCAACGTGTAGTACTACGTTAGGACAACCCTAGCTCTGCCTATCGTCATGTAATGCTTAGTGGCACCTTTGTTTGCTCTGTATTTACTGTTTCTTCCCCCTCTTCTCTCCGGTAGACCCAGAGACCGATGCCGCCCCTGTGATCGACTATGTCGACGACGACCCCTCCTTACCAGAGCAACCAGGCAAGCAAACCCCCCTTGAGCATTCCGATACCGCCCATTTCCTTCCCTCTCATGCTTGCATTAGAACTGCTACTGCTTTTTGTATGATCCTACTCTGATGCATAGCCTGTTGTTGTTACCTGCTTTCATACCTTACCTGCTTATCCTAAACTGCTTAGTATAGGTTGGTTAGTGATCCATCAGTGACCCCCACCTTGTCCCAGTTGCCTTGCTTTATGTTCGATGACTCAATCAACATGATCGACGTCCAGGCCCCGACACCGCACATCACCCCCCCCCCTAGTTGTACGACACTACAGAGTTACTATTGAGTGCCGAGGGTGAACCTCATACATCACTCCTGAAGAGATCTCTGTAGTGTAGCTATTCGGTCGTGATCATCGAGGGTGATTTCCTCCTTAACCACTTTCGTTACGGCTTTGTTGTGTAACCCCTCAAGTGTGAACCTCGAGGGTGGATCCTCTTACGTTCACCTTGATGATAACATCGAGTGGAATTCACCTGGGGTGATTCCTCGAGTTTTCCCCTTGGTGTTAGACACACAGTTACTATGGTTACCATGACTTTGCACTAAGCCATGTTACTAAAGACGGGTCGGCCCCGAGAGGTACCCGCACGAGCTTAATAGCGAGTGATGTGGAGTCGGGTTGACCTGGAAGGTGCCCGCGAGATACTAACGAGGTGTGGCCGGGCATTCTTTGCCCTTGCCGCAAGTACTCGAGACGGGGTGACGGGATCACATCGATCGTGAGCCTCTGCTCGTTACCGCGTGCTCCTAATCCACTACGGTTTGGATATTTGATCCGAGGGGCCTCTGGCCTGATAGCACTAACCATCACGTGGGCATTGTATGGGCGTTCTGCGTCGTATACATCAGCCGAAGCTTAATAGACGTCAGCGACTGAGCGGCGCGCGCCGGGTTGGACTGCGTAAGCTCCTGCCTTGTTGAAGGAGGTAGCTAGGTCTGCTCACCGGCCACGTACGCAACGTGCAGGAGTTCCCGGGGAGATGGCCCATGACCCCTGGGGGCATAGGTTTAGTCCGGTGTGCTGGCCTCTCTATTAAGCCTAAGTCGGGTTGCGGCATATTGTTTGGCGGAGTCCGGGCATGACCCAGGAAAGTGTGTCCGGCCGGAGTTAATCGAGCGTGGTGGGTAAGTTGGTGCACCCCTTCAGGGAAGAAAACATCTATTGATAGCCTGTCCTACGGTAACAGACACTAGGAGTTGTATCCCGATCGATACAACTAGAACTGTATATTTGAGATGAGGAATGGATATGAGAAATGAATGGTGATGAGGAATTGGTTGTGATGAGAAATGGATAGTATGGCTCTGGGATTGCTTTCTCGCAGGGAGTCGAGAAAGGATCTCTGGCCGAGGTTGACAACACTACCTATTTTACATTATGTTGATCTGTACTCTTCTATATGCTGCAAGATGCTTGAAGATGCTTGAAGATGCTAGTTTTCGATAGGCTAGGCTTTCCCCTTCTCTTCTGGCATTCTGCAGTTTAGTCCACATATACAACCCATTCCTTTGATAGAGATGCATACTTAGTTTAGATCTAATGTAAGTCTTGCGAGTACTTTGGATGAGTACTCACGGATGCTTTGCTACTTCTTTTCCCCCATACCCGATTGTTGCGACCAGATGACGGGTCCCAAGACCCAGACGACGCCTCTGATGACTACTACTACCCGGAGGATGCCTACTACTACGTGAAGACCGCAGACGACTAGGAGTAGTTAGGAGGTTCCCAAGCAGGAGGCCTTGCCTTTTCGATCGCTGTTGCTTTTGTGCTAGCCTTCTTAAGGCAAACTTGTCTAACTTATGTCTGTACTCAGATACTGTTGCTTCCGCTGACTCTTGTGTATTCGAGCTAATGTATTCGAGCCCTCGAGGCCCCTGGCTTGTAATATAAAGCTTGTATTATTTTAATTTGTGCTAGAGTTGTGTTGTGATATCTTCCCGTGAGTCCTTGATCTTGATCGTACACATTTGCATGCATGATTAGTGTACGATTAAATCGAGGGCGTCACGGAATACTTGAATGAAGCACCGGTAAGATTTGGAGAATGGGAGCTGAAAGATGAGAATGAATAAACCCGAAATGATGGCCTTCGAAGAATCAAACTAAAAAGACTCTTGAATTGCTCCAGATGGGTGAAAAGAATTCTCACAATAGAAAACAATTATGAGAGGATGGCATCAAGGTTGAACCATGAATCTAGAAGAGAATGGGGCAAGATTTAAGAGAAACTCTTCTTCGGTCTTCAAAATCTGAGAATGGCAACTAGAAACACCACTGTGAATTGTTGAGGCACTCCGGAATGAAAATTAGAAAGGTTGAACCAACAATGAAAATAAATTGAAAACGATCTTGGAGAAGGCATTTGACTGATGATAAATCGTTCTTACGTCAAACTTTGAAATGAATTTGAAAATAACTCCGCAAAATTAGAAGAGTCAGGTAAGATCCTTGGAAAAGACCTGTGGGTTAGGGCCCACTCAAAAGAAACACCGTTGAACAATTACTTGAAAGGGAGATTGCACCCGGTTGATTTAAATGGCTCCAGAGAGATAACAGCCTCAAGATATCTTGAACGGATTAGGAATGAAAATACGAATCTCCTGAGATATCTTCAGCACTCCGGAACAAAAGAATAGCGAGAAGTGGATGATTAAGAAGTGCATCGGCATGAGAAAGCATTTGACATGAGGAAAAGGATATGATTGACACTGAAAGCTTGATTTGAATCCACCGGACAAGATAAAAGAAATGAAGAATGTTGAACTTGAAGCTCCATTAGTATCTTCATGAGAATCACTGGGTAAGAATATTGACGGAAAAGAATGGAGAGACTTCACATCAATAAGATGGATACTTTATTAAGAAATCTTAATCCTCGAAGAAAAAGGGTGGGAGAGAGGGAAAACAAAGGCAACTTGGGACGGATGAAACAAACAACGTTGAGAAGACTTGAGTTGATCTTGCGGATGTTGAAAAAGATCGGATCCACTTGAAGAGAGACACACTGGTTCAGAATAAATTGAGATGGCAAACTCGAAGATCAAGAACGATTTGTATTCACATAAGAATATGAGAACAATGCTTAGGAAAGGTATGGAATCAACATTTGACTTCGAAGCAACTCGAATACCATAACTGAAAAACAAAACAAAGGATTGGCTTGCAAAATAAGCCGGAAACTGTCAGGACCCCGATCCTAAGTCACACCGATCTAGCATGTAACACATCATATCACTTTGCGGCCTCACGCACGGTATTCCCACGGGTGCCACCTTACCTGGCCCGGGACCGTTTGTGCCTTTTGGCTCACGTATATGATAGTGTCGCTAGCATCCATATGACAAAGAACCCGGGCTGACATGGCTAGTCGTGAACCCAAAGTGGCACTAACTTACAGGGACAGGCATCCATGACCCAGCATCGAACGTGTCGGTCATCAGCGAGTGAATCCAGGCTGTAGCACTGGGCTAGCAGGACTCCGGTGAACCGGGCAGTAGCGGGCTAACAGGACTCCGGTATTCATCGCGTGACATTTCCCCGAAGGGACAGACACAGGAACGAAGAAGGACACATGCTGGCCAGCCTAAGTGTTCCGGAGCAGTAGCAAGCTACCATGGCTCGGTGGAAACACTAGGAGACATTTCCCGGTAAGAGAGGCTACTAAAGATAAACAACTAGATAGTCAGATCCCACACATACCAAGCATTTCAATAACATACACACAATATGCTCGATATGTGCAAACACAACATGGCATCACAACATGACTCTACGACTCAAGTATTTACTCAATAGGCTCCGAGGAGCGAGATATTACAAACATGAGTCTCATGACCCAACATTCAGAGCATACAAATCAAAGCACAAGCGGAAGCTCAACATGTCTGAGTACAGACATCTACAAATGAAAAAGGCTGAGAAGCCTGATTATCTACCAGATCCTACCGAGGGCACAAGATCGTAGCTGAGGTAACAAGCTAAACATCGAAGTCCACGTGGAACTACTAGTGAGACCGAAGTCTCTCTGCAAAAAACATAAAATAGGCAAATGTGAGTACAAATGTACCCAGCAAGACTTACATCAGAACTAACTACATATGCATCATTATCAACAAGGGGTTGGTAGGGTTTAACTGCAGCAAGCCAGCTTTGACTCGGTGGCTATCCTGAACCATGACTGCAAGCAACTCTTTTGAGGTGGCGCACACGAGTCCACATTCACCAACCAATACACCACTATGGATCCGCTCCCGTCTCCCTACGAGAACGCCATCCATAGCACTCACGCTTATCTTGCGCATTTTAAAGTATCCACTTTCACTTGTCTATGAACTGTTATAGGCAACCTAGAAGTCCTTTTCCGCGGACACGGCTATTCGAATAGATGATGTTAACCCTGCAGGGGTGTACTTCTTCACACACGCTCTCACCACTTACCGCCGTTTACACGACATGTACTCGGCAACCTTCAAGCGGAAGCCCAACGTGGGTGTCGGCCGCGGCCTACCTAAACACTCAAGTCTCTAGTCCAGGTTTATCGCCTATTCGGTTTCCATCCATGAGGAGATCCGGCCGGAGTTTCGCTCACAGCCCCAAACGATGTGAACAGGGTTCCGTGACACCAAACGGGCGCCCGGTATACCCGGCCACGTGCCTACCGCATCACAGCCCACCCTTCCGGTCAGCGCTGCCCATGGCCTCCAGCATACTACAAACACCAGAAACTACTTGCAACTCCTGGACAGAGGACAAGGGTGATTAAGAAGCCGAGAGGGTCCATTGGTTTCGGGCCCAATGCGTGGTAGTAGCTGAATCATGGATCACAAACACAGAACTCAGTTCCTGAGGACGGCTGCAATGAGACAACCCACCATGTACTCCTACATGGCCTCTCACCGCTACCTTTACCAAATCGTATTCGCACACTTAGCTCACACATAGTAGGACATGTTCACACACCTCTGATTCATCCCTGATGAATCAGACCTGACTCAACTCTAAGCAATAGCAGGCATGAAAAACAAGCATGAATGAGTAGGCACAACAGGGCTCAAACAACTCCTACTCATGCTAGTGGGTTTCATCTATTTACTGTGGCAATGACAGGTCATGCAAAGGATAAAGGGGTTCAGCTACCGCAGCAAGTAACAAATGAATCGGTGTTGTCCTAATGCATTAAAAGAGAGCAGGAGTGAGAGAGTAGGATTGTATCGGAATGAACAAGGGGGTTTTGCTTGCCTGGCACTTCTGAAGATAACATTCAGTCTTCATCAGTGTCAACGATCACATCATCGGTACAGCGTCTATCGAGGGGGAACAACACCGGCAAACACAGAAGAAACACGATCAATGCAATGCAACAATATGATGCATGATAATGACATGGCAATATGCTGGTGTTTTGAGCTAATGCACCTAGCTATGATTTAAATGAAGTTGGTTTGAATACATGATTCAAACTCCAACTCCATATATGATTATTTAAATGCCCTTTATATGATTTGTCCTAAACAGTAGGCATAAGTTGTTCTAACATGCCTGAAAATGGTACAGATGGATTCCTTGAATTTTTCTGATCATTTTTCATATATAACTTATTTCATTCTGACTTACGGTTGATTTTGTATGATTTATTGAAGTTCAGGGCATTTTCTGAAATTTCCTGAATAATAATAAATCCAGAAAATGATTTATGGCGTCAGCACCATGTCACTGTGACGTCAGCGGAGTCAACTGGGCGCCCCAGGTCAAACCTGACCCGTGGGGTCCATTGGTCAGTGAGACATACACTAAACCCGCGTTGACTCGGGCTTTGACCCGCTACGGGGCCCGCTGTCAGTGTCTGTTAGTGTGCTAATTAAGCCAGCCACGTCAGCAAGTGACGCCAGCGACCACGGCGACGGCGAGACCTCACCGGAGTTGCTCGAGACGGTGCTACAGCCCGCGGCTGGTCGCGCTGAGGGCACCAAGAGGGAGCCCGTGCTCCCGCGCATCTACGGGCGCACGGAGCTGGGCACAGGGAGGCCGGGGTTCGCCGGAAACGAGCTCCTGGTGGCGGCCGGAGTTCGGGCGTCGGGCGTTTCGACGTGGAAGTGCACTAGGAGAGGCGCTGGTGTGTTCGGCGTGCTCCTGGTGAGGTGAGGAGAACGATGACGCGTGCGGAAGCGGCTGGTTCGGCCTCTGGCCACGGCGGCGCCATGGCCGGCGGCGAGGAGCTGTCGGCTCCAACAGCCACGGTGGTTAGAAGGCGTGGACGGGCACGGGGAGAGAGGGGAAATGGACAGGGGCTCATGGTGAGTTCGAAGAGCAGGTCGGCGTGCTCGGGGAGACGGCGGAGAGGATGAATCGGACGGCGGCATCCGGCGGCCGTGGTCGGGGAAGAAGCGTCGCGGCATCGTCTTGGGGCATCTGGGCTTCAGTGGGTCGACGTAGAGGGGCTTGGGGTCCGGGCTGAGCTCGGGTACGCAGAGAGGGAGCAAGGAAGTGGCTGTGGCCGCGGTGGTTGCGAGTGACGTCGGCGGCGGCTCTCGGTGGGGAGAATA